>NC_044993.1:9715966-10025466 GCF_008728515.1 Papio anubis
TTTTGTTTCTCACCGTGTTAGAACCTAGGTAGGGAAAAAAGAGTGCAGTTTACTGGGGGCCCCCTTGGAGACTCCAATAAACCATTTCTCTAATTTTTCCAAAAAAAAAAAAAAAGAAATTAGTAGCCCTCAATCAAGAACTTAAGTGAATTGGTGGATAGAATCAGACATAGCTCTCCTGGAGTGGGAGTGGGGAGTGTGTGTAACCTCAAGCCTTTTCTTCTCTTCTCCTCGCATCTTCTAGCAAGAGCCCCAGTTTGCCCATGGTGGTTACTCATTGGTATATTCACCTTTTCCTAGTTTCCTTCTCTTCCCCATGTCATCTTCTTCTACTTGTTGGCTTTTCCTAAACTATCTCCCAAGTAAACCACTTGCACCCATATCCTTGTTGTGGTGTTCTTTTGGAGAAAACAAAATGAAAACAATCACTGTACAAGTTCGTTTGCTTGCTTATCCATTCAATACTTGTTGGGAGCCTGTTCTCAGCCAGTGGCAGAAACTAGGTAAGATCACTCCCAGCAAGAACATGCATCCTAGTGAGCAGTGAAATGTTAAACTAGCAAATAGACATGTAAAGACAGGTTTGGGATGAACCTATGTGCCCTGCTGGAAATAAACAGGGTGATGGGGAAGAGTGATGGGAGAATATTTATATTGAGCAGCCATGGAGTGTCCCACTGTGAGCTGGTGACCTTTGAGCTCAGGCTAGAAAATGAGAAAGAGCCAGACATATAAAATCTAGGGGAACATTGAAGTAATCCCAGCACTTTGGAGGCCGAGGTGCGCAGATCACGAGGTCAGGAGTTACAGACCAGCCTGGCCACCATAGTGAAACCCTGTCTCTACTAAAAATACAAAAAATTAGCTGGGCACAGTGGCATGCACCTGTAGACCTGTAGTCCCAGCTACTCTGGAGGCTGAGGCAGGAGAATTGCTTGAACCCGGCAGGCAGTGGTTGCAGTGAGCTGAGATCGCACCACTACACGCCAGCCTGGGTGACAGAAGGAGACTCGGTCTCCAAAAAAAAAAAAAAAAAAAAAAAAAAAAAAAACCAAAAAACAAACAAACAAAAAACTTTGTATTTTAAGAGGAAACAACAACTCATGTTAAAATCCTTCTGGAGAAACCAGACCATTTGCAAGTGAATCTAACCATCTGAAATGACTGGAGGTTATATCGATAGTTATTAGACTAATTATCTATAGCTATTAGATTAAATAATCATCGTTGCTGATAATATCTTGGTTAAGGGCTGAAATAATACATACAGATATAAAAGAGAAGGAAGTGATACTTGCTGTGAACTTTCTTAAGGCTACCTATTTGGCAAAATTTTTTCTGCCGGGTAACATTGCACTTTAATACTTTCAGCGACCTGTAAAGCCAGAATAGTTTCTCATCCATGCTTCACAAAGTGAGAAAATGGAAGTTCAAGGAGTTTGGGTTACTTACTGTCTTTGTCTGTTTGTGTTGCTGTAAAGGAATTCCCAAGGCTGGGTAACTTGGGAAGGAAAAGGGTTTATTTGGGTCACAATTCTGATGTCTGGAAAAGTTCAAGTGAAGATAGATATCTTCATTGGGTGAAGGCCTCAGGCTGCTTCTGCTCATGGTGGAGGGCAAAGGGGAGCTGCTGTGTGCAGAGGTAACATGGTGAGAGGAGGAGGCCAGTGGCAGAGCCTGCAGGTGCCAGGCTCTTTTTAACAACCAGCTCTCATGGGAACCAGTAGAGGGAAAGCACACTTATTCCCATAAGGATGACACCAAGCCATTTATGAGAGATTCATAACCATAACCCAAACACCTCCTCCAGCTCCAATTCCAATGCTGGAGGTGGAGCAGGCCTCAATTCCAACATTGGGGATTGTATTAATCTGTTCTCACCCTGCTAATAAAGACATACCGGAGACTGGGTAATTTATAAAGGAAAGAGGTTTAATGAACTCACAGTTCCACATGGCTGGGGAGGCCTCACAATCATGACATCTTACATGGCAGCAGGCAAGAAGCATGTGCAGGGGAACTGCCCTTTATAAAGCAATCGGATCTCATGAGACTTATTCACTATCACAGGAATAGAATGGGAAAACCCACCCCCATGATTCAGTTACCTCCCACTGTGTCCCACCCTTAACACACAGGATTATGGGAGCTACAATTCAAGATGAGATTTGGGCGGAGACACAGCCAAACCATATCAGGGATCAAATTTCAATGTGAGATTTAGAGGAACCCACATCCAAACTGTGGCACTTATCTAAAGCTAAGAGGGTTACAAGAAGTTAACTTGGGATTTGAACCTAGATCTATCTCCTGAATGAGTGATCTTCCAGTGACTAAACCTCATTCTCATTGCCATCTTTGCATTGTTCAAAACACTGTTTAAAAGCTTTAATAAGCAGTTTCCAATAAGAATATTCATCTGAGATCTTGATTTAGTAAAGAAAATGAGAATTTTCTATTAATTGCTATTGAAATTGCAGGTTTACTGTTCAGTAAAAATATTAACACATTTTGATTCTACCTTGTTAAGCTTAGAGTCAGGCTTTTTTTCTACTTCTATTTTTTATGCCTAAAAGACTCAATACCTGGGGTGTGTGTGAGTGGGTGGGGTACCTGAAGATATGATTGACTGGACTTGGCGTGTTCCTAGACAAAGACCAAAAAAAGCTGGAGAAATGTTTATCTCAGTTAAGGCTGCCTAGCATTAGAAATGAAAAGCTTTCCTTAGCTGACATGTACCTGTAGGATTTGTTTAGAAAAACAAATTAGAAAAAGCTTTGCCATCAACTGCAGACGGTTAAAGTGGTTTAATAATCTCTTAACAACACTTCTCATTTGCCAATAGAGAGAGGGAAGTGGTGTGACTATAAACAGGAATATTTTTGTTACTTATACCCCCTACTATTGGTAAATAATTTAGTCCTTTTCTTTTAAAGCTTGTTTAAATAAACAAATGGCTGTACACTCCCAAAGAAAGCCTTTGGCTGGGGTGCTGAGGTGCAGTGTGGAGTAGTAGGGCTGGTGGTGGGGTCCATTAAAGTCTGGGATACTTAATGGATGGATTAATATTAGTGATTCTGTTTAGATTCCATTTAAATTTAATATTAATAATTTCATTAGCTGAGTTAAATCAACTCAGCTGATTTTAATATTTTGATTGGCATAGTCAATTAACTCATTCATTTAAAAAATAATTATTGAGCTCTGAATATGTGCCAAGCACAGAGGATGTAGCTATGAACATATTGTAGAAGATCCCTTTTCCAGTGACGTTTCAAGTCAAAGGGAATTTTAAACAAATCCCTGAACATCAGGTAGTCACTGTGTTATGATGATGCTAAAACAGAGGAAAGTGATAGAGACTGAGGCATAGGGTGGGACAAGTCTTTAGAGAGCTTAGGGGGGGTGGGCAGTAGCTGAAATCTGAGTGTTGAGGTTGATACCATGTAAATATGTGGGAGAAGGGCATTTCAGAAAGGGATAATAGCAGATACAAAAGTCCTGGCAGGAATAAACTTTGTGTATTTAAAGAAGAAAAATATAGGCACATGACTGAAGTCAAGGAACCAAGTAGGAGAGAGGCTGAAGGAGATGTGGATGAGGTAGGGAGAGTGAGGATTTTACACTAACTTGTTTTGGGAAACCACTGGAAAATTGCCTTAGATACATTACATTACCTGATATTCATTTTAAAGATCGTTATGGTTCTTTATGGGAGCAAGACCAGAACCAACTACACCAGTCAAGGAGCTACGGCAGCTGTCAAGGGGAAAATGACTGGGGGCTGGCATCGGGCACTGGGGACTATGGAGGGGAAAGTGGATGGATTTGTGAGAGGCTTTGCAGATATCAACAGGGCTTGCTCCTGGGTCAGATGACAGGAGGGAAAGAGAAGAACAAGGGCGGTTTTGGCAGATGGGTCAGAACAACAGTGTGGGTGGTGATAGCATTTCCAGGGAGGAAGATCACTGAGGGAGGAACTGGTTGAAACAATAAATCAAGAGTTTTATTTTGGCCTTTGGTTTTAGAATCACAATTGGAGAAGTTATGAAGGGAGCTCTGTATATCATTCTAGACTAGTTGTTATTTTATTCTAGAAGTTTAAAGGTCAAAATTTAGAACTGACTCGTTAAAATGACTCTATAGCCTGACAAGATTCAAACTCTCCCATGTGTAATGTTTATTCTTTGAGTCTTCATCCAAAGGAAGAAAAAAATCCGTGTTTTTTTTCTTATATATGAAATGAATTTTTAAGTAATTATTTAACCTCAAAATATGTGGTATGTGTATTGGGTGGAGGGGGCAGTGTGTGTGTGAAAGGAAGGGAAAAATCTTACATGCTTGTATTTTTTGCAGGTATTTTGCATTCATGTTAGCTTTGTAAGACTCACAGCAAATCTATAAATTTGGTACTTGTATCATTATGATTAAGTTTGACTTCATATTAAAAATATACTCTCCTACAGTGGTTTAAACACATAAGGTTTTATTCTCACAAATAAAAAAAGTCAGAGATGGGCAATTTAAAGTTGATAAGACAGCTTCCTAAAATCCTTAGGGATGTTCATAGGCTCTGTTTATCTCGCTGCTCTGCAATTTTTAGCGTGCTACCTCATGATGCAATATGGCTGCTCAAGCTCTAGCCATTATGTATGCATCCCAGGCCATGAGAAAGCAGAAGTGAAAGGGCATACTGCTTCTTCTTAGAGGTCATTTTTCGAGGTTAATGATCACATCTCAGCTTAAAACTCGTTGTTACATGGCTACACCTAGCTACAAGGAAGCCTAGGAAAGTGGTCTGTTAGCAAAGTGACATTTACTGTGCAGGAAAGGGAAGGGATCTTAGGAAGCATCGGTTAGCCTTGCCACATTCCTAGTATCACTACTTTACTTGTCCAAGACCACATAACTTGAAACAGAAGGGTGAGGCTGAGACTTAACTTTTATTATTCTCTTACTTTCTGTCTTTCCTACTCTCAGCAATTCTATTATCTTCAAAGTTGAGAAAATGGCTAGTTTTTGTCGAACATCCTCTCAGAGTATTTATTTTCCCATTTTGAGTGCTGGGATCATTCTCTGAGTTCTGCAAAGTGCTCTGGGCAGCAGCAGAAGGAGAGAGGGAGCTTTGTGCCACTGATTTCAACCTTGCAATGCAATCTCTCCCAGTTTCCATAAATCAGCAGGTTTACAGGAGACGGTAAGAAGAGTGCCCTCTGATTTTTATACCTGATTCACTCTAAAATCTGCCCAGGGGCTTCTGGGGGTGCTTATTTTCCCAAAAGGCTGAGGCTGCAGAAACCCACTACTATGTCAGGGGAGACATATGAATTTGGTGATGGGGAGGAATCACCAAATATGACCTCCCTTCCCATTATGGTCCAGACTTCAAATTCTCAGGTTTCCCTTGGTTCAGATGGGGCCTGTTCCGTCAGTGGGGGAGGTTTAGGGTTTTGTTTTTGGTTTACAAGTGGAAGTCCATTAAGGGAGACCGCTTTAATCAGACACCTTCTTATGTATGTTGCACCAGGCAGGCACTTTGCCTGTAAGTTCCCTGCTATCCACTCAGCAGCCTGATGACATAGATGCTGTCGTACATGTTTTACTGCTGAGGAAATGGAGGCTGAGAGAGACAAAGAGTTGGCTTATATTCTGTATCTCATAAGAAGTGGTGGATTCTGAATTGGAACTCAGAACTATGGCACTGATATATGGGCCTTCTCTTAGTAAAGTGAATTTGGAAGTAACTGGTGATTCTGAGAAACGGCATTGTAACTTTCAGTATCCATTTATAATATGACTCAGTGGAATGTCTTTGTATGTGTCCTGAGACCCTTGCAGAGAAACTCTGACTTTTGAGCTGCCGGCAAAAGCTTCATTTTAGTGGTGAACACTTAGCATCTGGACCCCAGCTGTTTCATCGGCATGAATGTGTGACTTTGTGAGGTCCTACGGTAGTGACTTTTCTCGCTCTGCAGGAGTCATCCACCTCCCACCACTGGGATGGTCATATCCACTTGATCACATGGCTCAGCATCAGTGCCTGTGCTATATGGGGTCATATGTCACCGAAAAGGCAGAATATGGTTGACCTTGCAACAGAGGCACTAATTAGCTTGATATTGGGGAAGCTACTTGCTGTGGCCTGAATATTCCTCCCCATCACCAAATTCATATGTTGAAATTTTAATCGACAGGGTGATGGTCTTAGGAGTTGGGGCCTTTTGAGAGGTGACAGGGTCATAAGGCCAGAGCCCTCATAAATGGAATTGATGCCCTTATTAAAAATGCCCAAGGGGGCTCGCTCATGGCTTCCACTATGTCAGACACAGTGAGAAGATGGCTGTCTGTGAACCAGAAAACACAGGCTCACCAGACACCAAATCTGTCAGCACCTTCATCTTAGGCTTAGTAGCCTCCATAACTGAGAAATAAATACCGTAGACCCAGTCTACGGTATTTTGTTACAGCAGTCTGAACAGACTAAGGCACCACTTCAAGTCTGAGGGTCTCACGTTTCCTTACCTCTAGGAGGTCAGCTAAGCCCGTTTGGGGCTCGCTGTGTTCCTGAACTGAGTGAAGGGGGGTCATAAGGGGTGTGCTAGATTAGCTCAAGTGTGTGATCTCGTGGCTGAGTTTTTAGTATGTTGACAAAAAAGCCAAACTCTGTCAGATACGTTAAAGAGGTTTATTCTGAGCCAAAATGAGTGATCACGGCCTGGGGTACGGTCACGGGAATTCCCGAGAAAGTGTATCCAAGGAGGATGGGTTACAGTTTGCTTTTATGCATTTTAGGGACACAGAAGTTATAGGCAAAGGCGTAAATCAATACATGTTTGTGTTGATGTTTGACCTGGAAAAGTGGAATATTTTTTAGGAGAAGAGGAGGCTTTCAGGTTATAGGTAGATTGAAAAATATTCTGAATTGGCAATTGGTTGAAAGAGTTAAAGTTTATCTAATGACTTCAAGTCAATGCTTGAGTTAAGATAAGAGGGATAGTGGAAGCTGAGGTTCTGATTGTATACATGAAACCTCCAGGTAGCAGCCTTAGAAAGAATATGGGAAATGTCTTTTTTTTAGACCTTAAAGGCATCAGACTCTCATTTAATCTCTCCTAGGTATAGAAAAGGCCTAGCTGCACTAATGGAGATTCTCTGTAGATGTAAAATTTCCCCCACAAAAGATGGCTTTGCGGGGCCGTTTCAAAATATGTCAAATACATATATTTTGGGGTGAAACATTTTGATTTCCTTTAAGATCTGCTTTCTGTCATGTGATGCCATATCAGAGGCAAGGTGGAATTTGGTAACTTGTTGCCAAAGAGTCTGTTTTTTCAGTCTTGTGATCTCTATTTTAATGTTAAGGCTGGTCAGTTGTCCCTAAAAGGGGGGGAATATAACCAGGTTTCTCTGACCTCCCTTCCCATCATGGTCCAGAGGGGGACTGTTCAGTCAGTGGGGGAGGTTTAGGGTTTTGTTTTTGGTTTACAAGTGGAAGTCCATTAAGGGAGACCTCTTTAATCAGACACTTCTTACGTACGTGGCAGCAGACAGGCACTTTGCCTGTAAGTTCCCTGCTATCCGCTCAGCAGCCTGATGACATAGATGCTGTTGTACCTGTTTTACTGCTGAGGAAATGGAGGCTGAGAGAGACAAAGCGTTGGCTTATATTCTGTATCTCATAAGAAGTGGTGGATTCTGGATTGGAACTCAGAAGTATGGCACTGATATATGGGCCTTCTCTTAGTAAAGTGAATTTGTGACACATCCATTCAAGATAAATTAAGTTTGAGAACGTAGCAGCACTTGGCACATAAAGGTTGAATCATATGAAATGGCTAAATGGCTAATACCTGATTGTATTTGTGCTGTAGAAGTGTTGATTCCATATGGCTCAACCCAGTAGATGAAATAGTAACTTGCCACCTCATTTTACTCCTCTTGTGGCTGGGCAAATACACTTACTATAGGACTCCTTTGTGCTATGATTCTAGAACATTAAATTCTAGCTCAAATGGGTATAGTGTCCTCATTTAAAGCAAATAGACATTACAAATAGGCTCAGTCATTACTCCTTGATAAATATCTATCATCTGTTCTTTCAGCATCCACCCATGAACTAGTATCTTACCATAATAGGAATAGTACTGTTTAAATGATGGGCCTTTTGTATAACTTACACAGTTACATTAAAAAATAACAAACAAACAAAACCTTTATTGCTACAATTACAAGCATAAAAAGATATACCCAAAGGAGTTTATTTCAGCAAGAGTCTCAGTAGGGATGTGATCTCTCAGCCAATACAGAAAAAATGTGATGAGACTATCTTGGGATTACATTCACGATAAGGAGGAGTTGAGTATTGATTTATTTTCTCTTTGTTGCTTCACACTTCTACATGCCTTCTAATTTTTCCCATGTGTTATATTACTTTATATAAAAAGAAAAGTACAGTCCTCAAAAATGAAACAAAGCTCTTCAAAATTTAAGTATAGTAGCCCCAAAAATATTCATGAGCAAAGGAAGTCTTCTGTCTTTAAAGAGGAAAGAGTTTGACTTGCTGAGAGAGAAGGTGAGTCAATCTACAAAAAGAATGAACATAGTTGGAAAAAGAAGGACAAGGAAAGACATGGAATGCAGTGGTCATGAGGTGGAAGGCAAAAGAAAAGGAAAACAACAGTTACAGGGTGTAGATCTCTCACTGTGATGTCACGTGCTCCCTGAGCCTCCACGCTAACTTAGGGTCCCTTGGTACATGCTCACACAGGATCACCCTATAAACTCAGCCTGTTTAACCAGGACTTCCTGATTTTAGCATTGAATATTTCACTTCCTGGGAACCCAACTAGGAAGGTTAGTCACCTACTCATAGGTGACTGTACTGAGCGCAAAGGTATCACAATGTTTTAAAATCGTAACGATGTAGCACAATTGTCACAAGATGCACAACTCTTCTATCATATCAGTTTTTTTCTATCTCTCCTCCCCTGTTAGGCTATAAATTCCACTATGGCTGTAAACTATACCTGTGACTAGTAATGGGTAGTGGGTACTTAGGTATTTATTGAATGAAGGAATTCACTGGATAGTACCAGGCAGCCTAGGCTGAGCATGTGCAGAGACAGAGATGGAGGAGAGAGCCTGATATACACTAAAACTGAGAGCCATCCAACATGGTCAGTGAAGGGCTGGAAGGCTAGGTGATCACACCCAGAAGAACGACCTCCCCAATTAGCATTTGGGGTCATTAAACCCCTTTGGCTGTTTGTTCCCAGAAACGCACACTGGAACATCATTTTGCTCATAGATTTAGACAGTATAGAGTAGGCTGTTAGTCAAATCCAGCTAGTGCATGCTTTTTGTGAATAAAGTTTTATTGGAACACAGCCACAGCCATTCATTTGCACATTACCTATGGCTGCTTTCTCACTCGGGGGCAGAATTGATTAGCTGTGATACAGACTGTGTGATGGCCTGCAAAACTGCCCATTTTTACTCTCTGGCCCTTTATAGAAAATGTTTGCCAGCTTCTGGCTAGAGAACACTGAGGGCCTGGAAGTGCCTAGACTCAGGTTAAATCCCTGCTGGAGAGATTAGAGAGGCAGTGAAGGATTTTAAGGATGACAATAAAGTGATCAGTCCTCTTTGGGGAAGAGGTCTCTGGCTGCAGTGTGGTGATGTGAGACTGGCCTTGGGGAAAGCTTTGTGGCAGTTGTCCAGGGAGGGATGCCAGAGGTTGAAGGAGGGCAGGGGGATGAGGAGGAGAGCACTCATTTTCAGGTGAATGCCTTTCCAGATCTGCTCTGCTTCTTAATCTGCTCCACTCTGCTCTGATAGAAATGCAAAGCAAAGAAGCCCCCAGGGGCTAGTCTTCACTTGACCACATGCTGCTGGATTCCACACAGATACTGTCAAAATCAGCCCTTCGAAAGCTCATCATTGGCAATGTGCAGAGCTCTAATCAGGCGAATTCACTCATATACTTCTGCTCTGTGTAGTGCTGGCTTTAAAAGATCTAAACCCTAAAACTGAAAAAGAAAAGAAGAAATCTAAAACCCTGTGGGGCTCACAGAGCAAGTCAAAGAGCAAGAGTTTATTGTTGGCATTCAAAACAATCACTGCCTTTGAAATGTGAGGTCTTGACAGTTCCACATCAGGACAAAATCAGGATGCAATGAGATCTAGCTACTCAACCTCTTGGCCAGCACCCTGGCTGTTGCCTACAATGCTGAGAGGTAACAAGAAGTAGAGAAAACAGTATGTACCCTCAGATCTGTTTCACCCGGGGAGTCCCCCTCTTCCTGCTCACAATGTCAGGGCACAGTGGCCGCATCTGGGGACAAAATATTGGATGTGAGTGCTCATTTGCTTAGAAGACTTTGTGCTATTATTTGTTGTATTAGTTCCTTCTCATGCTGCTAATAAAGACATACCTGAGTCTGAGTAATTTATAAAGGAAAGAGGTTTAATTGACTCACAGTTCCAAATGGCTGGGGAGGCCTCACAATTATGGTGGAAGAGCAAGGGACTTCCATGACGGCAGGCGAGAGAGAGCTTATGCAGGGGAATTCCCCTTTTTAAAACCATCAGATCTCCTGAGACTTACTGTCATGAGAACAGCATGGAAAAGACCTGCCCCACTATGATTCCGTTACCTCCTGCTGGGTCCCTCACATGGCACCTGGGAATTGTGGGAGCTACAATTCAAGATGACATTTTGGTGGGGACACAGCCAAACCATATCATTTGTCATAAAAAATGCCCTAAATGGTTTTGGCCAGTGCTGAGGAATTGCATTGTCTGAGAACATTCTGGGGGATGATAACAGATAGGAAGAACTGTGAGGGGAAATTGTACTGAGTTGCAGAGGAGCGGAGCTGAGAGGCAGACTTGCAGGGTGAGGATGTGCGAGCAAACAGAATGGACAAGCAGGCTGGGCATGGTGGCTCACGCCTGTCATCCCAGAACTTTGGGAGGCTGAGGCAGATGGATCACCTGAGGTCAGGAGTTCGAAACTAGCCTAGGCAACATGGTGAAAACCCATCTCTACAAAAAAAAAGATAGAAAAATTAGCCAGGTGTGGTGGTGCATGCCTGTAGTCCCAGCAACTCAGGAGGCTGAGGCAGGAGAATCACTTGAGCCTGGGAGGTGGAGATTCCAGTGAGCCAAGACTGCACCAGTACTGCAGCCTGGGCAACATAGCATGACTTTGTCTCAAAAAAAAAAAAAAAAAAAGGGAATGGATAAGCTGATAGAAAACGGGGTGCAGATGGCTGGTGTAGCACATGTCTTCCCAGTTCCACAACTCTCATTAATTCTATGGCCATCTTCAGCACAGATGCAGTCTCAGAATCCTTCTAAACACAGCCAATCTAGGCAGCCAACACCATCGGGTAGAGCTGGTTTATAAGATGAAACTGATTTGATGTCCTCGCACTAGAGAATTCAGCCAGTCCGCGAGAAGGGGTCCTGAGCAGTTACAGTGCATCCCGGTGGGGAGGGCTAAGGAGTGAGGTTGTGGAGGGGGATTGGGTTTAGAGGATTCATTGGTACTGAAGGGAATGCACAAAAGTGGCATGTGGGTGAGACTATAGCTGCTCAAGGCGAAGGTAGGCTGGGAGGAATGCTAATTTGCAGAGTGGGCTAATTGGAAGTAAATGAAGTGGCTGTGCTAAGTTCAAGGTCACATAGACTGACCTCCCAGTGTTGGGCAGGAAGGGACTTTGTTGATGAAACAGCAGTACAGAAATTGGAACCCTCATACATTTGTGGTGAGAGTGTAAAATGGTACAGCCACTGTGGAAAATAGGTGAAAATTTCTCAACAAGTTAAACATTGAATTACCAGATGGCCCAGCAATTCCATGGCTACGTCTGTACCAAGAAGGTTGGAAAACAGGGACTCAAACAATAGAATGTACATACATATTCATAGAGGCACTATTCATATTAGCCAAAAGGAGAAAACAACTAAAATGTCCATCAGTGGATGAGTGGGTAAACAAATTGTGAGCCAGGCGCGGTGGCTCACGCCTGTAATCCCAGCACTTTGGGAGGCCAAGGCAGGTGGATGACTTGAGGTCAGAAGTTCGAGACCAGCCTGGTCAACATGGTGAAACCCCATCTCTACTAAAAATACAAAAATTAGCTGGGGATGGTGGCATGTGCCTGTAGTCTCAGCTACTTGGGGGACTGTGAGGCAGGTGAATCACTTGAGCCCCAGAGATGGAGGTTGCAATGAGCTTAGATTGTGCCACTGGGTGACAAAGTGAGACTCTGTCTCAAAAGAAAACAAAAACAAAACTGTGGCCTAGCCACACTAGGGGTTATAATTCAGCTGACAAAAGGAATGACATATTTATACATGCTCCAGTGTGGATGATTGCAGAGCACTGTGTGCCAGGAGAAAGGGAACTTCCAAGTCTAGGCATATGAAAGTCCTACAGAAAAGTGGTCATAGACAATAAAGGAAGTGGTACATTCAAGAGATTTAGGGGGTGAGTCAGTGTGTGAGCCTGTAGTCCCAGGTACTTCGGGGACTGAGGCAAACATGCTGAGTAAAAGAAATCAGTCACAAGGACCACATATAATTCCACAGATCTGAAATAACCAGAATAGGTAAATCCGTGGAGACAGAAATCAGACTGGTGGGTGCCAGGAGGTGGAGGGATTGAAAGCTGAGGAATGAATGCCTCATGGGTAAGGAATTTTGCTCTGGAATGATAAAAATGTTTTGGAACTAGATGGAGGTGGTGGTTACGTAACATTGTGAATGGACTAAGTGCCACTGAGTTGTTCGCTTAGTTAATTTTATGTTATGTGAATCTCATCTCAAGAAATTATCCTAAAGAAGCAGCAGCAGGAGGATGAGAAAGAGGAGAAGGAAGAGGAGGGCCTGGTCCTTGAAGGTCTGCAATTCTTGTGGAACTCCAAGCACCTAGGTTTATCCAGACAGCCACATGGAACTATCTCCGGTACATAGGTGGTTATTTTAATTCTTCCCACCCCTTTTTTCTGTGTTTCCTGCCACCACATGCATTGACTCACCCCCTAAATCTCTTGAATGCATCACTTCCTTTATTGTCTATTACCACTATTACCACTCTTCTGTCGGACCTTCACATCCCTAGACTTGGAAATTCCCTTTCTCCTGGCACACAGTGCTCTGCAATTTCAACCTATCCTCCACTGTATTGCCAGAGAAATCTCCATAAAGTACTCCTTGCAAGTGCTGTGCTGCCTTGCTTCAGGTCATTCCTGGCCCCTGCTGGAGCCAGGTGGGGAGTTCTAGCTCCCAAGCCTGGTGTGATGAACTGAAGAGGACCCTGGCCTTGCGGTTGCATGCTCCAGCGTATCCGGACACTGGTGTGCCATCCTAGCCAGCTCCTGAGTGTGTTTATTAACACAGACTTGGTTTTGCTTTTCCTTTTTTGATTTTTCCTTTTGCTGCTTGTTGGTAATGACAGTCTGTCATGGGGCTTAGTGGGAATCAAATGAGAATACCCGTGGCTGAAAGCTATTGAGCATTTGTCCTGGCAGACCCTGGACAAAAGCATCATTTGAATTTTCTTAAGTAAGAGAAGGTGGCATTAAAACTAAGGCTCTATCTATATTTGATACATCATCATCATCACTTTTCACAGTCCTCTTCACTGTGGCTCAATGCTTTAACTCACGGATTCTGTTCTGTATGTGATAGATCAGTTTCACCACCCCGGAACATGCCCTATGCATGATGGCCTCCACACCATTGCCTAGGCTGTCCCCTCTGCCTGGCATTCCCTTCCTTTTCCTAGAGTCAGGCTACTTGTAGGATCTCCAGATAATAGCACCTTCTTCCAGGGGATGAGGACCCCTGCTTTGAGAGGACTGAGTTCATTTTCCCCAAAATTTCTCATGCTCAAGCTGCATCTCTGATACCTAAGATGACGTTGGGGATTCGAGAGAGGCAGAGACCCTGATGTCTTCCCTGACTCTTGCCTGACTCCTGAGCTGGAAACAGAAATTCATAGCCACACACACAGCCGTGGGTCCCAAAGTTGATCAAGAGACTGTACATCCTAGTTTGCTAAATTTTATTCACGCAAATATTTGCATTTCCATGTCCTAGAAAGCCCTTAATCCCTGGGCGCAATGCCAGGCTTGGGTGGGGATACCCTCTCTAATGGAGGCCAGATGCCTGCCTGTCTTTATCGTGGCTGATCCAGGCTCTTGACTCCCTGTCTTGGGGCGGCCCTGCTTCTTGCATATGGTCAGGGACTTCATTGCTGCTGAGCAGTGTTTGCTTTTCTTTTGATAATTCAGGTCATTTCCAGGATGCCTGATGAGGGAAAAGGTCCCTAAGGAGGCAGGAATCTAACAATTGATTCTTTTGTGATTACTTGACAAATAATGCAACTTTCTGAATATCCAAGCAAAATCAAAGTCTTTCTCTCCCTCTTTCCCCCTTGCCCCATTCTCTTATTCTAATTCCACACTTTCCTGTGACCGAAAGGGAGCCTATAAGCCCAAGCTTTAGCTTGGGTGCTGTGAGCAGCGTTTGGCTTATTCATTCTTTGAATAAATGTTTATTCAGCATACACTCTGGACTAGTGATTATGCTAGATATTTTAGAATACAAGGTGAAGCAGGTGAACATGGGCACCGCATCCACACTCCCCTCTCTCTCCTCCCTCCCCTCCAAAAGCTTGCCACACTGCAGCAATGACAAATAAGACGTTATCATCAGACAGTGTTGTGAGTGCAATGGTAGAAGTTGGAGTGTATTGCAGGGATGTGAAACAGAGTTGTCTCCCTGGTGAGGAGTGGTTTTGGAAGGCTTCCTGTAGAACATGAAGAATGAACCATGGGAGAGTATTGCAGGACACTGCAACAGCATGTGTGACAGCTCAGAGGCAAGAGGGAATGTGACACATTTAAGGAAGTAAAAAGAGGCCAGTGTGGCTGGGAGGATGGGGAGCTCTATTGTATTAGAAGCCGTGAGCAGGGAGGAGAAAAGTACAAAATGAGGCTGGAAAAACAGCTGGGCCCGAGATCCAAAATGCTTCCTTGAACCCAGGGCACCTGGAGAGACTTCTCTCTATGCCCAATTATTGGTAGGGCTGGCACCACAGAGTCCTTCTGAATTCTAGCTCCTCTAACACTTAAGAGCTAGTAGCTCATCTGAACTTCAGTGTCCTTATCTATAAAGAGACATACTTGGCCTGGCCACACAGGAAGACGGGAGGCTTGTTGGATGTGGACTGCGGGCTTACTGCTCCTGTGTAGTGGAGGCTTGCCTTGGGAGAGAGTGATGCTCCATTTGCTCCCTAGACCTGGACCTTGGCACCCCCTGGGCCTCAGAGAGCAGTCACCAAGCCTGGAAGACCAGTCAGTGAGCAGTCAGGAGGGCCATCGAGTGCACTAAGCCACAGATAGAACACCTGTAGTGCTTTTCCGACTTTCCAAGTAGTGGTTGCTGAATTGGGTCTTGGCACCAGGCAGACATAGGTTCCGTTCTTTATTCTGTTGCCTGTGCATTTTGTTCATCCATTCCCTTGCTCCATCATGGCTTGTTTGCTACTTGCAAGATGGAATTCTAAGCACTAGGGAGATACACAGCCCCGGAAAGCCAGACAAACATTGTCCTTGCCCTCAGAGATCCTCAGCATCTAATCAGGAAGACAGAAATTAAAGAAATACACAAATAATGGTCACGGTTGTCAGAGGTATTAGAAAAGGCGAGTAGAGTGCTAACTAGGATACTTTACTATGCATGTTGAAGGTATAAGTCTGGGCTCTACTGATTTCCAGATGGCAAAGTTCCTGGACCCTACTGCACCTCAGTTTCTTCATCTGCAAAATATGAGGATTAGGGCTAAACTATGGGGGCAATGGTGGTTTTAAACTTGGCTGCATCAGAATCATCTGGGAAGGTGTTAAAAATTCCAGCATGCAGGTTGTACTTATACTAATTCAATCAGAGTTTCTGGGGGTGGAGCCCAGACACTAGAATTATCTTAAATATTCCTGGGTAATTCCAGTAGGCAGCCAAGTTTGGGAACCAGCCCTCTAGCCCAGTGCTTCTTGCACTTTAATGTGTCTGGGAATCACCTGGGTTTTTATTAAAATGCTGATGGTGACCCACGAGCTTTGTGCTGGAGTGTTTACAGTACAATCAAGGCCATGGGCATCGATTTTCAACTGGGGAGACTTTTGTCTTTGATGATGCTTGCAGATATTTTTAATTGTCACAATTGATGGGTAGGGGTGCTACTTGGCTCCTGTGGGTACAAGTGACAGATGCTTCTTAACATCCTCTGATGCACAGGACAGCCCCCACCATAGAGGGCTTTCTGGCCCCAGTTGTCAATAGTGCCAAGGCTGAGGAACCTCTTTCCAGGGCAGAGCTGACACTGCTGGCCTGAGGGTGATAGCGACACTGCTGGCCCGTGAGTGACATCCTGAGTAGCAATGGAATCCCCATCTCTAGTTTAGCCATAATTATTCTGGGCAAAATGATCCATGTGAAACAGAACTTGTCAGAAAATGAGCTGACAAAATTAGCAGAGATCATGAAAAAAAAAATTCCTTATTGGAATTTTGGTGGAAGATAAAGAGAATTTTACCAGTCCCACATCATGGGCATTAAAGACGTGGCCATTTGGATGTTGTAAGGATGGGGCATTCAGAAAGCCAAACGAGAACCTCCCCATTTCCACTGGGTTTAAGCAGCAAAGACAAATGAACTAAAGAAGGCAAATGCATAAATTATTAATAAGCCCGGGTGGGAAAAGTGTAGTGCAAGCCTTTTTAACGCTGTTGGAGATCAGGATAAGGAAAAATGGGCAGAGACTTAATTGTTTCATTGACTTTTGCTGAGGAAACACAGAGTCATCAAATATACGCACAGAGGGCAGAGGAAGAATTTACGTGAAACACTTTCTCTCTCTCTCTCTCTTTTTTTTTTTTAAGATTAATTTGTAATTTATGGCTCTAGTGACCTGCCTGGTGAAGAAATTGAGGTCTGGACATAGGATTCATAACACAGTCACCCCTGAATAGCTCTCCTAAGTTTTCCTTCCACCCCACATCCCCTGCCTGACTTCAAACCCCCATAACTTCTCATCCAGATGAATGCAGTGACCTCCCAGTTGGTTTTCCTCTGTTTACTCCTTCAGGACATCCCTGGCCGGACGCGGTGGCTCACGCCTGTAATCCCAGCACTTTGGGAGGCCGCGGCGGGCAGCTTACCTGAGGTCAGGAGTTCGAGACCAGCCTGGCCAACATGAAATACTAAAATACAGTATTTATTTTAGCAAAATATAAAAAATACATAAAAATTACTCTAGTGAAAATATAAAAAATACTAAAAATAGTAAAAATTAACGAGGTTTGGTGGTGCACGCCTGAAATCCCAGCTACTTGGGAGGCTGAGGCATGAGAATCACTTGAACCTGGGAGGCGGAGGTCGTGGTGAGCCGAAATTGTGCCACTGCATTCCAGCCTGGGTGACAGAGTGAGAATCTTGTCTCAAAAACAAAAATAAACAAAAAACCAAAACCAAAACAAAACAACAACAAAAAAGATATCCCCATAGTGTGGCCAAAAGAAGAGTTCTTGAAATAACATCTGATCACCCCGGTCTGGGGAAAACCATCCAATGGCTCCTCAGTGCTCTCAGTGTAAAGGCGAAAACCCTTATCATAACCTTTGGTTACATGGCTCTCATTGCCTCTTCCATCTTATCTCTTACCTCTGTCCTCTCTGCCTTTCCTCCCCTTCACCATACTCAGACAATTAATTTACACTCGTGCAGCAGACGCCAGGCTGTCTCCCTCACCACCAAGTCTTTTCAGCTGCTTTTCACTTTCCTCTCCCCTCCACCTGTGTTCTCAACATGTTCTCATCCAATAAAACCTTTCTTCAGCCTCATTTCCTCTGTGAAGCCTTCCTTGATACCTTCTTCCTGCCTCCTGTCCAAAGAGTACAGATGCTTGCTTCTCCTCTGGGCTTCCAAGGTTACTTTCACTTGAGTCTGTTACAACAATGCTGTTAAACATCCCTTTCAGCAGGAGGGTGAGGATTGTCTCATTGTATCCCCAATGCCAAGGACAGTGACCAGCAGATTGCAGGGGCTCAGGGGCTGTTTGATGAGTGAATATATGTGCCCCAGTGCAGTTTGCTATTCCTGAAGGGATTCCCAGTTTGGGGTATCACCTGCAATAGGCACAGAAACAAGATAAATTGATTTGGATCCTTGCCCTCAAGAGACTTAGAGTTGAAAAATGGAGATGGAAAAGTTAACACATAAATTAACATAAGGGTTGATAGTTACTTTGATAATAATAGTGATGGTCACTTCATTTACGGAGCATCTATGAAGTACCAGACAATGAACAAACTATTTGCCTCCATTTATTTAATCCTCACTAGGCCCTTATGAGGGAAGCAGGATGATCCCTGTTTTGTAGTTAAGGAATCTCAGGCTCACGGAGGTTACATTATTTGCCCACAGTTACACAGTAAACACAGGACTAAGACCTGAATTCAAGTGTTGACTCCCAAGCCTTAAGGCTTACCAACAAAATCCCAGAGAAGCACAGAATGAACTGTGGGCATTGTCAGGGAGAGAGGAAACAGGGTTTAGGGTGGCCTCTTGGAGGAGGTGGAACCTGAGTTACCTTATGAGCTGTAAGAAGGGATCAGACAGAGGCTGTGGGGTAAGGGGAAGTAGATTCCACGTAGCTTCTCTTGTCTGCGTCTAGGTCCCCTACTCCCTGGTCCCCATTTTGTGAACTGGCCTTGCCTCTGAGGACTGTCTCAGAGTGACTCCTTAAGACTTGCTTTATGTGTCTCCAAGAAGAATCTGGGGAAAAATGGCGACTCCCCAAAGATGTCCATGGCCTCATCTCTGAAACTTGTGGGTATATTACCTTTCATGGCAAAGGAGACTTTTCATATGTGATAAAAATAAGGATCTTAGATGGGGGATTATCCAGATGGACACACTCTATAAGGGCTTTTGTAAGAGGGAGGCAGAAGGGTCAGGTAAATGAAGAAAAAGGAGATGTGATGATGGAACCATCAAAGTGAGTTGGAATGACTCACTTTGAAGATAGAGGAATAGGGTCACAAGCCAAGGAATATGACTATCCTCTAGAAGCTAGAGAAAGTAAGAAAACAATTTTTTTCCCGAAACCAGTAGGAATGCAGCCCTGTGGACACTGTGACTTTAGCCTTCCAAGACTCACTTCAGACTTCTGACTTCCAGAACTGTAAAGAATAAATTCATGTTGTTTGAAGTCATGAAGTTTGTGGTCATTTGTTACAGCAGCAAGAGGAAACTGACACACCCTAAAAGACTGCCTTCCAGTCCATGGGGAAGGAAAGGACAGGGATGCTGATAAAATAGGCACTTCCTGGGCTGCCTCTCAGAGAAAACCCCAGTAGGGCCTTGCTGCCACTTCCTGGCTGCCTCCTACAGAAGAACAACATTCCAACCCCACATCTGGGGGCGGGAATGATGGTAATGAAATTGTATCTCTGCCCTAAGTGGAATTCTTACTCTGCATCCATCAGATGATAATGAGGTAGAACGACATGTGTTGTCATGAACTGGGGTTTAAGGAATACTGTTAAATGATAGTAGCAAAACAAAGATCAGCATACCTGGTATAATCCACCTGTTTGTTGTATATATCCGTTTATGTATAATATATAATCAATATATACACAATATAATGAATATCTAATATATATACTATATAATTAATATCTAATTTATGATATCTGTTTTTGTTATATAGTATATATAAAACAAAAAAATGGAATATATATATATTTCATCCCATGTCCATCTATCTACCTCATGCACACTGCAAATAATTTGGGGAAAGCCGTATTGAAATCCAAAATCTCGACTGTGATTATAGAGAATTTTACTATCAACATCATATATGTCTACACTACTTTCATCTTTACAAGAAGTATACTCTTTTTGAAATACAAATATAGATGAATCGAACAACTGAGATCCCAGTAGACTCTCCTCATAAGCCCTTACAAGCAGAGGTAAGATCTTTGTCTCTACTGGGGTCAGTGAAGCTTCTTAGGTCTCCACAGTCCCTAGATCGACGGTCCTCTAAGGGTGGTCCATGGGCCTCAGGGAGTCCCCAAGTCTCTTTCAGGGGGTCTTTGAGGTCAAAACTACTTTCTTAATAATATTAAGATGTTATTTGTCTAGTTGGCAGTTGCCCCAATGGTGCAAACACAGTGGTGAATAAAATGGTGGTGAATAAAAATTACTTACAAGGAATCAGAGTGACAGTGTCCAGTCATACAAGTCATCATTGCATTCTTCGCTACTGGGTGCTTACAATAAAAAAGAAAACAAACAAATGAACGAAGCCAGCTTATCTTAAGATTCTCCTTGATAAATTAGTAAAAATGATTAATTTCACTAAATCTCAACTCCTGAGTTCGTATCTTTTAATATTTTATGCGATAAGTTGGAGATATGTAGAAAGTACTTCTGTTACATAGCAAAGTACAATGGTTGGCTCAAAGAAAACCGCTTGTGTGATTGCTTGAGTTGTGAGCTGAACTAGCCCCTTTTTTTTCATGGAATGCCGTTTTTGCTTGGAAGAGCATTGGATCAGTTATGATTATGGTGGACATTTTCTTGAAAATGAGTAAAGTGAGCCTGTCATTTTAAGGAAAACAATTGACAGTATCTGTTGCCAATGGTACAAGTCAAGGTTTCAAGTGAAAAACTTGAATCTGTAACTGTGAGCTTGATGGCTTCCGAATATTTGAATACTTTTGGGATGAGATTGGTGGTATTTACAAATGTGTTTTTAAAAATAATGTATAAATGACATGTAAAAATATTGGAGAAAAATATCTTTGTAACTCAGGGAATCCATGTAATCTAAGTGACTAATGCATCATGTATAGTTAAAAGAGACAGTCAGTATGCAAAATAGAGCAATGAATTTTTATTAAATAGAATACAAAAATTTTTGTTGATATGATTTCAGATTCTACATTGCAACTAATCTTTAAAAGAATACCCCTTGTTGAGTTTTGGTGTAGTATCAAAAAAACACTACCTGCAAATATCTAAAAAGGCTATTAAAATAGGTTTATTTTTTTTTACATGCATATCTATATGAGATTGAATTTTCTTTATATATTTCAACCCAGATAATAAATTACAAAAGGTTAAATGCAGGATCAGATGTGAGAATCTAGCTGTTTTCTATTAAGTCAGACATTAGAGGGATTTGCAAAAAATAAATGTTAGACAATGCCAGTCATCTTGCTAAATTGTTTTTTGTTTTGGAAACTTGTTTTTTTTAAAAAAAATAAATTTACATTATTTATGCTAACATGTAATGGATTTATGGTTGTTATTTTGAATGCATTGATAGATAAGCATTTAAAATTGTATTGGTTTTTGTATTGGTTTGAATTTCTAAAATATAAATGTTGACGTAACCCGCAAAAGCAGAAACTGTCTGGGGACCTAGATGGGTTGTAAGGGTGTAATGGGTCCTAAAACGAAGTCTGAGAACCATCAAGCTAAACGTTCACCACTGTTACCTTTTTAAACTCGTGTGTGCTTAGAGAGATAGGCTACTCTTGTTTTTTCCTATGAATGTGCATCATCCCAGAGAGTGTTGTATTTCAGAGAATGATCGTATTACAATATTAGCTAATGTTTTGCAGGGCTAAGGAATTCGGGATTTTGGAAGCTTAATGACTTGCAGCATGGAAAGCCACGCTGTGAAAAATGATACCAGCTCGTGGGAATTGAATGTCCACTGAGACTTGCCCTTGGATGTTGTCAGTCTTTCATCTGAAGTCATAGAACCTGAAACTGTCAACCTTTCATTATGCAGGAGCCAGGCTGGGCCACATGTGGGTTGCATGCACAGGCTTTCCACCATCCATGAAGGGTAGATCAGATTTATGGACCATCTCTTCAGACAGAGCTGCATTTTCTTTCTTCTTTCCCAGAGATGGACCATTGGTCACCATAAAGACCTAAACTGATTGGTAGCCAATGAGAACATCAGCTCCTACAGACTCCTGCCCCTTCAGAGCTGCAGGCATTATCAGGATTCATCAGCCTCTTCATGGCGTAAGTTGTTATAGCCTGGACCAGATGGACTCCCCCAGGAGGTTTGGCTAAAACAACTTTCTCCCCTGAGCATCTGAAGCCCTCATGCTCACAAGCACCCATCTGTTCCTCTTGAAAATGTGTCTCAGCCATATTGAGTTTGGGATGATCTGGAATTTTCATTGCAAATGAAATATCTCTGCCCCATTTCCTCCAAAACCCAATTCCCAATTTCACAGGTGATGGTTTGCTGGAAAGACAGTCTTAAACATGATGCTAGCATTTTGGAGTTCTGTGTCAGAGTTTGGCACATAAATCCTGCCATCCTCCCTATTATTCTCTGGTCTTCTGAGTCAAGGGAGCTGTATAAAAAGGGGCAAACAGTGGATGAAAAACAACACAGGAAGACTTGGGCAGAAATCCATTTGCCATGAAATGTATGACTTCTATAATAGGCAGAGATTAGGCTGGGGGCTTTAGGAAGCTACCTGCTTCTCCTTCCTGAATCTCTGCCTATTTTACCTTTAAACTAGAGGGAGGGGTATTGTAATTGTAGCTCCAGGAAGAGCCAAATCAAATGCACAAACCACTGCTGAAGTGAAATAAAGAGAATAGCTAGACGCAGTACTCTCAGGTGCTGTACTGGAGTGAGCAGGTCTATGCAAACATACCCCCAAAGGCTGAGGGAGTTGAGAGGCCAAAGAAAGACACTGAAAAATCCAGTTTCTCAGAAGGAAAAATTTAATAGGGACTTTCATACAAAAGTGATGTCTCAGGTGGCTGTGAGAAGGTGGACTCCCACAACCACTTTCCAGAAAGCATACTTTATATAGCAAACTTTTAGAGTAAAGACATGTCCAGCTGGCCACATCTTTGGACTTCCTTGCTGAAACCCAGCATCACTGGGGAGGTAAGAAAGGCATGTTTATGTGGGGCAATAATCTATGGTGTATGCATTGTTTAAAGACCTTGCTACAGAACACCTTGGTATTCAGGACTCAAACACTGACCATCACTATGGTTTCCATTCAAGACGGCACCACTCTTGCCAGGCAGCAGGCTACTTTCCTCCAGAGACTGACAAGGACCTGGCTTAGGCAACCCATTCCTGGATGGTCCAGGTTACTTGGTCCATAACTGGGGAAGGGAGAAAGTAAAATGGAGATGGGAAGGCTGATTCTCCTCCCACATGGGAAGTAGTGCTTTGTCTAAGCAGGGGCTTGAAGAAGTAAGAGTGAGTCATTTCTGGGCAGGGTTTACTCAATGTCAGCACTATTGAATTATGGGTTGGATAATTCTTTGTTGTGGGAAGCTGTTCTGTACATTGTAGTATGTTTAGAAGCAGCCCTGACCCACTGGCTTCCAGTAGAACAATCCCCCACCCCCAAGTTAAGAAAACCCAAAATGTCTCCAGACATTATCAAGTATCACCTAGGGACAAAATCCCCCCAGTTGAGAAGCCCTCTTACAGGGTCAGTGTACGAGTGGGGCCCTGGTTCTTGCCTAAGAGTCCTGAGCACTGGTGGCACGCAGCCCAGTGAATATCTTTCACTCCGGACAACCAGCTTAGAAGGTCGTCATTTGAAGGGGAAGAACTTGTGAAAGGAGTGAGCAGAAGATTTGATCCACATGACTCCCATAGAAATGAAGATGGCACACCTCCCCAACCCTTCTTTGCAAATAAAAGTAGAAATTTAATCCATCAACCACAGTCTCCATAAGGAAGAAGAAAATGCACTTAGTGGAAATTAGAGTTCAGTGGTATCAGGTTTGGTTTATCTGTTGCTAACCCAGGTACTGTTCCCTGTACTGTTCATCAGTCAGGACTCAGCTTCCTAGCCAGCTTCCTTCCCTTTAACATTTGGTCAAAGATCATCTTGTATTTTCCAATAATTTTAACAGACTTTTTTTTGTGTGTGTTTTGTTTGTGCCCAAAAGAAATAAGGTTGCCAGGTCTCTCATGTATGTAATGCTTTCTAGTATCAGGTACAGAAAAGGTATTTATTGGTTTGCATCCATTCCACTTCATGGTTTTGCAGTGTGGGGTCACGGATAAGGGCTAAACTGTGGATTTCAGTCTGGAAAAATCTCAACACACGTCAGTTTCCCTATACTGTAAGACAAGGAACTTAGCCTAAAGGAGATTGGCAAGAAGGAAGCATAGTGTTGCACAAAGAGATGTTGGAGATTCATCGAACATTGAAGAATCAGAGCCCCTTTGCCTCCACTTACCAATGGTGTGACCTTTGGCACGTCACTTTACTACTCTGAAACTTAGTTTTTTAGTCTTCAAAATGCAAATATAATATGTATATTAGAAAGCTTTCATGTAGATTAAATGAGGAACATAGAAGGACTGAGCAAGGAAGGAACTCAGAAAGGTGACGCCCAAATTTCCTGGGGCTGAGTTTGGGTGCAGTGAGGAGACAGAGTGGGGATATGATATGGAGAGATGGTTCCCAAGAATATCTGGGCTGCTCTGACAGTCTGGGCAGAAGTAGAAATATCTAAAGGTAATTTTTTAAAAGGAACTCGTGTGTGTTATCTAAATTTGTCTCACTTCTTTAAAAATGCCTAAGTAATAGCTTATTCATAGAAGCTTTAAAAGTCAGATTTGTACCTCCTTCCAATGGCAAACTTGATGGAAAGATCCATGAGGAAGTCCACCCATGTCTTCAGAGATTATGTACAAAAATTGGCTATAACCCCCCCTTAAGTTATCAAAAAACACTGTTTCTTCCATTCCCCTCTAATAAGATCTTATGTAGAGTCTCTGTGTCCTCTATCTCCAATTTTCCCAAGTGTTCAGAGATGTTGGGAAAGTTGGCTAGGAATGTGTGGGTGGGAGGCTGGATAAAGTTTGGGATGCATTTTTTAGTGAGAAACAAGCTTTGTGCTCTTTGGCCTAAACAAGAAGAAATCAGGGATGAACTAGAACAGGAAAGCATGATTCCATCATTAAAAAATGTATTTACTACAACAGCTGTAGTGGGGAGCAGCTCTACAAGATGCAAAACAGACTTTGCTAAAGGTGCATTACAATTACTTCTGAGGCAGTAACCTAAAATTATTCATGATGAAAATATTCAAAGTTGAACTTCCCAGAATGAAACCTTCCCAATGAATGTGTGGCAGGAATTGGGAGGGGGTATTTTGTCCCCTGTTCACTTCCCAGCTCCCAGGAGACATTTGGGTCGGCAGCCACAGGCACGTGGCCCCTAAAGAGGCCCTACTGCCTGATAGAGCAGACTGGTGTACAGGAGGGAGTGTGGGTATTTTGGAGTCAGACAAGCTCCGGCACATTAGGCATTTTTTTTTTTTTTAAATAGCAACCTTACAGAGATATTATTCATATAACATAAAATTCACCATTTTTTAAAAGTGACCTTATTTTTGTTTAGAGAGGTTTTAGGTTTACAGCAAAACTGAGCAGAAGCGTAAGGATTTGCCATATACCTCCTGCACACACAGGAGCACAGCCTGCCCCAGTATCAACATCCCCCACCAAAGTGGTACCTAGTTAAAATCGATGAGCCTACATTGACACAATCACCCAGGGTTCAGAGTTTGCGTTGGTGCTCACTCCCACACGTTCCATGGATGTGGACAAATGTGTCACGGCATCTATCCCCCACTGCAGTATCAAACAGGGTATGTCCACTGCCCTAAAACCCTCTGTACTCAGATTTATCATTTTAAAGTACACAATTCAGTGATTTTAAATAGCATATTCACATCGTGTATAACCATCACCACTGTCTAATTCCAAAACTTTTTTATCACCCCAAAGATAAATTCCTGATCCCTTCAAAACCATTCCTCATTCTCTCTTCCGCTAACTTCTGGCGACCACCAATCTACTTTACATTTCTATCGTCTGCCTATTCTGGACATTTCATATAAATGGAATCATACAATATACTGCTTTTTGAGGCTGGGTTATCTCAGTATACTGTTTTCAAGATTCATCCATTTAGTGTGACATGTGTCAAGTATTTTTAAAATTATTTTTACAGTCAAATACTATTTCATTGTATGAATAGAGTACATTTTGTTTATCCATTCTTTAGTTGATGAGAACTTGGGATTTTTGTTTTTTGGCTATTTATGCATAGTGCTACTATGAACATTGCTGCAAAAGTTTGTGTGGAGAAATATGTTTTCAAATTTCTTGAATCTGTACCTAGAAGCAGAATTGCTGTATCATAGAGTAACTCACTCTATATTTAACAACTTGAAGAACTGCCAAACTGTTATCTAAAGTGGCTGTACCATTTTACAATTCCTCCAAGAATGTATAAGTGTTCCAGCGTCTCTATATCCTTGCCAACACTTGTTATTGTTAGTATTTTTGATTCATCCATTTATCCTTTCATTTATTCAATAATTAATTGCTGGCTAGGTATGGTGGCTAACACTTTAATCCTAGGTCTTTGGGAGGCTGAGGTGGAAGGATCACTTGAGCCCAGGAATTTGAGGTTGCAGTGAGGTATGATTGCACCACTGCACTTTAGCCTGGGTGACAGAGCAAGACTCTGTCTCTAAAAAACAAAACATTCAATTATTGACTACATTTTGTGCCGAGAACTGGGGTATAACAGTAAGCAAAATCATACAAGGAGCTTACAATATTATGGCACAAATAGATAGTAGTCAAACAATAATAGATATAAAAATAAACATGCAATTGTGAGAATTACAAAGCTGATGGGTGCATGATACTAAAAGATTACATACCAGGAAGAATTTGATTGTCCAGGGGTTCAGGGAAGGTTTCCCTGAGTAGCTGATGACTGGGCTGAGATGTGCAGGGTGAATGAGAGTTAAAGAGATATTCGTAAGCATTACTGTTAACGTATCTGTGTCTCAGTTCTTCCTTTGTACCATTGGGATAACATTGGCTTTGGGTACTCAGTGAAAGCAATTGTTAGGCACAGGTTAGATTTCTCAGTGTTGCTCTGGTTTTCACCTGTATCCTTTTACCCTTCCTCACTGAAAGAGAGGGTCTCAGACAAATGGTGTTAATTGTGATGGTGCCACGAAGATGATGATGACAATGATGATTATGTCGATGATGGATGTTGATGCTGGTTATTATTTAGTGGACACCTTCTATGTGCCAGGTACTGGGCTAAGTAACTTAAGACATCTTACTCATTCTTTATAATGACATTGCAATGGAAGGAGATCAGCATGAGATTAGAAAGGAAGAGAAAATGAAAAGGACAATGAGGGGATAGTCACTGGGTTTATGTATAAAGGAATTGGGCTTATGGTTGAGGAAAGAATTCCAAAGCAAATATTTCTAATTCCTGAAATAGGTACTTGGTTTCAAACAATAGATTTTTATTTTGTAATTCTATTTTTACTTATTTCTTGAATATGGAATGCAATTTCTTTTATTTCAAATTAAACTAAGCAGTTTAGCTTAATCACATATAACAAACCTCCCAGTATAAGGGCCCTGATCCCAAATCTTGCTACACATTAGTTTTTAGCCCATGCAGTAAATGGATACCTGGAGCAAATCCAAAAAGGGAAACCACTTTAATTAGGTTTGAAAGTGTCTCCAGTCAGTTCCAGAATAGCTGTCACTGGATTTATGGTGCACCTTCCAGACTGTAACTCTTTGCATATCCAGCTGAAGCAAGAAGGCTCCAGAGAAATCGAGTATGATTTCTTCAAACCTAAATATTTATCTCCCCAAATAAGCGTCCCTAGAAAATATGGTCCAGATAGATGGAAGGAAAGTCGGCCTCACCTTAGTTAAGCCTGTGAGCCTTTGTCATTGTTTCCATTTAATTGCAAGGGTTCTAGAAGAATCAATTAAATAAAACCTTCCTTGGAATGTTTCCATAAGTACAGACTCTCCCCCAAATCTGTCACATAGCAGTTACATTCCCTCTCACATTTATACCCAAATGACAGTGACTTGGGACTTTACCCCAGCAGGAGCTGGCACTGAGGTTAGGAGAGGTTGCAACTTGTTGAATATCACTGTAATTTCAGAACCAGAATTCAAACCCAGGTCAGCCCAACTCTAGTATTTTGAGCCCAAGGAACTTACACACACACACTGTGTGTATGTGTGTATAAAAAATCAGCAAAGTAGGATTATTTTGAATCAGCACCTGTTTTAAAGTTGAGTCACTTGTTAATTTCTGTTGGATTTATTGCCCTTATTTTCCCAGCCATAAGACATAAGTGTGACACATGGCAAACAAATATGCAGGCAGCATGACACCGTGGAAAGGTGTGAGATTTGGAGTTGGAAAAGCAAGACTAGAGCCTGACTTTCTGCTTAAGTGCCTTGACTTTGGGCTTGACCACTCTGATTCTCACTTTCCTCCTCTGGGGAGAAGTGATTAACACATCTGAGTAGAGAGCTATGGTGAAGAAGAAGGGAGAAAATTCTCCTAGAACTGTAGATTTTAAATTGCCGTCCACCTTACTTACTGCTTTTAAAATCTAAACTAATATGATCAAGTCTGGCAAGAGAAGTCGGCAAGGTCTTCTCTGAGAGTTAATTGGAGATGCTGTGTAGGTCGGCAAGTCACAGTGACACTTATCCTTGAGTATTCATCAACTGGTCCCTTTCTTCTTACATGAATGGCGTAGTAATTGCAAAGGAGGTGGAGCCTCAGGGTTAGAAATTTTAGTATATCCATGATGTTCTGGCCACTGTGCCAAATGCTTTGAGAGTATCACCTCATTTAATCCCTACAGAAAATCTATTTGATTGGTAATATGATAATCCTTACTTTACAGACGGAAACTGAGCACAGATTGATTCAACTTGCTTAAGTCAGCCAAGCTAAATGATTTCCTTTGATCGCAATTTTGTCCTTTCTTTTGCATTTCCTTGTTATCATCAAAGTGAGTTGCCAGTGGAGGTTGTAACTTTTTCTCTTGGGTATTTGTCATGTGATTTTAATCTGACTGACTGTAAGAGGGTATGATAGGCAGAAAAATGTCCCCTGCCCCACAACCACCAAAAGATGACCATGTTCTAATCCAGGACCTGTGAGTATGTTACCTGACACAGCAAAAGAGACTTTGCAGATGTAATTAAGGCAAGCGTAGGGGAGATTACTCTGATTTTGTGAATGGGACCCATGTAATCACAAGGGTTCTCATAAAAGCCAGAGAAGGAGATGTGAGAATCAAGCAAACACTGGAGCAATGCACTCTGTAGATGGAGTCAGAGGCCAGAACCAAGGATGCAGGGAACCTCTAGAATCTGGAAAAGACTATGAAATGACTTCCACCCCAGAGCATCCAGAAGGAACCCAGTCCTGCTGACAATGCAATTTTAGTCCAGTGAGATCCATTTTGAACTTCTGACCTCAAGAGTTATACGGCATTGGGTTTCAAGCAACTAAACTTGTGTTGGTTTAAGCCACTATGTAGTTGTTTGTTACAACAGCAGTGGGAAATTAATATGGTTGGGGGGGTCAGATCAAATGATTTTTCATGGCAAACTAACCAAAACATGATCATAAACATTCAAATAAGCATAGCACTGCTGTGGAATATGGAGAGACATTCAGAGTTGTAATGGGTTGTGAGGCCAACCTGTGAGGTCAAGGCCACACAGCTAGGCTACGACTTGCAGTACTATGTTTAATAGGAGTGGTGAGAGTGGACATTTTTGTCTTGTTCCAATTTTCAAGGGGGAATGCTTCCAGTTTTTGCCCATTCAGTATGATGTTGGCTGTTTCTTGAGTTTGGTTCTTTTTTTGTTTGTTTGTTTGTTTTTGTTTTTTTTAAATCATGAAAGGATGTTGGATTTTGTTGAAAGCTTTTGCTGTGTCTATGGAGATGATCATATGGTTTTTGTTTTTAATTCTGCTTATCTGGTGAATCATATTTATTGATTTTCGTATGGTGACTCAACCTTGAATCCCAGGAATGAAGCCTACTTGATCATGGTGAATTAACTTTTTGATGTGGTACTGGATTCAGTTTGCTAGTATTTTGTTGAGGATTTTTGCATCTGTGTTCATCTGGGATATTGGCCTATCCTTTTCTTTTTTGGTTTTGTAAGGTCACACAACTAGGAATTTCAGTGCTGGAATCTACAGCTAGGTCTTTCTGACTGTGTCCACCCTTCTTCGTAAGTATGGCCAGCATAGTGGCTCATGCAAGGTCACACAGCTGGTTATCAGCAGAGCTGGGCTTGAATGCAGTTCTCATTCTCCATATACATTTTCTCGAAAGCAAATAAAGAGACCTGGATGTGAACACAGACTCATGATAGGATGGGGATGCCGAGCCTGGTCCTCCTGCCTCCTCCCCATGGCTTAATTATGAAAGTACCTGAATGCGGTGCTCATTCATCACTCATGACTTGCTACCCACACTCACTGTGATGAATTGGCATACAATAGAACTCAAAGCGAAATGATCACTAATGAAGGAGTTAATGTTTTGCTGAATGTTCCAAGACTGCACTTTGATTCCTTGTCACCACCCCCCATCATTGATGAAGAGTCCTTGATAGAGGAATCACTTTCCCTGTAAAGAAGGGCTGAGGTCACTCATGGTTCAGAGTATACCCAACAGAACATCACATCCTTCCTAGTGCTGAAATTGGGACACAGCTGAATGACAAAGTTGTGTTTTGGGGAAAGAGAAATAAAGCAAATGTGGATGACTACTCATTGTGTGTGTAGAATTACACTTAGTACTTTTGGACAACTGACTTCTCACAATCGCATTATGAAATGTTATGATTCCTCTTTCCAAAATATGGAAACTGAGGCACAAATGCAGTGGGAGACAGGACTAGAAGCAATGTTTGGAAGCTTAGACATTTATGTGGAGTGAATAGGGGAAAAAAACCAAAGTTTTAATTAATACCCTTGGATAACCAAAAAGCATTTACTGCCCCGTGTTTCCACTTGTGAACAAGTCCCATTATTAGTCCATACATAACGTGTAGTTTATTTTGAGCTGATCTAAATCTAGTTGTGTAATGATCAGTGAGAGTGAGGGTTGATGGAAACCATACTTGCATGGAATTCAAATATTTAAATCGTAGTAGGCCTATTCTTTTTTTTAAGCTTGTGCACATTACTCCCTCTCTTTGAACTTTCTTACCTATTGAAGCAGCACAGTATGTTTTGAAGACAGGCAAATCTAAGTTAAAATTATCTTTCAGCCACGTGTTAACAATGGCCGTAAGCAAGTCAGTTACACTCTCCCTAAAAGTGCTCTATCAGAAAAATGTAGATAATAATATGCAGCTTATAGGGCTCTTTAAAGAACTGTAAATAATAACATACATCCAGAAAACAAGTCAGCACATAGTGGTTCCAAGTTAAGAGGCAGATCTACCATGAAGAATATTGGACCAAGTAATCTTTAGATCCCCTTCTGGTCTATAATTTTGCATTTTCAAAACCTTTAACTGCTATTTTTGGGGAACTTACCACATACTAGGCACTATGCCAAGGATTATACTTATATTATCTCATTAACTCATTACAATTTTAGGAGGTAGATGCTACCAAAATTCATGCAAATAAAGATACCTGGGCACAGAAATGAAAAATAAACTCCCCTTGTCACAAAAAATAATGTGATGAACTCAAGATTTGACTAAATGTGACTGACTCCAGTGCTCCTACTCTTAAAGTTAAGCCCTTGTTAATAATATGTATCCATATATATTTTATTGCTTTTGTAGAAAAGGCTGGATGTAGGTTTCCTCTTCTTCCTCTAACGCAGGTAGGCCAACCAGTGATGTTCTGAGCCCATGTGGGTCCCTTGATGGCACTGAGAAAAGTAAAATCCAATACAAATTATGCTAATAGATTGATTCAAAAGTTATGTTATAACTGAGACAAATTCTCAATGCTATGAAGAAAGTGAGACTCAGATGTGTGATGGTCTGTGTTCTCAGTGAGTGAAAGAGTCACTTCTGAAGGCAGATAGGACTCTGCTTCTCTGGGAACCAACTAGGAAAATCAAGATGTTCAGGCTATCCACCCAGGGTATGGTCCCTTCCTCTGTTCTGTAGGTTAGACAGTGGATCGAGAAGGCGGATTACTGAATTCTGTGACTGTCTATCTCCAATTCACTTCCCAGAAAATTCACATTTACTGAGCTTTTATAATATGCCATTCAGACTGCTACAAACAAGAGTGCAAGTAAGAAAATAAGGTACTTGTGCTTTTTAAAAAAAGTCCTGATTTGTAGCATTTGTCAGTTTTTGTGGTAAATACTCACACCAAGGTCAACTTCCAGCTACAAACGTGATGACACTGGTCACAGAGTTGGGAAGAGTTGAATATGATTGGCTCTGGTGAGCCTGTGCAAGCTGACTGCAGCACCACACTAGTCCTCCTACTGGGTTCTTAAATATGCTCTTTGCTGGTAATATGGTTTTGCTGGGTCCCCACCCAAATCTCATCCTGAATTGTAGCTCCCATAATTCCCACGTGTCATGAGAGAGACTTGGTAAGAAGTAACTGGATCATGGGAGCGGGTTTTTCCCGTACTGTTCTCGTGGTAGTCTCACAAGATATGGTGGTTTTAAAAATGGGAGTTCCCCTGAATAAGCTTTTTTAGCCTGCTACCATGTAAGATGTCCCTTTGCTCTTCCTTCATCTTCTACCATGATTGTGAGGCCTCTCCATACACGTGGAACTGTGAGTTCTCCAAACTTTTTTCCGTTATGAATTATCCAGTCTCAGGTATGTCTTTATTAGCAACATGAGAACTGACGAATACAGCTGGGATGCATGCCTCTCCTTTGCTTAGTAAATGTCCATTCTCCACTTATGTCTTCATATCTCTACTCAATTTTGACTTCCTCAGAAGCTTTAAATGGACTCTGTCTCTTATGAAATGCCTTCTGAGAGCTTGGGAGCCCTTTCCAACTTCTTCCATTGTTTCAGGCGATATCAGAAAGCACCTTCAGAAAGAAATTTTGGCTATGACTACCCATGAGTGTCCCGAGCAGGTACTAGAGACCAGTGTGATGTGCACACAACCTTAAAGCAATTTGAGATGGAACTGTTCTGTCAAAACAATGCAGAAGAAAACTTCTGCATCAAATCAAATCCAGTCTCTCCCCTAAAACAACGAAAATGGGTCAGACCTGCTGACATGTGTATCACATAATACTGAAATCTCCCACTCCATGTATTTATCGTTGAACACTGAAATGGTAATACTCTTATTTTAAGCTACTTAAGGTTCTAACTTCCAGTGACATTTTAGGTGTTTCAGGGCAGAGTAAAAACATTGATTTAGCCAAGGGCATTGGAAATATTATAGGAGCACCCTTGTCTTCTCTCTAGAGGTTGCTGAACTGATTTGGATAAAATAAGAAATGACCCCTCAGCCTTGAACAAAATCAGGATAAAATCAAATGTCTGAACTTTAAAGGAGTTCATCCAACTTCTCCCCTGTTGGTTGTACTTGCCTTTGGTGTCTGCTTCTAATCCCCACTTGTGGCCCGCTTGGGTGAACATGCTGCTAGAAGCCAGCTCTGCCTAGGGTATTTCTGTCCTCACTCAAAATAGGAAGAGCCCCAGGTCTCTTGAGATTCTCCTCTCCAGAGATTTCCCATCTGATTCTGCAGTCCTGAGAGAGGAGCATTTGCAAACCTTGCTATCCAGTGGCTGAACTTCTGCCTGCTGATCACACTAAGGAGAGCCAACTGTCCAGAGGGTCGCATGTTCCTGCTTGTCAGCGTTGCTGAGGAAATTGATACTTGTCATCATCTTCCCTGACACCAAACAGCTTTCTGGTGCTGCCTCTTGGGTCTGGGTGGCCTTAATTTAACAGGCTTAACCAGGGACAATTTTACTAAACTCTCCTGTGCAAGCCAAGTGAAGGGAAGCACGGTTATGAGGAATGGCTCCCATCTTCTCCATCTTTACAGCCATCACTGCTGACATTCCCAGAGCTCCCACTGGGAACCAGGGTCATGAACCTCATGAGGACCTACGTGTTCATGCTTTCCACTTCACAGCTGGGGATCTGAGGATTCAGAGAGGTTAGGAAAATTGCCTAGGATGGAACAGCAGACTCAGTGAATAGTGGGCAGAGTTGAGATCATACAACTCAAACAATGGTCTGATGATAAGCCCAGAACTCTACCAAAATCACACCTCTCAGAAACTGATGAATTGAGACTATTTCATTCAAGAAATAACAAATTAATGATAAGCAGATCGCATAGAGGCTGGATGTCCTTGCTGTCACTAAGTCACCCTCAAGAAACATTGCTGAATGCTCTCTTCCTCTTGTAGACAGACAGAAGCCACAGCCACAGCAGACATGCCTGGAGACCTCCAGCCCAGACTTCTTTAGGGTCAGTGGCAGATGTGGTTTTTAACCCTTGGCCATGTTTCGTGCCCCCACCTCCACCTCATAGGACATAATTGGTTCTTTCTCCCATTTCTCTGTAAAGAGCCAAACCAGATGGTAGGTAGGTCATATATAAACAGTGAAAAAATGTTCATAAAAACTTTATTCCCACTGCACATATGCATGCCTTGGACTTAACGGCAGGAAATATTTGGGTCTTTCATGACTAATTTCAGCAGTTTTTTGTTTTCCACACATAATAGTGCTATCTCCAAGGCCTTTTGTCTTGTCTCCCCATGAAGGTGGGGGCTGGTCACCTGCTGCTGGTGCAGGGCAGAGGCCATGAAGGTGGAGTTTCCTAAACACAGCTTGAATGGCAGATTCTGCCTTCAGACTGCCTTTGCTGCTTGCACTGGATAAACCATGCTCAAGGTGCTGAGTGGATTCTGTATTTAGCATTTTATGGTGCAGACAATTTCATTGTAGGTGAGGGAAGCTGGCCTACTGGGATCTCTAGGGAACCTGAGGAGGGGGAGGAGGAGGAAGAGGAAGAGGAGAAGGAGGCCAGGTCAGTGTCTGGTTCAGTCAAGAACTGGATGGCCTCAAAGCTGGCCCAAGAAAGGTCAGCCGAGTAGATCAGAGTGCTCTGTCCAAATGATGGGAAAAATATAGGGTGATTCTGGCCTAGTAAATTGAATCTGGAAGGTGCTAGGTGGATTTCCAAGGTAGATTGGATAGGCATCTACATCAGGAGACCTGACCACATAAAAAAAGAGGATGGATACAGTTATGACAAGGAAAGGACAATTGGTGTTTACTTTGTGCTATGTTTTTACGTATCTTATTTTTGTGTAATGTGGGGCTGTAGCATCCAGTGGATCTGTTTTCAGTTTCTGGACTATGACAAATGTGTCTCTTCTAAAATGATTGGTCAGGCAGAATCACCTGCTCCATTCTTTCTTTTGGGGGTCACTATGACTCAATCCCATTCACCTAGACCCCATAGAATGGGTTTTCTGCAGCAAGGAAGTGCCCAGTTACCAGAAGCAAAGATTATTGGGTAGGGAGCAGCTCAAAACCAACAGGTGCACAGTTCAATAACTGAGTTCCAAGTCCTCTCCTATATTGGTGCTGGGTGGTTTATTTCTGCACTGAGGGCAGGATGAGTCTCTTGAAGAGAGAGGACCTCAGGAGTTCCAGTTTCAAAAATCTGGAGAAGACTGAAATGAAACATAAAGCAGAATGTTTTAATCTAATTGCTAATTCCTGCTGGGTACAGTATTGTGTGCTTGTAATCTCAGCTACTGGGATCACTTGAGCCCAGGAGTTCAAGTCCAGTTTGGGTAACACAGTGAGATGGCAACTTTAAAAAAGAGGCTAATTCCTAGTTCTTAAGAGAGAACTAAAAGATGGTTCTTTCCCTCAGACTGAATGGGCCACCAGGACTCACCTGGCAGGTATGAATAAGACAAAAACAAGATGGAAAAGGAAAGGAGGATCGTAGTCTTGCGGGGAACAGAGGTGACCATCTCTCCATCCCAGGTGCACTGACAGGGAAGAGAGGTACAGCTGCCTCAACCCAGTATCCTGAGAGCCTTTGCGGAAGGCGGGTTCACCTTGGACTGGTTAGGGGCAGGGGCTGTGGTTTCCAAAAGGCACAGTGGCAGTGGCAAAGGTCAGACTGTCCTGAAGCCCCTAACTCCAAGGAGGAAGATGGATCAGGGCCCAGCTGCTGTGCTGTGAAGCCATTGCAGTGGTTGTGCGAAGCCACTCTTCCTGCAGGCAACTCCCAGCCAGTGACAGAGCATGGCAGGCCCGGTCCGGAGAGACACTAGAGTCCCCCGCGGTGTCTTTGGTTTGAGGACTCCCCGATGACCCTGCTGAGCTTTTCTTAGACCGCACAGTGGTCTAGGACATTTGTCTTTGCATGTGTTTTTTTTTTTTTTCTAGTGAATTCCTGGTAAATCCCTGTGTGTATGTACATTAGTTTCCTACTGATACTAAACTTAGTGGCTTAAAACAACACACATTTATTCTCTTAGAGTTCTGGAGGTCAGGACCCCAAAATGGGTCTAAAATTAAGGTGTTGGCTGTGCTCCTTCTGGAGGCTCTGTGGGAGAATGTCTTTCCTTGTCTTTTCAGCCTCTAGAGGCCGCCTGAATTCCTTGGCTGCTGGTCCCTTCTTCATCTTGAAAGTCAGCCATACAGCATCTTCAAATCTTAATCTCTGGCACTGACCCTCTTGTCTTCCTCTTATAAGGTCCCTTGTGCTTACATTGGGCCCACCCAGAAATCTAGGATAATCTCCCCATCTCAATCTCCTTAATCACATCTGTAAAGTCCTTTTTGCCAAGCAGGACTGTTCATAGATTCTGGGACTAGGCGGTCGGCATCTTTGGGGGCTTTTATTTTGTGTACCGCAATCTACTGAAATCTTACCCAGGAATCAGGTATTCTATGGGAATTCTCTTACCCCTGAGTCAAAAAGCAACCACTCATTCCTAGGAATGTATAATTTTAGTTGAATCCTATGGTGTTCTGTTGCTTAATATGTCACACTGCTCTCTCTCTATTTTATTATGTGTGTGCCCTGAACTAGATAGAATCCAGGATAATTACTCATCGCTGTGGCCCCCAAAGCAAACACAGAACCTGTCACAGGTTAGGTCTCAGTAGTATACAGCCAAACTCAAGAGTGCACTTTGCCATGTATAGACTGCATTTTGGAAATTTCCAATATGGAGTAATCTAAAAGATCATTTTAATAGTGTCTAATATGTAGGACCAATCAGACAGAAGAAGCCTGTGAAATAGGTAGCAATCTGGGTAGACATCACAATCCTGAGTTACTTAAAATGCTGAACAGAAGCATCAAGACAAGTGTATGCTCTCTAACATAGTGACCTGGGGACAGTAACATCTATTGGAGTTTCTGGAACATAAAGTTAAAGCAGGGGCAGAGCTTAAAGATGAGGCTGGAGGGAAACAATAAAAATTGGTGCCAACCCTTCTGCGTTCTACTAAGGAGCTGGAACTTTGTAGGCAGCAGGGAATCATGGATTTCTAAGGGGAGTGATGTGATTGTGCTTATACTTTAAGACTGGAGTGTGCAGGGAGAAGGAGGAGGCAGTGCAGTGATGGGAGGGAGATGGGGATGGTTCAAGAGGAATGCTCATGTTCTGAATTAATGCGGTGAGAACCCAAATGGATAGGGAGGACTCCCGAGACACTGAGTTTAATGAGGGAGGACTATGCCAATTTTTCCACATCATTTTACCCCAGGGTCTACAAAGGGTCATCTAGTCTCTCTCATTCTCTCTAGACTGATAGATACATGCATAGAGAGATATCTGTTCTCTCTCTCCATGTATATATATATATATATATATATATGCACACACACCCAGGCACACACATATATACATACACACACACATATATTTGCAAGGGATAGCTGCCCTACCTCCAACACATACACACACACACACCCCACCCCACACTCTGAGTCAGTTATCTGATAGTTGGAGCACATTCAGATACTCAGTTAAGGCTATCTGGTTAAGACTAACTTCACAGCAAGTTCCCCTCCTCTAGGAAGGGAATATAATTTTATATGATTATAATTCTGCCACAGTTGGGAGAATATGAATAGCATAATTGACTAATATATTCTTCATCTCTGAGTCATACCCCTGATATATCAATATTTCCAGAAAAGAAAGAAACCAGCATTTATGGAGCACCTACTGTGTGCCAGGTACTGACCTGAATACCTTTTTGATCCATTCATATATATGTGTGTGTGTCTGTGTGTGTGTATATATATTTATGTATAATATATATGTATATATGTATAATATATATCATATATTTATGTATAATATAGATGTATATATTTATATATACATATATTTATGTATTTATATATACATATATATGTATAAATATATATAGATATATATTTTTCAGCATATATATGCTGAATAAGTGACAGAAGTGTTTTCAGTGTTTTTCTAATGTTAAGGGTTGTTGGAACTCAGTGATTGGGGCATGTAAAAATATTGTACGATTATCATCCCTTCCTTTAGGATGGGATCTTGCTGTGAAGTTAGTCTTAGTGGAATATCCTTAACTGGTATGCTCTGGCTATGAGATAGCTGACTCAGAGTGTGTGTGTGTGTGTGTGTGTGTGTGTGTGTGTGTGTGTGTGTGTGTGTTGGAGGTGGGGGCAGCTGTCTGTGGCTCTTGATTTCCAGGCATTCAGCCTTCCTCCCTGGCGCTGGCGCTGAGGTGCCTCTCCCTGGCCCACCCTGCTCTGTCACGTCTCTGGGCTAATTCTCTGCTTTCATAGGTTTCTGGTCCTAAACGCCACACAAAGGGAACCAGCAGGCACAACATTCTTCTCCCAGCCACTCAGGGATTCTTTGGTGTTGCCTCATTTCCATGCCAGCATTTGCCAACAAATTCATTTGGACTCCTTTTAATAAGCTCTCCTGGGCACTTAGCTCAGACCTTATATTTCACGCCAGTTGTGTTTGAGAGGAAGAAAAACCACAAACAAACAAAAAATGATAGCCCTATATAAAATAATAAAATATTTATTTGACTTTTCAAACACATAATACTAAAAGACCTCTGGGAAAATATTAAATTAAAACTGGGCATTTAAACGCCTGTAGAAATCAACCACTCTTGGTACATAAAGCTCAGATTTCCCCATTGGTACATATGGGTTTAGACCATTTGGCCACAGCTGGCTTTATAAAACAGACCAAGAAGGGTGATGGCTTGTTGCCAGAGTCTCAATGATTCTTCCTTGTGGGCCAATTAAAAAAACAACTCCCACCACCCATTCTTTCTTCCCTTTTGCTTCAGTATGTGATGGCCTCTCTATAATTCCAGTAGTCTTAGAGAATTGAGTCCACAAAGAGATTTTAAATCCATAATTTTGCCACAATTGGAGAATATGAATAGCACAATTGATAAATGTACTCTTCATCTCTGAGTCATACCCATGATATATGTCAATATTTCCAGAAAAGAAAAACCAAATTTATCAAGCACCTACTATATGCCAGGTACTATGCTAAATGCTGATGCATTTTCATTTTAATCTTTATGGTAACCCTGTAGCAGAAGTTTTATCTCTGTCTTACAGATTAAAAGGCAGCTCAGAAGAGCTAAATAACTTGTTCATACTTAACACCAGAAGTATTAGAAGGAGGGATTTAGGAATTCAGACTGATGCCTGCCTGATATTTGCTTAGCCGAGGAGGGCTGTTGTTGTTTCCAAGACTAGAACCAACAGGTTAGAATCAGCTTTGTGATCACCCGGCCCTGTTCAAGTTCTGGGTAAAACTGGCTTAATGGTTAGGAAGTTGGACCCAGAAGACTCAAGTTGTAGTCCTGCAGCTGTCTGTTACCAGCTATGTGATTTCAAGCAAGTAACTGAATTTTCCAGCCTCTCTTTACTAGAATGGAAGGTGGAGTTTATCATAGTAATTACCTCAACAGAGTTGTTTCAGGATTACAGTACATGCAGTTTAGATAGAAAAAGTAAATCGCACACCTATAATAGGTATTCAAAAAAATCAAGTATTTATTCTTCTTGAGTGTGTTACTTCCCAGAACCTCTGCTATTTCATTTTGCAAACTGAGGGAATTTTGTAATCAAAATCAAATTTAACTGGAGAGATTAAAGGAACTACTTCTGTAAGGGTTCATGTAAGGGTTAAATTAAATGGTAATATATGTTAAATAGCTTTGTAAGAAGTATAAAAGTATCAATTCCCCTTCTCTCCTTACCTATTAACATTTATTGTTACTATGTCTGTACAGTTTCCTGATGGCTGGTTCAGTCTGCACCCTAGGGCTCTGTTTAACTAGGAACTGGTGTTTTTGGACTGCTTAGGGTGTGTTAGTGTCTTATGGCTACTGTAATAGAATTACCACAATCTCAATGGCTTAATACAACACACCTGATTCTCTTCCAGATCTGAAGGTCAGATGTTTTGAAATCCTGTATCACAAGCTGAAGTGAAGTGTCAGCAGCACCAAGCTCCCTTTGGGAGGCTCTGGGGAGGACATGTTCCTGGCTGCTTCCATCTTCTGGTGGCCAGCATTTTTTTGCTTGTGACCACATCACTCAGTGCTGCCTCTGTGGTCACATGACCTTCTCTTTTTCTGTGTCAGAATCTCCCTCTCCTCTCTCTTATGAAGGTGATTGTGGCAACATTGAGCCTACCCAAATAATCTGTTATAAGTCTCCTGATCTCAAGGTTTTAACTTGTCCCACATGCGAGATCCCTTCTGCCATGTAGGTAGCTAACATATCCACAGGTTCCCAGGATTAGGACAGTGTGGACATCTTTGCCAGATCATTTTCGAGCCTGGCACAGAGCATGTTCATGGATAACAGAGAAAAAGCCATCAGCCTGGCCCAGGAAGAAAAGGAGCTGTTCTTTATGGGAGGTGTGAGTTTGTGTGTTCAACCCAAATTCTCTGCCTCCTTGTCTCCTTGCCTCCTTGCCTCCTTGCCTCCTTCCCTCCCTCCCTCCTTCCTTCCTTCCCTCCTCTCCCTCCTCCCTCTTTCCCTTCCTCCACCCTCCTCCCTCTTTCCTTCCTCCCACCCACCTGCCCGCCAATCTTTTCATTCATTCTGTATAAAATAAATTCATTGTGATAGTGTGGTGTAAGAGATTAAGCAGGTTCCTGTTCTGAAGGAATTCACAGTTACGGTGTGAATGGGAAGCATATGGTCACTGGCATGGTTTGGCTGTGTCTCCACCCAAATCTCATCTTGAATTGTAATCCCAACATGTCACGGGAGAAACCCAGTGGGAGGAGTGATTGAATCGTGGGTGTGTTTTCCCCACGCTATTCTCATGATAGTTGAGTTCTCATGGCGTCTGATGGTTTTATAAAGCGTCTGGCGTTCCCCTTGCTGGCTCTCATTCTCTCTCCTGGCTCCAGTGAGAAGGGTGCCTTCCACCATGATTATAAGTTTCTTGAGGCCTCCCCAGCCATGTGGGTGTGAGTCGATTAAGCCTCTTTTCTGTACAAATTTTACTGAATCTTAGGTATTTCTTCATAGCATGAGGGGAATGGATTAATACAGTCATTAATAGGAAACCTGGAAAGAAGAAAGCATCAAACTTAGGCCAGGGAGGGATCTTGGGGTGAGTGGGAACACCAAGGCATTGGAGTCAGGCAGCCTTGTGCTAAATCCTACCACCCTCAGCAGTCTGCCAGCTGCACCAGAGAGCAAGTTCTTGAGCCTCCTTTACTTCATGTGCAGGAGGGAGTAGTAGCACCAAGGTAAATGTAGTGACCAACGTCAAACACTGTCTGTGGCTGAATCATTAATAAACATTCCCTCACTCTCCTGGTCTTCCAGAGCATGCATCCTGAGGCACTACAGGCCACTTAAATGAAATCAAAGGATTGCCTTGTGCCTTCTCTTCAATGTAGCACTTTCAGTTATCATAGTCTTTTAGGGTGTGTCTTGTCTGAATTTCACTTGGGAATGTTTTTGGTGTTTCACAGGTAGAGGTGCGATGTTGGCTTGTGATTTAAGATGGTGTTTTCCTAGGCCTGCTGTAACTAGTATAAGTAAACTGGGTGGCTTAATCCCATAGAACTGTATTTTCTCTACAGTTCTGGAGCAGATACAGAAATTAGAGGAAATCAGAAATCAAGGTGTCTGCAGGGTTGGCGCCCTCTGGGGAGCTCAGAGGGATAAACTGGCCCCAGAGCTTCTCTCAAGCTTCTGGTGGCGGCTAGCAATCATAGCATTCCTTGTCTTGCAGATACGTCATGTCAGTCTCTCTCTCCATCTTCATGTCACCTCCCTTTTCTGTGCCTCTGTCGTTATTGTCTCTTAAGAAGGATGCTCTCGTTGGATGTAGGGCCCATGGCCCAGTGTGATCTTCTCTGTCGCACCTTAATTACTCCTGCAAAGATTATGTTTCCTAAAATCCTTAAAAAAGAGAAAAGAAGAAACAAAAGTAAAAGTGTAAGTGCAAAACAAAAGGTAAAATAGAAAAAGATTAAAACAGTAGAATGTAAAAATAAATAAAATAAAATAAATAAAATTTGAGTTTTCGGTTAAAAGAGTCCTGATTTCCAAAATAAGGTTTATTCTGAGGTTCCAGGTGGACATAAGCTTTTTGCAGAAGCACTATTCAACCTATTACAGATGGATACTATTTATGTTGTTAAGAAAGTATTTAGATAAAGCAGCTGTCAGCATTTACTGCTTAATAAGCTATTAAATATCTTCTTGGCTTCTTTGAGTCAAAAAATTCCTTTTCCTTGTTGATAGATTGAAGGGATCACTCTATGAATTATCTCCTAATTATTAGCTGATACTTTTTATTGTATGAGTATTCCCTTAGTATGTAATATTCTTTAAATACACTGTAAGATTATGTTTGAAAATATATTATTTAGAATTTTTACATCTATGTTCTTAAATATGAGAGTGAATTGCAGTTTGTCCTTGGGAATATTTTCAGTGCAGTTACAGAGTCACATTAACTTCTTAAGAGACAAATTTGGAATTCTCTATCCTTTTATATATTCTGGATAAGGTTATCACGTTGTAGAAATTAGTTAATCCTTGAAATCACTTGCCCTATTAATTCCACTGAACCCGGGCCATTTATGTAAGTATTTGCATGAAACTTAAAAATTCTATTCAAAATAAATAGTTATTGATCTAGGCAGATAGATCAATTTTAACCTTCCACTAGAAAATGCTTTAGCATTTTCACTGCTCATTTTTTGTTTTCAAATTAATTAGTAGAATTTCTTAGACAATTCATTTTAAAACTCTACCTTGCTCCTTGTATAAACATTGTACTTTTTATTCTCTTTCCCTTTCCTTCATTTTTATTTACTTTCCTTGACTTTATGACTTAAATTAGAGTCCATTTTATTTTCTGCCCTGCCGTAAGGTATCCGTTATTCCATACATTAGGTGGATTATGTGGCTTTTCTCTTTAATGAATTTACTAAGTTATTGTTACCTGTGTTTTCCCTTCACCTGCCTTCACTTGCGTGATTTTCATAGGCTTTATTTTGCAACTTAAGACAAAAAAGATTAACAAACACATGTTTGTTAATAAAAATAAATATAAATAATATAAATAAATGTATGTATATGATATGTAACAGTATACATATATAATATTTAAAAGTTTAGAGAGCTTTTTATTTTATTTTATTTTGTTTTGTTTTTGAGATTCAGGATTGCTCTTGTTGCTTGGGCTGGAGTGCAGTGTGGTCGCGATCTCCAGCTCCTTTGCTGACCTCCACCTCCCAGGTTCAAGCAATTCTCCTGTGTCAGCCTCCCGAGTAGCTGAGGCTACAGGCATGTGCCACCACACCCAGCTAATTTTGTATTTTAGTAGAGATGCAATTTCACCATGTTGGTGGTGGTCTCGAACTTCTGACCTCAGGTGATCCACCTGCCTTGGCCTCAGTGCTGAGATTACAGGTGTGTGAGCCACCATGCCTGTCCTAGAAACATTTTATATGCCTAATATTTAAACACACTTCACATACATATGTGTAAGTGTATAAAGTATTCAAAGCTTTAAACTTGCTTCTGGCTGCAGTGCTTCTAGCATTGCATGTGGATTTATTTGTCATATACTGGCATTTTATATTATATAATACCTATATATATTTATAAGCATGGGGTACAAATTTTAATTTTGGCCTTTCTCTGACCCATGAAATATTTAAAGTGTGATTGCTCAAAATGATTGCCAAGTTTTGCTTTAATCTTTTTGTTCTACACTTCTAATCTCATTGCTCTTTAAAAATTAAACTATGGGTGTTTACAGGAATTGTGTTTTGGAACTTTATTTAAATAATTTTTGTAGATATGCCAGGGACATTTGCAAAAAAGGTATTCTCTATAAGTAAGATACAAAATTATTATATACCTTTTAAATGGATTCTTACATATTAAAATGTTCTATATCTTAATTAAATGTTTATCTATCTGAACTTTCAAAGAGTGTTACTTTATATTGTTTTATTTAGCTGGTTATTTGATGAATCATTAGTTAGAGGCCAAGTTGGTTAGTCTCTTAGTTGTTTCTAGAAATTTTATGTGGCTGCAGACAATACGCATTAATTGGTGAATTCATATCACTTGAATGTTTTGATTCATTTCTACTTCTATTTCTGATGATTTTGATTTTCTGTATTTTGAGTCTATTACTTTGCCTTTTAGGCTGCATGACTATTTGCAAAATTTGGATAATTCCATTGCCTATGCAAAATGAGACTATTGCCTCTGTAACTTTAATGCATTTATTTTAATTCTACTTTGTCAATCTTAAATTTCATCTGTTTTGCCTCCTTTGTGATATCCCAGCATTGTATCCTGGAGGAATCATCTGCTAACCTTTCCTCAATCCCTCATGCTCCAGTGTTTGAGCTTCCTAACAGAGCGTGATTAGAGAGCAGGACAACACTCAACAGTGGTTTCCATGTTTTGCAGCCGGACAATTTCTCCCTCCTCACGTTTCTCTGAAAAATGCTTAGTGAGATAAGGGGGATCCCAATGACTGCTGTTCTCCAAGTTGGTCTCATGCCTGGTTCTGTGGGTCTGTCTGCATTTTCTGTAAGGTCTGTCTGCATTGGGCTGCAGTACTATGAATTGTACACACAACCAAAGAAAATTGCCAGGTTACAGAGAGATGCTGGTAACATCTGTTTGCAAGCTGGCCCTGGTGGCCAAATTTGATTCTTCGAACTTCGGTATTTGAGGAAAAGCCTGTAGAAAAAATAATAAGTCATCTTTCCCGCCTCACCACTCATTATTCATTCATCATGCTTTTTATTGAGAATCTTACATGGTCTATGGGAATCCAGCCTAAATATAGAACAGTCAGTAAGACAGATGGTCGTACCCATACTCATGGCATGGATAGCCCGTCCCACTGGAAGATAAAGGGAAAAGCTGCAGTTGTAGGGCCACCTGTTTCTAGAAGCACACTCCCAGTGGGGAGAGGAAATGGGGAAATGGACTGCTACACGGGTTCCCTTCACATCTTGGAAAGACAGTATGAAGAGAAGAGATTTTTTGTGATGAGGAACTGCTGGTGAGAAGAGTGTGACAGAAAGTCATCATAGCAGCAGGCTAAGAGAAAATAGCAATTAGCCAGAGAGAGACGTGCCCCACCCCAACCCCCACGCACAAAATTGAAGATGGAAAAAAAAGTTCCTTAGTTTTTATATATATGTAAAGGAAAGAGGGAAGCGCAGGGATGACATCCCTTGCCTGGTACAAATAAGACTACAGTCCATTGTGCGTCCTGGCAGACTGAATTGAGAGAGCACTGAGGAAAGTCCTGAGTTACATTTTTTTCTTTTTGAAGAATGCTGCCAAATTGCTAATTTGTACTCACGTTCTTTTCTACCTTATGGCTTTCTCTGACCTCGAAGGAGCTTGAGTGTAGGCAGCTGAGTGTCTTGTGTCTGAGAATTGCCAACTCTGCTTCTCCTCCTGTAAGCTGCTTGGTGGGGTTAGTCCATAGGGTTAAATGGCTCACTGCAATTCAGCAAAGAGGGTTTTATGTGCAATTAATGTTTGTTAATTTTTGTTAAATGTCAAAGTATACATTTTTTGGGGAAACTTCCTGCAATACAACCTCCACCCCCAGCCCCTTTACAAGCTTGTCGAGGGAGAGATGTTATTCTCAAACAAATGCAGAGAGGCCACCACATTCAGAGTCTGCTTGAAATTGGATGGACGATACCTTAGTTTAATGTCCCTCTTGGGAGAAGAGACTTCAATAATATGTCAGCACAACTGAGTTTAGAGTCAAATTAAGAGGCAGTGAAATTTCCTTTGCTACCTGGCCCCTGAACAAGAAAGAGCTTTGGCCTCAGCTATTATATGCCTTATTTGAGTCCTCATCTTTTTTTTTTCTAATATTTTGATAATTCTCCTTTATGCATCGGCCATACTGTGGGGGTTTTGCTTTTTGTCTTTTTTCTGATCTTGGTTGTGTCCATATCTATATATTCGGTTCTGTTTTTTACTTACTAAAGGTTCAGAGATTATTACTGCATCCCTTTATAATGACCATTTTTTATTACATAAAGTTTATGTATTTCGTGTAAAATAATGTACTTAATGCCAACATATACATAAATGAAATACACACCGTAGTATAAAATATAAACAAGCTAAAGCACTTGATTCTTCAGTCTTGTCATTATCTGCTACTAAACTGAAAAATGGTTGTCTTCCAAATTCATAGGGGAAAAGTCAGATTTAGGAGTTTCTGTTTTAGGATTTCTCAGTAGTCTTATTTTTTTATTTAGAGTTTGATCTCTGCTACAGCTCTGGGCTGGTTAAGCCAGTGTTTATCCATGCACCTGGTAGAGCTTGGGGTGTGGATGCCCTAGACATTTTTAATTCCCACATCTTGTCTCTTTTTAGAAAATAAGCTCTCTTTGTACTACTCCTCTTTCTCTTGAATTTCTGTGGTGTGCTATGATTAGGATTCTGTCTGCCTCACTCACTGCCTGCTCTCTCTGCTGGATGGAGGAGGGTTGGCTGAATTTTTTTCTTAGCCACTGCCATTTATTCCTCTTCCTTCTGTTGCATCAGTTGCCTTGCACACATCACCCCTTTCTCTTTGAACCTAATAAAGAAAGACCTCCGGGACCAAGATGTTTTAGTTTGCTCCTTAGGTGAGAGGGCCGCAGTCATCTGGTGACTCTTCCATATCATGAAGGATTCTGAAAACCAGCTGATCATAAAATGAGCCCCATATCTTTTCTTGACATGTTCTCTCTTCATTATTAGAAATCTATGACCATGTGGCTTCTTGGTGATTGTGAGCAGGGCCAGCCACATGGGTATGTGGCTTGACCAGTTACAGGAGGAGCCCCATGCTTAGGAAGGATCCCACACTGAGTTTAATGTTCTGTTGTCACTGTCTTAAAATCCTTAATAATCTTTGAACAAGAGGTCTCATGTTTTTATTTTGTTTGCCCGTCCCACAAATAATGGAGCTGAGTCCTGATTCTTTGGATGGGATTCTGACCAATCACTCTTTGCATCATCAACCCTGCTTAAATGTACTTGGCCTTCAATAAATGGGAGTTTCCATCCTCCTCATTTTGGGAGGTCAGGGACATGTATGTACCTCCCTGGCCCTTGGGAGGCTGTATTAATATTCCCGGGTTCCAAGGAAAGAGTTAAGTTCAACAGTTTAACTTAGCATGTCACAGGATTTACAGTTACATATTGGGTGGTGAGCTCATTCACTGTGCTAATATTTTTTATGAATGGAGCAGACAAGGTCCAAAGGTACTTTTGATTCTGTGAAATCGGTAATGAAAGCTGTGCTTTGGGAGCTCTCTGAATTTTGGCCTTGAGGTCCTTGGGGTGACATCATTTGAGGTTTGGTCTGAAGTTTATATCTGAGCTTATGCAGCCGATTGCTGTCCTTTGTTGTTCCTTCTCTCTCAGTGTCATGCAAAACTTTGCAGAAATGACCTGTGAATTCCATCAAGAAGTGTATCATTGCTACTCCAAAGGGACATGCTATGTCCAGAAACAAGACTGTGGTAAGCCAACAGAAGAGATATTTTCTTTTGTTTTCACTGTATCTCTGTCTGAACTAGTTGGATCTCCATTGCCTACAGGAAACAAACATGCCATAACCCCTCCTCAGCTAGGCATTCAAAACAAAATTTGTTTTCTATAAGAGTCACTTCTTCCAGGCACCAGGAGGGCTCCCTGCCAGAGGTGGAGGAATATAAGTTATATATTGTCTGGAAAATGTGGTCAACTTGGAAATTTGGCCAGTTGGACTATATTTAAGCATGGGCAGATAGGTTAGTGAAAGAAAGAATGAGCTATTTTTCATCTTAGTCTCTCTGTGACTCTGTCTTTGATTTTCTTTTTGTGTGGTGATTGAGATTTATTTGGGCTGATGAAGAAAGAGGAAAATGTCTCCCTCCATCAGGAATGCGCTCACTGTGAGTATTTCTATTTAATTAGGTAGAACTCTGGGCAGGACTGTGTGTATTTGTTTACACTTTTTGCTTTTGTTCAGTTCTGGACTTGTGGAAGAAATTCCTTTTAAAACATACCACACTGGTCTAGATGCACTGTCTATCCTACCGGGGTTTTTCCCTTTCCAGGTAGTGTATGGAAAGAACCTTGGGGATGAGCTGGGAAGTCAGGATTCAAGTCCCAACTCTGCAGGTGGCTGCCAGCGTTTCTGCATCTCATTTCATCATCTCAAAGAAGATCTGAGGTGAGAAGTTTATGAATCCCATGAGTGGCTGTATTGACTATAGGATAGTCTGTGAAAACTCCCTAACTCTTGTGTCTAGCACATAAGAACTGTTCCAATTGTACTGAGTTGAGTTGAACCAGAGCAGAGGTATAACTTTGTGTTGTTGTTCTGATTGTTATTAAGCGTCCTTTTTAGCAGGAAACTAAGATTTGATCAGATTCATCTCCATTTTGCCTAGTCATCACTCCCTGTGAATTTTCTAAAAAGAGATATATGTGAAAATAATTGTGAGAAAAGAAACCCCCAAACTAACGTGTTGTGTGGCACCTAAACCTCAATGCAAGGAAATGGTTGAGATGGAACATGCAGAAATCCATTTTACTTACTAGTTGGTACAAAACAGAACAATATACAACACACTCACCAATCTAGCAGAATGTCCAGCAGAAACAAGAAAAAGTCTGCTTGCCCCAGTCTGAACAAGAATTAGCATTTTTAAGACTAGTTGACAAATGGATAGGGCAAGACAGCACCAGCCAGCTTTCAGTGGGCCTTGGCCTTGCCATATGTGAAGGACAGAAGACAGACAAAGAGAGGAGGAGCAGAGTGAAGAGGAGGAAATGTTGGGCATGTGGGCTCATGCCCACCACAATCTCAACTACACTTTTAGGGAGGCAAGGAGGTGGCAGAGTTAGCGAGGCCCAGGAGATTGAGACCAGCCTGGGCAACATAGGGAGACCCCATCTCTTTTGAAAAATAAAATAAAATTTATTTTTAAAAAGGAGAGGTTATGAATGCGTATATATGGAACACTCAAGTGTGTAGTGACCCTGCAAACAAACAAATAGGGCTAAGTCAAATATTGGTTAAGATTCTTTTGGCAAATCCATAACAAGTTTTACCTGGAGGAAAGGGACATTTCAAAGAGCAGGGTTAGAAGAACTCTACCTTCATCCTAGTGGTAACTTCCGGGCCACTCCTTTGAGATTTGGTTGGTGTCTCTCAGGGAAACTTAGATAATCCATAGAAGACTCTTCTAGGTTACAGTCATTAGAGGGGTCTTTATTTTTCCCTCCCTGTGAATAGAAAGAAGGGGCACATTGGGCTTTCATGGAATTCCAAACTCACGTTCCAGAAGAAAATTGCATTGGTTAAATTGTAATAAATAATAATGCATTGGGACTTAGCAGCAAAACTACTAGGTAGAGCTACCCAGAAGATATATATTACAATTAGCCCTTGCTAGGGTTGCCCGCCAACAATGAGGAAAGATTTATGTGTTTACTTTTCATAAGTACAATTTTATTTGATAAGTGCAGTCTAAAGATATAAAAGAATTAATCCAGGGTCTGCATTGTGGGATATTTCCTCTGTAATATTAAAATAAATACCCTTCTATCAATTACATGAAATTATGTTAATAATATCTTCTTTGTTGTTTGTTGTCTGCCTGTTTCATCTTTGTAGCCAAAGAGTTTATTAAAACATTATTTGGCTTCCTTTCAGAAAAGAGGTACTCTTTTTTTTTTTTTTTTTCTTTTTCATCATCCTAGTCAGAAGAGAGCGCAATTATTTTTTAAAGAAGCCCGACTGGCATGGGAGGCCTGGTGACTCCCAGGGCTGTCTTCATGAGACAGCCTTTGTTCCTAACTCCTATAACTGCTAGCTCTGCCCTTATAGCAAACCTAAACTTTAGGCATAGCAAGTCATATTCTGCTTTGAATGGGTGTGTGGGGTTGAGGGTATACAAATGTGGGGTGGTTCACTGATCAATTAGGGTTCAATCCCATACCAAGTATCAAGAGTAAGCATTGCAGGGTGAGGGGCAAAGTTTAGGGATGAGTTATTTTTCTCAAAAAGTCCAACGTTACACCCAGACATTAGTTGTCTTTACTGAGCTGCTTATTAAGAATTTTATTCTAAGACCAGGGATGGCGTAGCTGATCTCTTCAAAGAAGCGATGCCTGGAAGAGAGAAAGCAACAAATGGGCAAAACCAAAGTGCTCAGGGGATTCAGAAAAGAGATAATATGGCCTCCTCATTTCACATGAGCGAGATGCATCCTTGCCGACTGCTGGATTTCAATCAGAGCTGCTAACAGTGTGAGTCCTTTGTCCAGTGCCTGTCTGCAGACTACTTTGGCTACCGTCCATCGTAAGAAAAAGCACGAACATTGACAGCAAACATTTAGAAACTTTTTGGAAACAATTTGACATTGACATCTTATATCATGGGAATCTAATAGTAATAAAAGCTGGGGCTGGGTGTGGTAGCTCACGCCTGTAATCCCAGCACTTGGGGGGGGAAAAGCTGAGGTGGGTGGGATGCCTGAGGTCAGGAGTTTGAGACCAGCCTAGCCAACATGGTGAAACACTGTCTGTACTAAAAAGAAGCAAACCAAAACAAACAGCAACAATAACAAAAAAAAAACAACAAAAATTAGCCAGGCGTAGTGGCGGACACCTGTAGTCCCAGTTACTTGGGAGGCTGAGCCCAGGAGAATTGCTTAAACCCATGAGGCAGAGGTTTCCAGTGAGGTCACACCACTGCTTTAGCCTGGGCAACAGTGAAACTCCCGCCTTAAAACAAAATAAAACAAAACAAAAACAGTTGGGCTTGCATCTTGCATTTTATTTCTTTTTAATCATATCGCGTTCTCATAGCTAGTATTAATTGGGAAATACAGTGGGCAGGAAAGAAAAAATTGGGTATTCTATCAGATGATTTAGAGAAGCACAAGTCTAACAAATACTGTCTTCTTTATTTTGGTATTCACAGAGCCCATGAAAAAACTTGAAACACTGCAAAACCTCAGTAAAGTCCTGGTTTAACCTGATATGAACTTTGAACATCACCCAAAGCCTTCTCTCACCTAGCTTCTGCTGTTGGGGGAGAAGCGTGAAAAAATAGAGAATTTAATACAACATCCTGTGTTATTTGCATATATATGTATACTGAGCCTTCAAAAATCTCTTGAAGATAATTAGAGCCATTTTACAGGCAGAAACCAAGGACACACAGCCTGCTGGCCTTAAGAAGAGGCAGAGCCAGGTTTCAGGCAGGTTTTCAATCCAAGGCAGATTTTCTCTTTCTGATCTCACTTGCTGAACTGAGGCTTTCAGAGCATATATGTGTGTCCGCCACTCAGGTACAGTGTGCAGCACCTTGCAAGGCACTATGTTGGTGATTCCCCAAGTACTCAGGTGCCATCTAGCCCTTCTACAGATGAGAAATTTAAGTTATGGAGAGGTTAAATGATGAAGAAAAACCAGAAAGCCAAGCGGGTCTGACATTGATTCTGTTCAGTGAGAGGAATTATGGCAACAGTTCATTTCTAAGATTTTTAGAGTTGAACAAACTGTGTTCATTTCCAGCAAGTGTAAGGGATGGGTGACCATTATGTACAGCTGTACAGGCGTGCACCACCTGTCTTTGGGGTCACCATTTACATTATGCGTGCACATAATGGTGCTTGTGCATGGCGCTTTTAGCCTGCATGGCTGAATCCAGCCAGAGCTCCCAGCTGGGGGAAGGCTACTGAGAGTCTGAACCTGCTGACAAGAATTGTCCCCAAATGCACCGGCCCCAGTTGCACTCTGTGGAAAGCACAGAGCTCTGCCCTGCTCTCAGCAGAGATGCCTCTACACACCCCATGTTGCCCTATTGTCCTGCCCTGGGTGCAGGTCACTGATCAGAAACAAAGCGAGATGAGCTTGTGATATACCCTTTGTTGGACCTTTAATCTCTGGCTCACTTTGTGCTTTTATAAAATGTGAAAGTAGATTATGGGCTGTGAACCACTATAGGAGCCTCCGTTAGGTAATGATTGAAATGTAACAAAAGCGCTGCCAGTTGTAATAAAAGGGAAGAATGAGGTCATAGAAACTTACTAGCATTTCAATACTACTTGTTGCCAAAGATCCATATTCCCTGAGACGAACAAAATAAAGCATTTGTTCTTCATGATAACTCGATGCTTTCTCTTAGCAAGACTTAGTGTAGAAATGATACTCAAATGCTAACAAATGAAGGAAGGGAGGAGGAAATAAAAAAGGAGGCAAATGATTGAATAAACGAGGTTTCAGGGATAGTAGAACTGGGGCGTGCTGCCTGGCTATCATATTTTTGGGCGGGAGGTGGCTGTCGATGCAGCGATGGTGCCTCTTGCCGCGTAAATTACTTGTCATGGAAACCAGTCTTGATTGTGCCCAACGATGTGCCAATCATCTTGTTTTCATTTAATGCTATTTCATTTTAATTCCTACAGCCTCACATGTATAACTCTGGTCTTCATTTTACAAGTTAAATAACTGGCTGTAGGTTAAGCCTTATAGCGTAAAATACAGATTTGAACACAGACCTTTATGACTCCGAAACTACAACTTTCTGTCATATCAGTTAAACCAAGCAGTACTCGGGCATAGAGTATCTCTATACTAAACTTATAGAGATACTTACATTTCCTTTTTTTTTTTGGAATCCTGGGCTTTTCAGGGGGTTGGGGTTTCTCCTTGTAGCTGTGTTTAGGTTCTTAACTTTCCTGGGTTACCTCTTTTCCCACATACTTAGGGGAGGTTCTTGGCTCTGGGAGGGAAGGAAAGCAGAATTATGGGTGGGTTTGTGAGGCAGCTGGCTCAGGTCAGGTTTATTCCAGCATCGAATTATTGCTGCTGCCTGTAGGGTCTTATTCTTTGATACAAAGGGCTGAGTTGGCTGAGAAGAGCTATTGATAAATCCCATGTATGCAGGTCAGAAGATTAAAATGAGAACTCTTAGAAACAAAAGAAAAAGGAAGGAAGGAAGGGAAAAGGAGGGAGGGAGGGCAGGGAAAGATAGTAAAGGCGGCTACAGGTTTATCACTGAATTATTGATTCATCTTTTCCTTCGGTGATCAATGAGAGTGCAGAAAATGCAGGACAAATTACGTTCAGGGTAATTCAATAAGAGAAGAGATATCATGTTCTCGTCCTATGATTTTGATGCCATTGGATACGCGAGGTGGGGTGGCAACTTGGCTGTCTTGTGTTTTGTTGATGTGGTTAATTTTGTTTCGCTTTTGGAAGTCCAGGGAATGGGTTTAGAAAGGGGAAGTGAAGCACGGGGGAGGAGGGAGGTGGGCAGGGTATGCAGGTCGGGAGGTGAAGGGGAGGGGCTTGTCGGTGTCAGCTTCGTTCAGTCTTGGCCTGTCAGCTAGTGCCATGGCTTCTGCCATGGCCTGGAATCCCAGTGGCCATGCCTCTAATTTGACTTTGTTTCTGGGGATGGCTTATCAGCCCCTTCCCTATTCTCTCTTGCTTCTCATGGGATACTGAGTGTATCATCCCTTTCCTCTGCCAGAATGGGGATGAGGCAGACCTCCTGGCCTCTGTGGCTGGCATAGAGGGCTCCATGCTGGAGTCCACAAAGGAGGCAACGATAGTCAAATAGAAGCCCTCCTCCATGGCTGCAGAAGGCAAGGCATAGGTGTGGGATATTTTCAGAGGTGTTTACCCAACAGTCCAATATTTTAGGATTGTAAAACAATCAAAAGAAAGTAGCCACGTTAGGATGAGCAGGTCTCTTAGTCACTGATGTCACATTTTAGTGTTGTCAGAGGGCTGGGTACAGGTATCTCAATTTCCATGCTCAGAATGGGGCGAGGATTTGAACATATTGGCATTATGGTTCATTTTTCTCATACTACGTTTAAAAATGTGAGAAGCTTAGAGTTTTGTAATGATTAGCTGCATGGCAATGTCATCTGAGATTTTGACGGTGTGCTCTTAATCCCTGAGCTCTTCTTAGGATTGAGCAGCATGTAAACCCGTGTCCAAAGGCTCATGTTGTTTCCTGCTTGACTTCTGCAAACCCACCTCTGTTTCTTGCTTGCTAGGTGGGTAGATTCTGAAGCAGGTTATCCTCAGAATCATTCCTTTTTTCCTCTAACTGAGAAGCTGGGGCAAAACAAAAGAAACCCTCTTGTCGTCTGGAGTGAAATTCTGTCTCCAAATAACTCAGGGTATCTGAGGCTGCTATCTTGGGTTTTAGTCTTTTGGGAAACTTTCTGAAAAAAAATCTACTGGTGTTGGGCATTTGCTAAAGCAACTCACTACGGTGTTTATAAGGTCGTTAAGGCTTTAAAAATCACATAGGATCTGTTTCCGGGGCATTAGGGATTATGTCTCTTCTTGTTTGATGGCCTTGTTTCCTAACCACATCTTTGGGTGTGTTTAAGATGAATAAAACATTTCATTTGGCTGTTCCTCCCATGGAGAGGTGGAGTTTTTGAATTTTTTTCTTTTTAGTTATTTATTATTATTATACTTTACAGTTGTAGGGTATATATTATAGCGTGCAGGTTTTGTTTACATATGTATGCTTGTGCCATGTTGGTGTGCTGCACCCATCAGCCTAAAGTCATTTGCATCCCGAATTTATAACTCCCAAGTGCAATCCCTCCCCGCCCATGATGGGCCCCGGTGTGTGATGTTCCCCTTCACAGGTCAAGTGATCTCATTTGTTCCGGTTCCACCTATGGTGCAGAACATGTCATGGGGTGTTTGGTTTTTCTGTTCTTGTGATGAACTTGCTGAGAATGATGGTTTCCAGCTGCATCCATGTCCCTACAAAGGACTCAAACTCATCCTTCTTTATAAAACATAGTATTCCATGGTGTATGTGCATTTTCTTAATCCAATCTGTCACTGATGGACATTTGGGTTGATTCAAGTCTTTGCTATTGAATAGTGCTGCAATAAACATCGTGCATGTGTCTTTAGAGCAGCATAATTTATAATCCTTTGAGTATATACCCAGTAATGGGATGGCTGGGTCATATGAACATCTAGTTCTAGATCTTGAGGAATCGCCATACTGTTTTTCCATAATGGTTAACTAGTTTACAATCCACCAACAGTGTAAAAAGTGTTCTATTTCTCCACATCCTCTCAGCACCTGTGTTGTTTCCTCTGACTTTTTAATGATAAGCCATTCCTAACTGGTGTGAGAGGAATTTCGGGTATCTCATTGTGGTTTTGATTTACCTGCTCATTGGCAGTGATGGTGACATTTTTCATGTGTCTGTTGGCTGTATAGATCTTCTTCTTTTTAGAAATGTCATTCATATCCTTTGCCCACTTTTGGTAGGTTGTGTGTTTTTTTTTCTTGTAAATTTGTTTGAGTTCTTTGTAGGTTCATGGATATTGGCCAGCTTTGTCAGATGAGTAGATTGCCAAAATTTTTCTCCCATTCTGGCGGGATTTGCCTGTTCACTCTGATGGTAGTTTCTTTTGCTGTGCAGAAGCTCTTTAGTTATGAGATCCCATTTGTCAATTTTGGCTTTTGCTGCTGTTGCTTTTAGTGTTTTAGACATGAAGTAAACCAAAACAAACATTTTGTTTAAACAGAGATATAGACCAATGGAACAGAACAGAGTCTCCAGAGCCAAGCACCACACATCTACAGCCATCTGATCTTTGAAAATAAATAGGAGAAACAAGAAATGGGAAGATTTCCTATTTAATAAAATGGTGCACAGAGAATTGGTACAGCCATAAGTAGAAAGCTGAAACTGGATCCTTTCGCCTCCTTATCTGAAAAGTGGTTCAGGGTGATTCAGAGACTTAAATGTTAGACCTAGCCACCATAAAAATCTAGAGAGAAGAGCCACAGGTAGTACCATTCAGGACATAGGCATGAGAGGTGGAGTTTTAATCCCTAGTTCTTGGACATGAGTGGCCTTAGTGACTTGGTTAACCAATAGAGGCAACAGAAATGTTTTTCAGGGACACCTGTGGTCAGGTCATAAAAAGTCTTGCAGCCTCAGCCTAGACCTCTTAGAAGCTCACTTGGGGATGTTGCTTCCAGTGGGCAGGTGCGGGCTAGCATGGTCAGGTCACCGTTTGGCTGGCCAACTACATATTTCATCTTTGGATACTAGCTCCTTCCAGGTTGGGTGAAATTAATAACCAACACTTGTAGAGTTACTAAGATATTATAGTGATTTTTTGCAGATACAACTCATTTAATAATTTTAAAAATTTTGTGATGACTTCATAATTATTATTAGTGCCATCATCACACTCATTTGACAATTAGAAAATATGCGTTTGTTTTCTCCCTCATTTTAGAGAGGCAGACAGGCCGTGATGCAAGAATGCATGCTGGCATTCATGACTTCAGGCACATTCTGCCATTTACCCTCAGCTATAGATCTGGGAAGACTGAGCAGGGTAGACATGGAAATAGATAATCAACTTTTAGTTGAAGGCCGAGAGCTTACGAGGTTTGGCATACTTTTTTTCTCTTGCTTTCTCACTGTAAAATGAATGGTGTAAAAAATCCAAAATGTCTTCGGGTGTGTGCCCTGTCTTCTAGTTTCAGAATTTGATCTGATGACTACTCATGAAACCTTCTTGCAGAAATGCCACTGACTATGAAGAAAGACCTTATCAAAAGTTCAAAACTGTTGTCTTGAGAAGGTCAATGGGAAGGAAAACAACTTCTCATTAACTGGGAGCCAAGTCAATGTTTCTCCATTTAGTTTCACCCTTAGATGGAGGATCAGCTAGCTAAAAGAGTGCAAGAGTCACCGTGAGTCTCTAGTACATAGCACTTGACATGTCAGAGAAGAGCCCTTCCTTTGTTTGGGGGCTAAATAGGTCTCTGCTTCGAGAATGATTTTAAGGGAACAGTTGGTTATAGATCACTAACTAGGGGATGTGGAACATGTCACAAACTCATCATCATGTCAAATATGAATGCCAACATCTCAGGTGAAGCTGTGGTGGACTGGGCATGGGTCAGGTGCTTTGCATACATAATAATCCTTAGTCCACCCATAAAACAATGAGGAAAGGAAAATAAACCAATGCAGGAGTTGACATATGTGTTCTTAATATTGGCTCTGGGGTCAGCCTGATTTAGGAGCTGATTATGACTCCATGATCAACATGTGATTGAGGCCAAGTAAACTAAGTTCTCTCACCAGCTCTTATCAGCTCAGAGGAGCTTACTGCACACATCTCTTCCCCACTTTGTTCAGTGACATCAAATTAGTAGCTTTAAACTGGTCATGATGGGAGTGTCAGTTTCTTCATCTGCAATTGGGGTGATGTAAATGGAGTGCTTGTCCCAAATTTTCTTATCAGTAGTGAAAAACTAATCTTCATTGCCATCATCATCATCATTATTAACTTCATCACCATCACCATCACCATTATCATCAACTTCATCACCATCACTGTCGCCGTCATCATCATCAACTTCATCAGCATTACTGTCATCCTCCTCATCATCACCACCATAAACCTTGATCTTTCCCATTTTCAAGAAGGCTCAGAGGGTTGAGGCTCTGTTATTTGGCTTGCCCTGTAATGGGAAATGTTTTAAGTTGTGCTTATATCCTGCCTTATATAACTTGTTTTTTGTAGAGAAAACTTTACTCCCTTTTCAACTACGTTCCAATCTAATTATCTGAAGGAGAATGCCACCATTTGGTGGTAATAGAACTTTAATGCCACTCCAACATTTGTTCACAGAGGGAAAGCAGGCCTCAGGCTCAGAACGTTAGATAGAAAATGGTATATAACTAGAATTTAACAATATGGCTTTTATTATAATCTCTTTACATTTGCTTTTTATTTATAGCTACTAGTAATAGTTTTACACTTAAGGTGGTGATTATAGTTTCTTATACAATGTAATTAAGGGAAAAGATAAAATAATGAGTAGATTAAAAGTAAGCAATAAGCAACAGATAGTACAGCATACACATGAATATGACAAAAAATGGTGATGGTGGCACATGAATATGTATCAACTTCCCCAAACAAATGAATCTCAGCTCTAGGCTCAAACTTATAGTGCTTTATTTTTTATTTTTTATTTTTTGAGATGGAGTCTCGTTCTGTCGCCCGGGTTGGGGTGGCGTGATCTTGGCTCACTGCAGGCTCTGCCTCTGGGCTCACGCCATTCTCCTGCCTCAGCCTCCAGAGTAGCTGGGACTACAGGCACCTGACACCATGCCCGGCTAATTTTTTTGTATTTTTACTAGAGACAGGGTTTCACCGTGTTAGCCAGGATGGTCTTGATCTCCTGACCTGGTGATCTGCCCACCTCGGCCTCCCAAAGTGCTGGGATTACAGGCGTGAGCCACCGCGCCCGGCCACTTACAGTGCTTTTCTATATCTATTTCTGCTACTTCTAAAAAGCCTGTTATGGTATTCACTGTGTCAGAATCACCCAGGAGAAGTTAATAAACATGAGATTCCTGGCCTTGACCCACTGGTGTCCAGGAACCAGCTCTTACCAGCTCAGAAGAGCTTACTGCGCACATCTTTTCCCCACTTGGTTCAGTGACATCAAATTAGTAGCTTGAAACTGGTCATGATGGGAGTATTGGTACTAGGGAATCTGAAAATTCCCCAATCAGGGCTATTTATGTATTTTTCCAGAGAGCTGCTTGCTAAGTATTTATCACCACACCACTGCCCCTGCCCCAAACCTAGTGAGTCAGAAACTCTAGGAAAAGTGCCACAAATATCTACTCTTATTAGACTTCCATGCAGGTGACTCTGCGGCCCATTCTCCATTTTTTTAACCACTGCCCTTATGGTCTCAGAAACTCTCAGAACCTGCAACTTTTGCTTTTCCTTAGCCGCTCTCCCACTTTCCCCAGCCTCCGTGACGGTGAAAGTTCAGCTATCAGGAGGGAAAATGCTGCCAAGGCTTCCGCACCCAATGAAGCAGAAAGACACTGGGCAGGAACGGAGAAAACTCTCATTTAAACACAAATAGCTGAAATAATTGCTGAGCAAATCTAGAAAATGACTGGCTAAGTAAATTGCTTTTTTGTGTGAAGCTTTTTTTGAGTTTGACCCTGGGGAGTGAGGTGAGGAGTAACTCTTCCAGAAGCCCAGACCTACACAGTTGAATCCCTGCCTGTGCCTCCCTTGAGTTACACAGGCATTTCCTAGGCTTCAGGCTAGCCCTGCCTCTGCCTTCAGGGCAGCTGAGCCTCTGTGGAGGCTCTGGAAAGATGGGAAGAATTACCGCAAGATGCTGAAATAGTGCTCTGGGGATCTGGGGTTGCTGTCCTGTTGGCTTCTCAAAGCCATGTTATATCATGTTTGGCATGAAATTCACATCAGCCCATGGGCCCATGAAATGGTGCTCTCATTCTCATCTATTTGTAAACAAAAGACTAGGGGGCATCACTGCCCATTACTCGGCATCTAACGTGTGTTGTTTATTGTGCTAAGGTGATTTTATTTAGAACAAAATAATTGCAACTTAACATAAAGCGTGCAAGGAATTATTTCAAGCCCCTTTAATACAGTAACTTATTTCAAGGTACAACAGTCCCATGGGGTACAAATTCTTTTTTCTCCACTGAGGGAACGGATCTTTAGGTCATTTGCCCAGGGTCACAGAGAAGGGATTCCAGTGCTGCCAATCTACTCCCAGGTACAAAACTCTTCACTACAGCAGGTTCCACTGCCTCTCACATTTGGGCGTAGTCATTTCCTTTTTAAATTCATGTGACCTGGGAAAGGACTGTGGTTACACTGCTGAGGACAGTGAGAGTCAAAGGAATTAAGAGAGTTGCCCAAGATCGCACAGGAAATGAAGCAAAGAGCTGGAAGAAAATAAAGGGCTCAAGTAGAAATAGCAACATAAGGATGGGACCATTGTGTGTGCCAGTGGCTGCTCACACCTGCAGGGCATGGAGTCTTTAGAATCCCAAAGCCTTATACCAGGAGACTCAGCTTGAAGCTGATGGTGGTTAAAGAAACTCTTTCCTTGGTCAATTTCTAGCTTCGAGTCTCTGGCAATTCATTCAGTCTAAGACTTAGATCCACCCCCCCCACCACCACCCCGAAAGTAGCCCTTATAGTATAGCTTAAGATACTGATTGTTGCAAACATTTAATAAACTAGCATGTGCAACTCCCTCCCCACCAGCGAAATTCCTAACCAAGCAGGAAAAACAGTTTTTGGTTGTTGTTATTGTTTCAACTGAAAGCTGGATGTTTTTGTGGGTTTGTTATCCAGGCAATTTACAGGAAAATCCCTCAAAGCCTAGAGACTGCCTGTCCCCAAGGTTAGTCCTGAGATAAGCCCTAAAACCAATCGGAGATATCTTTCTGGCTGGCATCCCGCAGACAAACATTAACTTGAGAGAAGGGTTGATTGACACAAAGTAGGGATGGCCTCACTCTCTGCAATGGCTGGCTAGATCCCAGCAAAAGTCAGGCCAGGTCTTCTGGGTTGCCAGGAGGGACATGTTGGGTCCCTAGAGGAACTCACTTATCTGTCACCACCTGGTTGGACCTTGGGGTTGACCCCCTAGCCCTTCACACAGTGAAAATCGCAACGTGGAGCCTATTGGGGAACAATTTGATCTCAGGGCAGTCCCCTCAGACCAAAAGTAAACTCCTCTTTCCTGTCTGTTGGTCAGAAGTCAGAATGAAGGCTGCCTTGTCTCCTACCAGACTAAGTAGATATATTAGTTTCAATTTTTGATCCTAGAATGTCAGCAGTTGCCCAGATGCAATGCAAGAAGCTGCCTGGGGCTACTTTTCATTCTTATTTATGCTTTTAAATACTTCAGAATAGGTAAGTATAATACTTGGTGATTAGGATAATTTAGAAAAGACTAATAAGCTAAACTAAGAAAAAAATATTTAAACCGCGAATCTTGCCTTCCATCAATATAAGGTATAGCTTGATAGTCTTAATTCAACTCCAGTTCTCTTTATAAAATAATAGAAAAACTGCTTATAAAGTGATGGAATAAATGAACAATCATGAAATTCTAGTTGGTAAGACAGTCTTAATTTTGTTGCTTTAAAAATCTACGTGTTTGAAAATTTTGAACACTTGCCTTGAATTTTGAAAAGGAAAGACCTGTTCTTGACCTCTGCTTGATAAAGGTTTCAGACAGATGTGGAATATTCATGGTCCTTGTTCTCTGCTGGTACCCATGGGGATGTCGTAATCTAGAATCTGAAAGAAAGGGTATAAGAAGCATTTAAAAGCCACTTACAGGCCGGGCGCGGTGGCTCAAGCCTGTAATCGCAGCACTTTGGGAGGCCGAGACGGGCGGATCACGAGGTCAGGAGATTGAGACCATCCTGGCTAACACGGTGAAACTCTGTCTCTACTAAAAAATACAAAAAACTAGCCGGGCGAGGTGGCGGGCGCCTGTAGTCCCAGCTACTCTGGAGGCTGAGGCAGGAGAATGGCGTGAACCCGGGAGGCGGAGCTTGCAGTGAGCTGAGATCCGGCCACTGCACTCCAGCCTGGGCGACAGAGCGAGACTCCGTCTCAAAAAAAAAAAAAAAAAAGCCTCTTACAATTTGAGTTTTTTTCCTGGAAATTAACACCCCTGAGGGCAAAGATGTATTTGGATGGGCTGGGCACAAAACAGGGCTTTTCCCACTCTCAAATCTATTCCTCAGTCTTCCTGATCTGCAAAGAGAGAGGAAGAAAAAAGAGAATGCATGAGCAAGAAAGCCCCCGTATGTTGTCTATAGGGCAGGCCAGGAAGAGGAGAAACTGTTACCGGAAAGGGATCCCAATCCAGACCCCAAGGGAGGTTCTTAGATCTCACACAAGAAAGAATTGGAGGCAAATCCATAAAGTGAAAGCAAGTTTTTAGAGAAGTAAAGAAACAAGAGAATGGCTACTCTGTAGGCAGAGCAGCCCTGAGGGCTGCTGGTTAACTATTTTTATGATTATCTCTTGATTATATGTTAAACAAGGGATTTTTAATGAGTTTTCTGGGAAAGGGATGGGCAATTCAAAGAACTGAGGCGTCCCCACTTTTTTAGACCATATAGGGTAACTTTCAGACATTGCCATGGCATCCGTAACCAATCATGATGCTGGTGGGAGTGTTTCTTAGCATGCTAATGAATTATGATAGCGTATAATCAGCAGTGAGGATGATCAGATGTCACTTTCATTGCCTTCTTGGTTTTGGCCAGCTCCTTTACCGCATACTGTTTTATCAGTAAGGTCTTTGTGACCTGTATTTTGTGCTGACCTCCTATCTCATCCTGTGACTTAGAATGCCTAACCTTTTGGGAGTGCAGCCCAGGAGGTCTCAGCCTTATTTGACCCAGCCCCTATTCAAGATGGAGTTGCTCCGGTTCAAACACCTCTGACAAAACCAGCCATTGATCAACACGATCCAAGATCTAGTCTTCATTGTTGCAAGCTCAGAATGTTGCAAGCTTTTCACTGCTTTGCAGACTAAGAGTCTCGTGGTGGCACAACTCCCCAGTTTCTGGCATCTGAATGGTTGCAGGGAAAGCCAAATTGCCATCAGAGGATTTCTTGTTGAGTATGCCACAAGAACAAAGCAGGTTGTCATTGAAGCAGCTTGTGTCACCAAGCTTAGCCTTCCGTCTCCACTATGAGGAGAATGGCCAAGAAGTCTGGCTTTTGAAAACAGCCTGGGGCTAGACACTGTCTTTACCATCTTTTGTTTGTTTGTTTGTTTGAGACGGGCTTTCACTCATGTTGCCCAGGCTGGAGTGCAGTGGTGTGATCTCAGCTCACTGCAACCTCCGCCTCCCGAGTTCAAGCGATTCTCCTGCCTCAGCCTCCCAAGTAGCTGGGATTACAGGCATGCGCCACCACCCCTGGCTAATTTTGTGTTTTCAATAAAGACGGGATTTCTCCATGTTGATCAGGCTGGTCTCTACTTCTGATGTGAGGTGATCCGCCTGCCTCGGCCTCCCAAAGTGCTGGGATTACAGGCGTGAATCACCACGCCCGGCTGTCTTTCCCATCTTTTCTATTTACTGTGGAGCAGGATTTGGAAGCAATAGACCTGGGATAAGTCACTGCTTTTCCTTGCCTCAGTTTCAGCCCCAGTAAAGTGGGAGTGATGTATCATCTACATTTGCTGGCTAGTGTAAATCATCTGCCATGATGTTATCAATATTTCTTTTATTTTTTTTATTTTTTGGTGTGTTTATGTGATGGCTATGTAATCTATTAGTTTACTCCAAGTGTACCCTGCTTAGATCAGGGGCCGTTAATTCAGTCCCTTGCAAATAACCCTCACTTAACTTTTAGTTGAAGTACCTTTAGTGCTTGTTGACAATCTGCCCATGTCCCTCTTATTTAATTCTCAATCATACAACCTGCTCAGACTTTCCAGAGCTTTAAATGATCCAGGCAAGGAGGTAAAGAGATCTGATGGCTCGGAAAAAGTCAACATTCTGGGTGCTCAGAGAATGGGTATACGTTGTAATCTTTACTTCTGCCATCCATTTTACCAGGCACCATGCTTTCTTTCAGTCTCTTTTTGTAGGAGAAAAAGCACACAAATCTGAGACGCTAATTGGAGGGGCATTGCCACTCAGACACAACAATATATAATACAAATTGGAGCATAACCATATGCGTTTCTTAGGTTGCATATTGTTTATGAGAAAGTATTCATTGGTAGGCATTTTGATGATAAGGAATTAATATTAACTCAGAAAGGAAAAAGGTTTGCAGGCAAACAGGAACACTTTTTATTTTTATTTTTATTTTTATTTTTTAGTTTTATTAACCTCAGTTGAAATCTAGGAATTTGATGGTTATCTTAAAGAAAGCTGGTTTGAAAGCCCAGCCATTTGTATGTAAAGTTTCCCCATTAGTCAAACTAATTGCTTGAGGATTTACTAATCTCCTATTTTCTTCTTTCCTGAAACCCCCTTTAGGGTCGCCAGAGGGATTTAGATTCTCCTCTGGTATGTAAAAGTTAGATCAGTTGATATTTTCAAAGCAGAGATGCCAACCCTGCTTATGGAGAGTCCAAGATCGTCTGAAAATCTATTCTCTGTTTTCCATCCATGTTTAAAGACAGCATTTTACAAAGTGAAGGACGCTTCCTTATCTCTGGAGGTACCCTCTCCACTTTAGTTGGTACCTACACAAGGCATTAAATAATACTAGGACACATCATAAGACAATGATTTTCTTTACAATTCTCTTTCTGCATTTCTGAATATGTCTAGGAGAAATGATCGGTGTCATGCCAGTACATAGTGTTAATCTCTTTCCAGGGTTGCCAAATTTAGCAAATAAAAATGCAGGACATCGAGTAAAATTTGAATTTCAGATAAATGATAAATACGCTTCTAGGGTAAGTGTGTCCCAAATAGTGCATAGGGCATACTTGTACGTAAAAAGTACCTGCTGTTTATGTGAAGTTCAAATTTAACTAGGCATTTTGTATTTTATAAGGGAAAACTTCTGTCTGATTTCTCTTAATGTGTCCTTTTAAGCAAAGATTGGCCAGACTTCAGGCTTAGAAGCTATTATCAGCAATGATATCAAATTAAAATTTAATAATAAAGTTTTATTTTCATGCTATTGATTTTTACAGGTACCTTTTAATTCAGAGAAAATTTCACCTATTATGTACTTAGTGTAGTGCATTTAAAAATGAAGTTAATTTTGGCCAGGCGCGGTGGCTTATGCCTGTAATCCCAGCATTTTGGACCTTGAGAGCTTGTTTTGGAGGTTCTAGCAGGGCAGTACAGCTACTCGTATACCCTTGACCGAAGACCGGTCCTCCTCCATGGGGGATGGTCGTCATCTTCGACCAAGAGGGGGCAGCTTCAGGAGGGACGCACATGGAGCGGTGAGGGAGGAAGTGGACACCCACCTAGCCAGCCAGATGAGCAGAATCAACCCTGGCGATCAATGGGGTGCCAGATGTCGCAGCCAGATTGCCCTCACATACAATCCCAGCCCTTTGGGAGGCTGAGGTGGGCAGATCATGAGGTCAGGAGTTCAAGACCATCCTGGCTAACACGGTGAAACCCCGTCTCTACTAAAAATACAAAAAAAAAAAAAAAAAAAATTAGCCAGGCGTGGTGGCAGGCGTCTGTAGTCCCAGCTACTCGGGAGACTGAGGCAGGAGAATGGCGTGAACCCGGGAGGCAGAGCTTGCAGTGAGGGGATATCGTGTCACTGCATTCCAGCCTGGCCGACAGAGCGAGACTCCGTCTCAAAAATAAAAAAAAAAAAAAAATTAAATAAATAAATAAATAAATAAATAAATAAATAAAATTTAATTTTAAAATAATTTAAGTTAAACACTGAAAGGTGACTGGATTAAAAAAAGTGTTAGTATAGGATGAACTTCCATGTGGCCAAAAATTACTGATGATGAGACATACTTCTTTCATTTTGCTGTGAATTGACTTATGTTGTATATAAACCTGGGATAAAACATAGTACTTGGAGATTTGTAGAATCCTTTTGATTCCCTATAGATTTTTATAATTTAGGGAGGGAAAAGAACCCTAAAGTGCTGTGTTTGCTGTGGTTGTCTCAGGACACATTCACATTTTCAGCTGGCATGGTTACATGTGTCCATAGTCCCAGCTACTCAGGAGGCTGATGCTCAAGTGTGAGCCCAGAAGTTTGAGACTGCTATGTGAGTGAGCTGTGATCATGCCACTGCATGTCAGTGTGGGCAACAGAGTGAGACCCTTTCTCAAAACAAGCAAACCCTCTAATTTTCGTTCAGACTGTTTTTCACTACGAATTCTTTTTCGCTTATGTAATACTTTTGCTTTCTCTCTTAGGAATACTTAACGCATTCTTCCCAAGTTTTCTTTGTTTGATTGTTCTCAGAGTCAGGGCTCTGACTGGTGCTGGGAGTATGTTGGAAATGCTGATTCTCAGGCCCCACCTTAGACCAGCAATGTCTATTTAAACAAGGCCTTCATGTGACAGTGATGTACCTTAAAGTTTGTGATCAATGACAGATTGGATAAAGAAAACATGGTATGTATACACCATGGAATACTGTGAAGTCATAAAAAGAACAAGATGATGTACTTTGTGACAACATGGATGGAGCTGAAGACCATTATCCTTAGCAAATTAATGCAAGAACAGAAAAACAAATGCTGCATGTTTTCTCTTATAAGTGGGAGCTGAATGATGAGCACACATAGACACAAAGAGGAGAATGATAGACGCTGGGGCCTACCAGAGGGTGAAAGATTGGGGGAGGAAGGAGAGAAGCAGAAAAAAATAACTAGGTTTAGCACCTAGGTGATGAAATACTCTGTACAGCAAACCCCTGTGACATGAGTTTACCTATATAACAAACCTGCACATGTACTCATGAACCTAAAATAAAAGTGGAAAAAAAAAAAAAAAGGTTGTGATCCACTGTTTTCATTCATACATACAGGCATGGGTACAAAGCAACATCTCTTTTGCAGCATTTCCTGCTTATTTTAGCTGGAAACGTTCTCTTTCTTATCTGAATTGCCATAGCAGTTCATTTGAGTTTCCTTATTTATTATTCTTTGTGGGCACTGCAGTTATTTGCAGGCAGTATTGACTGTCCTGTTTCACCGTGAGCTCCCTAAGAAGAGAAACTCTCTGTCTGTCTCTCTCTCTATATATAGATAGATAGATACTTACAAATTTATATGTATGTTATTTATAAATAAATTATATGTACAAATAAATATAATTTATAAGTCTATATACAAATAAATTGATAATTATAGACTTAAAAATGTATATAATTTATATATAAAATTATATATAATTTAAATGTGTATAATTTTTATATAAAAATTATTTACAATTATAAATGGTATATATGAAATTTATATATAACATTTTTAAGTATAAATTACATATATAAATAAATTGAACTTGTCAAATATCAGAACTTTTCTGGCAAAGGATTTTTAAAAATAATGAATCGTATTATAAATTATTTTTAAAATTACACATTAATTTAAAATTAAATACAAATTATTTTAAAAAATAATTACACATGGATCATTAAGGGAAATAATTACACATATGAATCATTCAGGGAAAAAAATCACTACATTCTTATTCATCTTGAGCTAAAGGTACAAAAAAGGCAGGATGCAGAAGAAATGTGAATAACCATAGTCAAAAATATGCAGCCTCACTGGTACATAAATTAAGGTAAACTGGGATACGAATAAAGAAGCATGTTAGCTATAAAATTCAAAAAGATTTAAAAATAGTATGTTTAGATTTGGCGAGAATGCAGAAAAATAAACATTAATGTAGCACTGAAGAGGAGTTTGAGTTATATCTATATCTATGCCATAAAGAATCAATATGGAAAGTAATTTGGAAGAATAATGTAGAGAGCCTAAGTAAAGTTCATACTCTTTGACACAGTAATTTTTATTCTTGGGGGAAAAGTCAGAAATGCATGTGACTATTTATATACAGATATGTTCAATACAACTTTATTTATAAATATTAAAAATGTGGGAATGGAATGCATGCCAAAAGTGGTTAACTTATGTCCAGTGGAAACGACAGAACATATGTAGCCATAAAAAAACAATGTTTTCAAAAGATACTGAATGTCATGGAAAAGTTTCTTATCATGTTAAGTGAAAAATAGGAAGATAAACATTTGTTTATATGGAATCATTAGAATACTGTTAAAATGTGTGTGTGTCCAGAAGAGACTAGATCACTAGGTTGATGACATTAGCTCTGAAGAGTAGAAAGTCCTGTTACTGCAAGGTGCTAGATCCCTTTATTCTGTCCTGGACTTGTGATTTTGTTGTTCATCTTTCCCTTATATTTTCTAAAGTTTCTACAGTGAGCATATAAAACTTTTACTTATTTTCATTGAAAAGTACAGAAGTCTACTTTTGGGCATGGTGGAGTAACTCACATTGAACGTGCTTTCCTATCATCAGTAACTATAAAAATCAATGAAATATGTAAGATAACTTTCTAGCTATTGGGGAGCAGTTGGCACAGGCCTGTGATCCTTTTGGAAAGGAATACTCTCTTTTTTTCTTTAGAGGTCAAGTCTCACTCTGTCACAATCGGCTCCCTATAGCCTTGAATCCTCCCATCTCAGCCTCATGAATAGACAAGAGCATAGGTGTATACCATCAGGCCTGACTAATAATAATTTAAAAACAATGTAGAGAAGGGATCTTGCTATGTTGCCCAGGCCAGTCTCAATCTCATGGCCTTGAGTGATCCTCAAACTTTCAAATCATAGAAAAAGAAAAATCAGATGGACAGAAAAATTATTTAAATAATTAATGGCTGAAAATTTCCAAATTTGGTGAAAATTGTTAACCTATGGACCCAAAAATCTTAGTGAACACAAAGCCAGATACATACAAAAAAAAAAAAAAGAGGCACTTATGCACATCATAATGAAACTGTTGAGAACCAAAGAAAAGGAGAAAATCTTAGAGAAAAATAACATATTTCACACCAGGGAAAAGGATATGAATGGTCTCTGATTCCTAATTGGAAACAATAGGATTTAGAAGACAGTAAAATGGCATTTTTAAGTGTGTAAAGAAAGTCAACGTAGAATTTTATATTCAGCAAAAACATTTTTTAAAATTGAGAGTGACATAACATTTTTAGTTAAAGGAGAGCTGAGTTAATTCTTCACCAAAAGGTCTATACTATGACATATACTGAAGAAAGTTCTTTGGGCTGATGAAAAATCATACCAAATGAAAACTCAGATCTTCAGGAAAAAGATCAATAAAAATTATAAGTATATGGATAAACATGATTAAAAATTTTAAATGAATAGGTAAAAATCCTATTTTTGAACTGTTCTTTATTTTTAAAAAAGGCAACTGATTACTTAAAGCCAAAATAAAAACTTGTATTGGGGGAACTATATAAGTATATATTAGTATATATAAAGAGTATATGTGTGTGTGTGTGTATATATATATTTGTGTGTGTGTGTGTATAGTACACATATACCTATATCTCAAAGAAAGGCAATAAATAGAATTACATTTTTGCAAAGTTTGTATATGCTATATAAAGTGATAACTCTATAGTATGATTATTTAAGGACTCATAATCTCTAGAAGAACCTCCAAAATAATACAGAGAAGTATAACACAAAATCTAGTGAAGCTAATGAAAGGGAATATTTAAAATAATAAAAAATAAAGACTTTCCCCAAAAGGAGGCAAGTAGACTAAGGGAAGGATAGAAATAGATGGGTAAAATAACGAGATGTGTCCTTAAATCTAACAACATAAACAAATAAATTGAATGTAAATAGTCTAAAGAGTCCAAATAAGAGATAGTGATTGTTAAACTTATTCTTTAACAAGTGGCAACAAGAATCAACATTTATCTATGAGAGAGACTCCCTATAAATATGAAGAAAGAGATGAGTTGAAAATAATAGTATAGAAAAAGATATACCATAAAGACATTAAGCTCAAGGAAATTCTTGTTGCCATACTACTATCAGATTAAATAGCCATCAGTCTTACGAATGTTATCAGAAACATAGACAGACACTTCATATTAAGAATGTCAACTCGTTAGAAAGTAATAACAATTCTTTTATGTTTTTCTTTTTGAGACAGAATCTCACTCTGTTGCCCAGGCTGGATGGCAGTGGTGTGATCTCAGCTTACTGCAACCTCCGCCTCCTCGGTTCAAGCGATTCTCCTGCCTCAGCCTCCCAAATAGCTGGGATTACAGGTGCCTGCCACCATGCCTGGCTAATTTTTATATTTTTAGTAGAGACAGGGTTTCACCATGTTGGCCAGGCTGGTCTCAAACTTTTGACCTTGTGACCTGCCCGCCTCAGCCTCCCAGAAAGAAATAACAATTCTAAAATTGTATGCAACCAATAACAGTGCTTCAAAATACACATAGAAAAGAAGTGAAAAACAAAAACAAGGAGCAGAAAAACCCACAATCCTAATTGAGACTGTTAGTGTATTTCTTAGAGTAATTCACAGGACAAATAGATAATTTGTAAATCAGTAACGATATAAAAGATTAGAACAAGGTTATTATAAACCTAATTTAACTTGCCATTAATAGACTACTATAACAACAAAATACACATTGTTGTAAAGTACACATGGAAGTTCACCAAAATAGACCATATCATGGTCTCAAATAAACTACATCTCAGTAAAACATAAGAGACTTAAATTTTTTGTAGTGTGTGCTCTGATAACAAAGGAATTAAATTAGAAATAACAATAAGCTATTTAAAAAATGTAAAATCCCAATGACCTGTGATGGTGAGCTGTTTTTCATATATTTGTTGGCCACATAAATATCTTCTTTTGAGAAGTGTCTGTTCATATCCTTTGCCCACTTTTTGATGGGGTTGTTTGTTTTTTTCTTGTAAATTTGTTTAAGTTCTTTGTAGATTCTGGGTATTAGCCCTTTGTCAGATGGATAGATTGCAAAAATTTTCTCCCATTCTTTAGGTTGCCTGTTCACTCTGATGATAGTTTCTTTTGCTGTGCAAAAGCTCTTTAGTTTAATTAGATCCCATTAGTCAATTTTGGCTTTCGTTGCCATTGCTTTTGGTGTTTTTGTCATGAAGTCTTTGCCCATGCCTGTGTCCTGAATGGTATCACCTAGGTTTTCTTCTAGGATTTTTATGGTTTTAGGTCTTACGTTTTAAGTCTTTAATCCATCCTGAGTTAATTTTTGTATAAGGTGGAAGAAAGGGGTCCAGTTTCAGTTTTCTGCATATGGCTAGCCAGTTTTCCCAACACTATTTATTAAATAAGGCATCCTTTCCCTATTGCTTGTTTTTGTCAGGTTTGTCAAAGATCAGATGGTTGTAGATGTGCGGCATTATTTCTGAGGACTCTGTTCTGTTCCATTGGTCTATGTATCTGTTTTGGTGCCAGTACTGTGCTGTTTTGGCTACTGTAGACTTGAAGTACAGTTTGAAGTCAGGTAGCGTGATGCCTCCAGCTTTATTCTTTTGCTTAGGATTGTCTTCGCTATATGAGCTCTTTTTTGGTTGCATATGAAATTTAAGGTAGTTTTTTTCCCTAATTCTGTGAAGAAAGCCAGTGGTAGCTCGATGGGGATAGCATTGAATCTACAAATTACTTTGCGCAGTATGGCCATTTTCACACTACTGATTTTTCCTATCCATGAGCATGGAATGCTTTTCCATTTGTTTGTGCCCTCTCTTACTTCCTTGAGCAGTGGTTTGTAGTTCTTGAAGAGGTCCTTCACATCCCTTGTAAGTTGTATTCCTAGGTATTTTATTCTCTTTGTAGCAATTGTCAAAACCGCAGTAAGACACCATCTCACACCAGTTAGAATGGCGATCATTAAAAAGTCAGGAAATAGCAGATGCTGAAGAGGACGTGGAGAAACAAGAATGCTTTTACACTGTTGGTGGGAGTGTAAATTAGTTCAACCATTGTGGAAGACAGTATGGCAATTCCTTAAGGATCTAGAACCAGAAATACCATTTGACCTAGCAATCCCATTCCTGGGTATGTACAAAAAACAGTATAAATCATTCTACTATAAAGACACGTGCACACGTATGTTTATTGCAGCACTGTTCACAATAGCAAAGACTTGGAACCAACCCGAATGCCCATCAGTGATAGACTGGATAAAGAAAATGTGGCACATATACACCGTCGAATACAATGCAGCCATAAAATAGGATGAGTTCATGTCCTTTTAAGGGACATGGATGAAGCTGGAAGCCATCATTCTCAGCAAAGTAACACAGGAACAGAAAAACACCCCATGTTCTCACTCATAAGTGGAAGTTGAACAATGAGAACACATGGACACAGAGAGGGGAACATCATACACCAGGGCCTGTTGGGGGTTGGGGAGTAGGGGAGGGATAGTTTTAGGAGAAATATCTAATGTGGATGATGGGTTGATGGGTGCAGCAAACTGCCTTGGCATGTGTAGACCTATGTAACAAACCACGTTCTGCACATGTATCCCAGAACTTTAATAAAAACTAAAAATTAAAAATAAATTAAAAATCCAGAAATTGAGCATCACATTTTTATATAACAAATTCGATTAAGGATAACAAAATAAGTTATAAAATACTTTGATCTCAATGATAAAAATAAAACATATTCAAATTTGTGAGATGTTCTTAGAGCATGCTAGATGGACATATATAGCTTTATGTGTTTATATTGGAAAAGGGGGGAAAAAAGATGTAAAACTCAATGATCCCATTTCCCACCTTAAAGAGGTAGAAAGAGAAGCTATTAAACCCAAATTAAATAAAAGAAAGGAAATAATGAAGACAAGAGCAGAAATTCATGCTAAAAAGACAAAAATGGAGAAAATTAGCAAAGTCAAAAGTCACCTCTAGGATGATTGATTAAGAAAAATAGAAACCATAAATCAGAAATACTGAGAATGAAAAAGGATAACAAAAGGAATATGAACATTATTTCTATAAATTTCATACAACTTTCATAAAGAAATTGAATAGCTGGATAACTACCCTGTAAAGAATACTTAAGGTATGAATGGACTCACTGGTGCATTTTATCTGATGTTTAAGGAAGAAGTATTATCAATCTTACACAATATCTTTCAGAAAATAATAAAAGACGGAGCATTTACAATTTGTTTTTTAAGGCCAGCGTAACTCTGAGAGAAAAATCTAATAAAGATATTTTTTAAAAATTATAATATTTCTTATGAATAGAGAAAAATATCTTCTAAAACATGAGCAAATCAAGTGAAAAGGATGATGTGTAATGACCAAGTGGGGTTGATTTCAGAAATGTAAGATTTGTTTAAATTTTATTAATATATCTGTCAATGTATGTAACCACATTAATAACATAAAGGAAAGAAAGCATATGATCAACTGAACAAGTTGGAAAAGGAAGTATTTGGCAAAATACAGCAATGATTTATAATAATTCCCAGTAAAAACGTAACAAACTGTAATAAAGAAAAAAACTTCCTCAATTTGGTTAACAGTGTTTGTGAAAAACCTACAGAAATAATGCTTCCCCTGTAAGATCAAGCACAAGGCAAGGATGACTGCTCTTAACAATTTCATTCAATATTATGCTAGAAGTCCTAGCAAGTGCAATAAGGTAAGAAAATAAATAAAAGAAATACTAAAAGATTGGAAAGGAAAAAGTAAAACTATCTTTATTTTCAGACAGTATAATTGTTTACACAAAAGTCCTAATGAATCTATAAGACAATTAATAGAATTAATAAGCAAATTTATTAAAGTTGCAGGATACAATGTCAATATACAAAACTAAATAAAATTTCTATGTACTAGCAACTAACAATGGAAAAATAAAACTAAAAAATGTTGCAATGATATCAAAAACATTTAGAAATATCTCTAACAAGAATAACATTTGTATACTAAAGACTATATAAAATATTTGAGAGAAATTGATAAAGCTGTAAAGAAATACAGAGATATAAAGATACATACCATGTTCTTAGGTCAATAAACTTAGTATAGTCAAGATGTCCATTCTCCCCAGATTGATCTCCAGATTTAACACAATCTCAAATTAAAATCTCAACAGGCTTTTTTAATAGAAATTGACAAATCAATTTAAAAATCTATCTGGGAATGTAAAGGACTATTAATAACTAAAACAATCTCAAAAACAAGGAAAAAAGGTAGAGGTTTTCAACCATCTTATTTTGAGTCATACTATAAAGTTACAGTAATAAAGACAGTATGGTATTGGTATAAAGATAACAACTGGACAAATGGAACAAAATAATGTGCAGAAATGGATTTACATATATTTGGTTGGTTAGATTTTGTGCAGCATCTGAATAAGCCTATAGAAAAACTTGACACCCCTACCTCACACCATTGACAAAAATTAATTTGAGACGTATTATAGACTTAAATGTAAAACCTGAAACTTTCTAAGTAAAACATAAGAGTATATCCTTATAACTTTGAGGTAGGAAAATGACTTTTTTGAGGGAGAAGGAGGAGTTATGAAGACTACCACCAAGTTAAGTACATCCATCTCAAGTTATTTCAATCATTTTAGCTAAACTTTCAAATAAGTTCCAGGGGTTTTCCTTTTGTCCTTCATGTGATTCGTTTAGTGCTTTAAAAACAAACAAACAAAACACACACAAGGAAACACTAAAAAAGTAGAATTCCTGTTTTGCAGCCAGGAATATGTGGGTTCAAATACAGACTCCCCTTTTAGCCACTTAATAATGAGCAAGTCACTTAATCTCAGAGCTTCACAGGATTATTTTTGACAAGTAAGCAAAATAATGAATATAAAGTGGCTCTCACATAAGAAACAGATAATACATGCTCAAATATTACTTCCTTTCCTTGCCTTCTTTACCTGGGCCCAAATGTTGGCATCCTCAGGCTGATGTACAGATATCAGCATGAATAAATTAGGCTATTAAGGGCACAGTTTCTGGAACTAGGCTCTTTGGGTTGATGTCCTGTGTGGGACAAGTTTTATTTAATTTTTCTGTGCTTCAGTTTCCTTATGTGTAAAATATTGAATTAACTAACAAGATTTTTATGAAAAATTGAACAATCTGTATAATGTGTTCAGCACAGTGGCAGAACATATGGTCAGTGCTGAGGAGTTGTTAGCTACAATTATATGAGGTGACCATCTTCAGATGTTAAATAGTACCCCACCGTTATTGTGGGATAGAGGAAATATGTTCTTTGGATCTTAGAGAGCTGTTTGGGTTATGGACATGCCTCACCTGTTCAAAACCACACTTTCTGTGTTCCCAATGCCAATAAGAACCTGCAGCACATGCTTCGTAGAACCCAGACGACAAGGTCATTTTACTTAGTCCATGTGACAGCTGAATTATGATCATTTCTTATGTCCTCCTCTGTGGGTCAGGATAAATTACACTGTATTCTTCCTTGTTATCTTCATAGGATCAGTCTGTGATGTAGCCTCTTAAAGTCACATGGTATTGAAACATTAAGATAAGTAACATCTGTGAGGAAGATCCACTATTGAACCAGAGGCTGGGTATTCTCAGTCTTCTTCCTTGGCCATGCTGGGAGGGAAGACCATTTGTAGAATATTCCTTGTCTACAGCTATGTAATGATGCATTTGCTAGCTTTAAAGATATAAATATGAACAGATACCTTGTCTCTGAGTGGGGCTTTGTGTAAACAAAAAGAGACTCATTGGATATCAAAAAATCAAAGCAAAATTGAATTACACCCCAGAGGGAAGTAAGAAAGGGCTTCTAGCTCAGTAATAAGTTACAGTTCTCAGCACTCTAGGCAGGGGAATGAAGACATTTCCAGTGAAGGTGGATGTGTTGTATTCTGGCAGCCTCTGGGTCTCTGAGAAGTGATAGGTTCTCCTTGTCTGTTCTGCAGAAGATCGTCCATTCAGCCAGTAGTATTCAGTAGACAAAGCCATCATGGCATGGCTGAGAGAGAGGGTGTGAAAGCTCTTTCTTTGATGGCATGGACTTACGTAGTCATAGGTTTTATGGAGAGGGGCTGAACATTAATAGATAAGTCCACAAAAGCGTAAGTAACCCACTTACACTTTCTAATTATCTCTCTTAAAACCCATAATATATGTGATTCAGACCTAATGTTTGGATCTGGTAACATGCCTGAGTATAGTAGATACTCAACAATTGAGCTTTCTTTTTAACTTTGCCTGCAGGACATAATATTACCCCAGAGAATACATTTTCTATGATTTTTCCCGTTCTGTTACCAGGAAGGTAATTAACTGGTAAGACCTTGAGGAAGAAGCTGGCATAAAAATTATGAGGGTGTCAGTGGTGCTATAAAACAAGTTAGACAGTAGGTCTTCTTAGTTAGGAGTCTTTTGGTTGTAAGCAACTGAAATCAGCTTGAACTAGAAGAACTTGGAAGGGGGGCATTGTATTATAGGGCTAGGGAAAATTTAATGGTTCTCAAGTGTCAGGAAGGAGCTACCATCAGGCTCAAACTTGAACCTGACATGTCATGAGAATATTCTCGATCTCTTGTCTTTGTTCCTCTGTTTGTATTTAGTCTTTCTTTCTTGCTTGCTGTAGTCTGACTTTCTTTACCAAATCACAACTGAAAATGACCATCCATTTGTCCGCAGTGATAACTGGGCAGCCTGAAGCTGGGGTTTCTTAGTGTCTATTCTATAGTCCCAGGAAATCTTAGCTTTCTTTGGGTCACATACCACTTGTGTTCTAATCCATCAGCCAGGAGCCCAGTGTCATTGCCAGATGGATACAGGGTATGAAGTAGGATAGGCCCCAGAAGAGCATGTAGCCCAATTGATGGCTATTCCATCAGCAATACTGATGGTTCAGATGGTCTTTCCCTTCTTTGGGAATACCATAAAGGGTTGAAAAAGGACCCAAATATTGCAAAAAACCCTCAAGGATATACTTTCGTAAGAGACTAATTAAAGATGCAATTAAGTTAAGGGACTTAGGGCTTGGCCTTGTGGCCGGGACAGTTCATGCATGGTGTCAGAACATCCTGTCAATTAGTTCCATAAACTGTGCCCTCCTCTTCACCCCTATGGCTATCACCATCTTTAAAGTTCTCATCCTCTCCTACCTCAACTACTCAATGGCCACACTATTTGATCTCCCTACCTTACGGACTCCTTGTTGCCACTCTAGACCATTTCCTGTAATGCTGTCATTACAGTCCTAATATTCAAACCTGGCCATGCTGCCTTCCTTCTTGAAAATGTTAATGTCTCCAGTAGTCCTAAGAAGTCCATAGGCTCCGTTCTGTTATTCAAGATGCCAACCTATGATTTTGCGCTCACTTCCTGTGAGGCTGTTCCTCATCATGAACATCACCTAGAAGGTATGTCCTTTGTTTGTTTAACTCAGCTAGTGGGAAAGACAATGGAGTCATATCCTGTCCTGGTGTTTAAGTCTCCACTCCACCACTAGCCAGCTCTGTGCGAGTGGGCAAGGCACTGACCCTTTCAGGCTTTAGTTTCCCCCTGAAAACTAAACATAAAACCCACACAGAAGTTTGCGTGAAGAATAAAATGAGATAATCTGTATAAAGTGCTTAAAATGATACCTGGAATGCAGTAAGTGTGCAGTAAATATTACCTATCATCATTATCAACATCTTCATCACCATCACCATCATCATTTTCACTACCACCACCATCAATAAGATTAATATTATGATAAAACAAATAAGCCACTTTGATTTCTAGACCACAAACTCCCTTAAATTACCGATTTTTCCATCTCACCCACTTCTCTGAAGTCAAGTGGAACACACTCTTTGAATAAATGGCCAAAAGGAAGATGGGAACTTCAAAATAAGGAATAAAATGCTGCTTTACTAATGAGCTCTTAACCACGCCTCCTGCAGAGGCACTTAAAAGATACGAATATGGTCCTCTTAGAAATAATGTCTTTTTTTTTTCCCCCAGAGGAGAAGGGACATTCCAGGCCTTAGCCTTGGGCAGTCCACACAGGATTCCAAAGGCAGAGGGCATGAGTCTGAGACAGCTGCCACCAGGTTTCTGAACGGGTTTTGAGCTGTAGCCCCCAGCTTGGCCCAATGACCTGCCACTGGGGAGGGATGTGGCAACCTCGTAATTCATTACCAGTTGGAAATAGAACATCATTGAAGAGATAAGGGCAACAATGGCTTTCTATCCAGTGATAAATTACTAACAGTCACATTATTTTCCCTTATTTATATATGGGTCTCTTTATTGAATTTAGTGGGAGATAAATAAATGATCTGCCAAGCGTCTGGTTAATATTACTTCTCAGGGGCTTGTTTTAGGCCCAAGTAGACTCCTACTGATAACATCTGTAAGCTTTTCAGGAGGGAGAAACATAACATTTGTTTCTGACAAGAACCCTCTGTTTGCCTTATCTGTTTCATTTGAGAGGCCATCGACCCCTCGCTTCTTTGGTTAAAATGATCTCTTTCCAGCCAGGGAGGAGTTCTTGAACTTGATTCTCACCACACAATGTGACTGGGTGCCCCAGCTGCAAATCTGAGGACCTCTGTCACGCACAGCCAGACTTAGTACTTCCTGTTGGTGTTCGGGAGACAGTGAGAGACAGGGAGCTGAATTTCTCCCCTTAAAATACATTAGGACAAAAATTCAGCTTTCTAATCTGAATGTTCCTGCCTGCCCTAAATGGAGAGTCTTTTTCTTTTAATCACAGTTTAAAATTTTTTTTTTAATGCAAACAGATGTTAATACACACTGATTTAGAAATACATAACTGGTCTACAGCAGTGAAGGTGAATCTTAAGCCATAATTTTAAAAAATAATAATAACCTCAAGCTTCCACTAGCCTGCTGCAGTAGGGCTGCAAACTCAGAGACCCTCTTTATTTTTTAGATCCACCATTCTAATGCTCTGACTCTTGATGCCTTGTATCGAAGGCATATTTCTACACATGTCTGAGCTACTTCTGCTCCTTCTCTGTAGGCCGTGTTAGAGGTAACGGTCTCTGGAAACCTTTCTCTGATCTTAGATCTGTGTTTCCAAATAACCAGTTGCTCTGCCCAGCGCCTCACGACATTGGCACACATCACGCAGTATTGCTGTGTTTACTTGGCTCTTTCTTATTCCAGGCAGTAAGTTCCTTGGGGACATATCGTCACATTTTCTCTGTACCTTCAGAGTTCAGTACAGAGTTTGGCATCGAATAGGTGCTTACTAGTATCTCCAGGTCACGTTTATTTATTACAAAGTCTAATGGAACGGTGTTTCTTTCCCTTCAGTGCTGCTCTCTGTTTTTTTTCTTTTTCCTTTGGTATTATTATTTGAGGAATTTCTGTCTCTGGTATTGGTTATTATTTGAGAAATATATCTCCCCCCTACCAAACTGTAAGTTCTGTGAGAGCAGAAGTTGTGTTTGTATGTATACATGGTTTCCCTTAATGTCTGGCACAGTGCTTGGTACTTAGGTGGCACTCAATATATGTTTACCAACTGGCTGAAAGGCATTAGGACTTTGGGGTCAAGGCATTTATGTGTGGAGGAATGTCACGGTGCTGCAGAGACCACACATTTGAGTCAGGCCTGATTCAAAGTGTAGCTCCAATACAGCCCTTGGGTATTGGGGGATGACCCTTAGCTTTGCTGTGAGGTGGGCCAGGTGAGGCTCAGGAAGAGGTTCTATGCCTGGGTGACTCACAGATTGTGTAGGCTGTGCTACATAAATGAGAGAGTTGCCTGGAAAGAAGCGGTTGTGCTTTTGTGGCAATAAGGCATGTCTCTGGCCCCTTCAATTCTGCTCATTCCTCTGATGGAGGCCTTCAGTGGACTTTCCTTGTTCTAACCATCTCTCTTTTTTGGGTCCCTACTCATCTGATCCTACATGGCTCATTCATATTCTCTCTCTCTCACCTTTTCTGCTCTTCCTTCTTTCCTCTGGTTGAACCAGGGTCCTAATTTCCAGGTGGGATTGGAAAAACCAGGAAAATTCCTGGAAATGAAAGGGGATGGGGAGGAACATGGGAATCTGATGATTGTTGATGTAGTAACAGCGTCTATATCTTCCCACCCCCTCAGCGTGCTGCATTTTGTCTATACCTTTCTCCGTGTGCTGCACGTGGTGCACCTTCACTGAAGTGCCTTCAGCCCACCGTGGGCACGCTCCCTGCCTTGCTCTGAAATTCCTGAAGGTGCTCTAGCTAATGAGCTGACTTCTGGCTAAAATTCAGCTTAAGCTCTGAAATCAGTTTGAGTTACAGTCGTTCTGTTCTTTATTTTGGCATTTCTGTAACCCAAACACTTTATTTGTTTAAAGAGGCAGATGTGAAAAAATGCCGTCTCACTCTACTAACTGGCCAAGTTTTGTCAGAGAGAACGGGCTGACTTGGACTTCTCAAGCCTAACATCAGCTTTAGAGAGCAGAGAAAGCTCTTCCATGTCTGTGTCTTTCACACACACGTACATGCCCACACATGCACTCAAGGTGCGTAAGTCTAAAGTGTTCAAAAGTAGACATGATCTCTGTTCTCCAGGTACTAAAAATCTACCAGAAGAAACAGACAATAACCATTTAGCCCCCAGAATGATTTCAGCTAAGTGTTCTCAAATGGAAGCATGTGGTTTCACTGGATTCACAGAAGGTGTCCCTATGAAAGTGGTACATTAGCTGTGATCTAAAGAATGAGTAGGAATTTACTAGATAGACAGTGGCACCCAGGCAGAGGAAACAGCATATACAAAGACCCTGTGGTTTAAGGAAGCTCTGTTCCTTTGCATAGACTCTTAAAATAGCAAAGTCCATGAAAATTCTCTCATTCATTTCCTTCATTATACTGATGAATGAGGTAAGACTCAGAAGGGAAAATGCCTTGCCTTAGATCCCACTGTGAATCAGAAAGATGTATCTCTAGCCTTCAGTTAACTCCCCCACCAGCACCCACTGAGTTGACAGTGGAGCCCCTACCATCAGGATGAAAAGAGAAGGAGGAGGGTGAGGCAGGGGGGCCAGTCTGCCTCTGCTCACCAGGGCCCAGAGCCACCAATCAACTATGAAGTCCTGATCTTTCCAAATGGAGTTCTATCCAACCCCAACCTCAACTTTTTTTCTTCTTATTTAAATTATTCCTAGATGAGTGCCAGAAGTAGAATGCTTTGGATGAAAACAATGGCGTTTTATCACTGCATCATGACTAAGTGATATCACTGAATTTTGGGAAATGAGAATCAACATCAGGCTGGATGGAAGAACAGAGCTTACCCCAACTCTACTGACCACATAAGTCTCTATTTTCAGCACTTCACTTGTGCATGACTTTCAGAGGAGTAAAACTATTCTGTGTTAACAGTTTTCTATGTGGCTTGGACTGAAGAGTCATCCGCACTTCCTCACTTACAGACTAGCTTTTTCTCCTTCAAGAATAAGAGTGAAGGAAATGTAATGCATATTCCATGATAGAAATACAACTCAAACTAACTTAAAGAAAATAAAGGAACTTATTGGATCTCATAAGTGAGAAATCAAGGTGTTGGGTAAAGGGGCCCAGTCTCTGTCAACAGGATTTTCTCCTTTCTCCACTCTCCTGTTTTTATGTGATAGCTCTGCTTTCTCATACATAATTAGAGCTCGTTTCAGGAAATCCAGGAAGATGGCCATAGATAGCTTCAGCCTATATTTTTCTTACAGTTCAGGATTCCACAGGAGTAGGGTGCTCCTCTCCCAATGTCCATAGTTTGACCCCCAGGGCATTCTGTGTCCAACTCTCTTTGGATCAGATGTCTACTCCCAAATGAAAGCACAGTGACCAGAGAGGTAGAATTCTATTGACTTGTCTAGGGCAGGAAAGTGAGCTACTGTAATTGATCTCCACATTGATGTTTCATAAAGTTGGAACAGGAGCTGAGCAATTGGTTCCCCAAAGGAAATGTATGGTCCTCTTACTGGAATAAGGAGAAAGAGGGTTGAAAAGAACACACGTAATCCAGATCCTCGTATTCCCCATTTTTTAATAGCATTAAGATGCTCTTGGTCACCCAAGTTAGATTCTTTGAGTCACTTTCAAGTCACTGGCTCGTCGCCTCCACATTTTATTTTGTTCATTCTAACTTCAGAATCTCTCCGTTTGCCCTGACTGTTGGATCCACTTTCATTTCCAGGTAGATGTGGCTCTCAGAGTCTGGAGGCTGTGGGCAGGTTCCTACTTCTTCCTTTGGTGGATATTTATTGATCACTTCTCATTTCAGGTGTTGGGTATACAGAAGTTAATAAATCTGACAAGGACCCTGCCTGGGGGAGCTTACATTCTAGCATAGGAGGCGGGTGTGAAATAAACATGTGGGCATATACACAGATACTTGGCATTATAGGTGATGGCAAATGTGATTGAGGAAAAGGAGAGGGTATAACCTAGAGGTTTATAACTACTGATATATACAAATAGATGAATCCCACAGACATAACACTGAGTGAAGGAAGCCAAACATAAAAGAATGCTTACTGTATGATACTATTAATACGAAGTTCAAAAATAGCCAACACTGCTCTATAGTGATAGAGGTCAATATAGTGGCTTCATTTAGGACAGGTATAAGCTGGGAAGGGGAATGAGGATCTTTCTGAGATACTGGAAATTTTCTAATTTTTATGTGAATAGTGGTTTCATTTACATAGATAGACAAACAGACAGACAGACAGACAGACAGGTAGAATCTACCCACAGCTTAATAGCACCATAGAGTCAAGCATCCATACCTACATTTGAAAAGATGGCACCCCAGGGAAGGCCAGTGGTATACCGAACCAGGTTCTACTCCACCACAGTGGACGACAGTGGTATTAGTGCATGATCTGAGCCTAGTTCCACATCTACATGCCTCATACTGTCCCCTTTGTTTCTTCTGACCCAGATCACGAGCAGTTTTGCTTTTTTTGAGGAAAGTCCAGTTTATTTCCACCTCACTGTTCCTTCTTCTTGTAACATCCTTTTTTTCTGATCTGTGTATGATTCTCTCTGACGCCATTTTCAGATCTCAAGTAGTTGGTCTTCAGAGTGATCTTCTTTGACATCCTATAAAAGTTACATCCCCTTACTCCCAATTCTAGGATCCTACCTAATGTGATGTCATTTATTTATTTATTTATGTTATTTGTTTAACTCTACTTGATTGCAAGTTCCATGAAGGCAGAGATTTTGTTTAATTTGATTTTACCCCCAGAGACCAGGAGAGTGCTAAGCAATAGTAGAGACTTTATATATATTTGTAAACTGGATTAATGAATGAAAGGATTTAAACCAATGTGTAATGTGGTTATAGTTACATTTACAAAAGATGAATATATCTCATTTTTATTGGAAGTAATTGTGAATATTTATACCATTATTAATCTATAGCTGTCTACTCTCTGGCCAAAATGATTTCCATTTATCCTATAAGCAAATTACACCCAACTCCTTTAAAAACTTTTCAGACCTCATGCAATTACAGCATTGGGCTCAAAGTCAAGCATCTCATGTTCTGCATCTTGTCCAGTGACAGATGAGGCATTTGGGGCATGGCTCCTTGAGTGAGGGTTTTCCTGAACCAGAGAAATGTGACTGAAATGATGAGCTGTATGCTTACCTCACACCCAGTATGTAATGATGAGGCAGGCACATCTGATAAGAGCATCAGATATGACTGTTCAAAATTGGGAGGAACTGGAAGCACATAGCAGGCACTGGTAGGCAGTGATTCTGAAATCCAGCCAGGCACCTGCTCCCAGCTCTTCATACTCTAGGGTTGGAGAATTATTTTTGAGTAGGGTGTCTTTATACTTTAATTTCTTTTTTAAAATTATATGTATTTTTTAGAGACAGAATCTTGTTATGTTGCCCAGATTGGTTTTGAACTCCTGATCTCAAGGGATCATCTTGCCTTAGCCTCCTGAGTAGGTGGGGCTATAGATGCAAGCCATCATGCCAGCTCTTTATACATTCTAGTAGTGGTTCATAGTCCATTGTTCCCCTTTAATTCTGGGCTCTTTTCTATATCCTCTGAAAAGTTTTTATTTTTGTCTTAATAAATATCATACTGCAGCTTAGCAGCTTTCTCAGCATACCTTTGTTCTATAGGAGGAGCCAAAAGCCTCTTTATATTTTCTACTGTCTTAATCTTTTTTAGTCCAAGCTGCGAATGTTGTCACTAATCTAATGCTTTTAAAATTTCCTAAAACTTGATTTGGTTTACTCCAAACATCAAGAATCACATCGCTAATTCTTTTCAATATAAACTATATCTGTTTTGGGCTACATTTGGGCCTACTGTGTGATAGAACCTTAAATTCTTAAAATCCTTTTTTTTTTTTTTTTTTTTTGTAGTAAAGCAGATCAAAATTTACAAACTTAATCTTTCAAAGGTCTTAACTGAGAATCTTACAGTCATAAGTTTGACTTGATCTTGAATCCAGAGCTTATTTCCTGAAATACATAGTTGTTTTTACCAGTTGCAGAGACTGGGAATGAATGGCATTTTTATTTGTTTAACTCAGTAAGTCCTTGGTCTTCTGTATTTTCTTCTAATTCTGCTTGAAAACTAAATAGTTCATTTCTTCTTCTTTTTTTTTTTGTCTTTTACCTTATCAGACACTGCTAGCAAAATCAATTGGTCCTTTCAAATTTCTGTTTTGTGATTCCTTTAGCCAGATCTATGAGTTCATTAGGTACAATTTCTATCTTTCACGTTACTGCACATGATATTTTTGCTAATATTTCTATCACCCTTCTCTTAGCTTCCAACAGTCCCTTCAGTTTTCACCAAGCCTCCGCTTACTAACTGGTCCCAAAGCCAATGCCACATGTTTTAAATTTTCTTGTGGGTACATTCCACTTCTGGTACCAATTTCTGTTTCAGTTATTTATATCTGTATAGCAAATGACAAAACTTTATGGTTTAAAACAATAGTTTATTGTATTTTTTAAAATTCTCTGTGTTGGCTTGGCTTAGCTGGGTGGTTCTTCTGCTGCTGTGACCTGGGATTAGTTATGTGGATACAGTCAATCAGCAGCATGTCAGGGGCTGGAGGGTCCCATATGGTTCTAATCACAGGTCTGAGTCATTGAAGGTGACTGTCAAACTGTTGGCTGGGTTTGTCTCTTCATGCTGTTTCTTATTGTTCAGTTATCTAGCTCTGGCTTTCATATATTGTGACTGGAGCATTTGATGAGAGCAAAATCAGAAACTGCAAGACCTTTATTTTCCCAGCTTGCTTTACCAATGGCCTATCCTTAAGAGCCACACAGTGTTACTTATGCCACACTCAAAGCATGTTCACAAAGCCAGTCCAGATTCAGGGTTAGGAAAATAGTCTCTAATTCTTGATGGAAGGGGCAACTAAGTCACATTACAAAGGATTATGGACAAAAGGAGGTGTGATTCATTGAGAGCTCTTAGTATACTTCACCACACTAGCTTAAATGGGAGGAACAGATTATAATGTCAGAATAGAAGTGAAGAAACTGGAGAGTACATTGCTTATTTTTGATGCAGGAGATATTGATGCTTGAGCCTAGATAAAGAAATGGATAGATTAAAAGTATTTATATTTTAATATCTTCAATGTCTATCTTCTTCAATTCATATTTCCCATAACTAGCAACATTATTCTTTTAAAAGCAAACTGGGAGCATGACATGTCTTTAACCCTGTTCCTTGAATGAGTTTCTAAGTCTTCAGGTTAAATTTTTTATGCCTGATTTTGAAATTTAATTCTCTGGATGAAATGTGCCTTTAGCTCACCTTTCCCTGTGAATCCTACTAATAGAATCACTCCAGATTGTTCTTTTGTGAGTCAGGGAACATGGAACACTCCTTATTTCTGTATCTTTCTTTATCTATGTTTATAGTATTCTGTGGTCTAACATACTGTATTAGTCCATTTTCATACTGTTATGAAGAATACCCAAGACTGGGTAATTTATAAAGAAAAAGAGGTTTAATGGACTCATAGTTCCACATGGCTGGGGAGGTCTCACAATCTTGGTGGAAGGCAAAGGAGGAGCAAAGACACATCTTACCTGGTGCCAGGCAAGAGAGCTTGTGCAGGGCAACTGCCCTTGTATAAAACCATCAGATCTCATGAGACTTTTTCACTATCCTGAGAACAGCACTGGAAAGACTGGTCCCCATGATTTAATTACCTCCCACAGGGTTCCTCTCATGACATGTGTGGATTTTGGGAGCTACAATTCAAGATGAGATTTGGGTGGGGACATAGCCAAACCATATCATATACCCTCCTTGGAATTTTGAAGCCATGATCATGTTTTAATGCTCACTCAATCACTTCCTCTAGAAAATTTTCCCAGAGTCCCACAGTTAAATCACCCCTTTAACTTTCAGGGGTGATAAACTAAACACCATTTAGTTTCTTATAGCCTGAGTAGTTTCCAGATCTATGTACAGTATTGTCTTAGTCAGTTCAGGCTGCTATAACAAAATACCACAGACTGATGGCTTAAACAGGAAATATTTTTTTCTCTCACAGTTCTGGGGGCTAGAAATTCAACATCAAGGCATAAGCAGATCAGCAGATTCAGTGTCTGGTGAGGGCCTTCTTCGTGGCTTGCAGATGGCTGTCTTTCCTTCTTGCTGTATCTTCGATGGCACAGATTGAGAGAGAGAGAGAAGAGAGAAGAGAGAGAAGATAGAGATATTTAGGCTTTAACGTATGAGTTTTGAGGATATGGAAACATTCACTCCATGAAAATTACTTCAACTAGAGAATGAGTTTCTTGAGGACAGTTTCTTGTTTCCACTCTATACTTCTTAGTTCTGAGTCTGGGACACAGTGAATGCTAATATATCTATGGGAAATGAATTTTAATAGGTTTCCCATAGATATCCTTTTCCCCTTTTATTGCCAATTCCTTTGAAAGAACTACTTATTATGGAAAATTTCAAAGTACACAAAAGTTGTGAGAATAGTTTGACGAACAATGTATTCATCATCCATTTTTGAAAATCTTGGCTATCCTTTTAAAAGCAAAACTCCTCTTCTGCAGACAAAGCCTTTGGCAGTGAGGGGCATGAAGACACCATTCTGTAGTCCTCAATTAATTCAAATCAAGTTTGGGCACAGCTTTCTCCCCCAGAATAACATCAATAGAACTCCCAGTGAAAGAATGTCTTCCTAAGGCAATTCTGAAGACAAAAAAGCAACATAAGAACACACTTCCCAGTAATGTGAAGATCTATGACTATACTAAATAAAAATGTTCCCTTAATGTACTGTAAAAAATAAAGATGTTTGGCTAGATTTATCAACCTGCTCCAGAAGCAGAATTAAGTTTCCATGCTACATTTTTTCTACTTATTTAAAAACACCTGAGTTGTTATATAGCTAGTCAGACAACCGCTTCATTATATAAATATAATACATGTCTTCTCTGAAGATGTACTGTTTAAAGAAAACTTCTGTTTTCCCAGGCCTGTTGGATAACTTGTAAATAATGATTTCTAAGGACACAGATGTGGGTGAAAATTGTTCCAAGTTAAAACTGGTTATACATTGGTAAAGATTTTTTTAATAGATTAATAAGACTCTAAAGATATTTAATGTACTAGCGATCCTGACTGTATTCCAACAAAATGAAATTAAAGCCAGTTCTTAAAATTTGCAGTTACACAGCTTGGAAATAGAATGGCAAAGCAAACTGGGGAAAGAAATCTTTATTCTCAATGGAATGGGTCACCCCAGGAGATTCATAGTCAGTGGTAACCAGTGTTATGTGCATATTGACATGTCATATCATACTCTCATTTTAGAATCACATGAAGTTCATGGCCTAGAATTCCAACAGTGCATGAGGAAATATTTTCTTCATGTCTTTGCTCCTTACATGAACTGTTCACTAGTGCTACCTGTAGCTTCTAACCCAGGCAATTCACAGGTCATGAAATGATTGAAAACAATCCAAAACAGACTGCTAAAACAGTGACCTGGTGGCTTCCAGCCCTCTGGAGGGAGAAGATGAGTGAACAAGGGGCAAAGTTGAAGGAGGCTCATGAGAAGCTACAATATTGTGAAGGCAAAAACAGGAATGCATGGGGTTTCATCACTTCTTAGAGCCAGCTATAAATTCCATTTATGATGGATCCTGGAGACCTGGAATAAAATAAATCTGGGAGGATATGACTTCTTCCCCACAAGACTTCCACAAACCTGGATTGGTTGAGTATTAATTTGTTGAACTTTTAAATTTTATCCTGTCTTTCAGTGTGAGCCAAAGAGAGAACTGGAATGTCACATTTCACTGGGAAAATCACTCCAATATTACCTTAGCAGTTTTGCCTCAACCAGTAATCCTGCTTATGAACATAGCATGGTATAGGTTGCTCATGAGCCTTCATCAACAAGTAATTGATTTACTTAAGTCTAAGTAATGGATGGTAACTCTCTGCTGGCCCTCTCTCCAAGTTCTCAGTCCCACTGGATGAGGGCTGACATACTCAGGTAATGAACTACTCCTCCTCTTGTCTTCCAGCCATAGCAAACACCACTGCTTCCAATTAAAATCTACATGATTTATGAAAACTCCCAAGCTTATCTGCCTTAAGTCCTGTGACACAATCCTATTAAATGTCTTCCTTAAAATCTAGTACTTCATACTCTGAAATGCCATGGGTAGTTATGCAGCAAGACAGTTGGAAAAGAGAGCAGGTCATAGAAAATCTAAAAAATAGTAATAGCTACCTACTGATGATTGGGCAGGACCATGGACATAAGTATGCACTGGGCACTTTAGGGAAGGAGTTTATTCATTATCTCATTAAATTTATATAACTCTTAGGAGAATACTGTTTCTATACATTTGGTACTGAGCCATGGAAGAACATAACTTCTAAGGTCACATAGTGGTGGCAGAGCTAGGACAAGAAAGGTACCTGGCATGTAATTGACAGATCATCGTGTTACTCATGATCACTGTTACTCATGAAGTCTGGAAACTTCTAGGGATCTGCAAAAGTATTACTGGGGTTTCTAAAATCATTCTTAGTATTTCAAACACAAATCACTTAAGAAGTTACCTATAGAAAAGTAACACAGTCCAACAAACCATAATATGCTAATTTTTTTGTTTGGATTGGAGTTTTATTAACTCAGAGCAGTAATCTTGGTTATTAATGCTGATCGGAGTACTAGTCAGAAAAAGGAAGTCTTTACTTCATAAATGCAGTTTGATCTTCAAACAAGCAAGCAAACAAGCAGACAAACGGAAGTTTAGAACGTGAGTTTATTCAAAGGATCTACAAAATAAGAAAACAACAAATGTTACTGGTAAGTCTTTACCTATCAGTAATTACCTGTAATGTAAATTAAACTCTCTAGTCAAAAGATAGAGTGACCAAAGTGGATGTTTTTTTTAAAAAAGGACCTAACTATATGCTGCCTACAAGAGACTCACTTCACCTATAGGGACACAGGCAGACTGAAAGAGTAGGGATGGAAAAAGATATTCTATGTAAAGGGAAAATGAAAGAGAGCAGTAGTAGCCATGCTTACATCAGAAAAAATAGAATATGGGTTCATTGAGCAAAATAGTAACAGCAGGTTTTATAGTGAGGAGAACATTGCTTCAAAGAGATAGGATAGGTATATGAGTAAAAACAAAGGACATATTCCAGAGAAACATGCAAACATGTCTATATGAATGATTTGGCCTACTTGCTGCCTTTTTTTGGTATCTCCCCAGAATTCTGGATAAATACCCAGATGAAGTGAGTATGGTTGAGTAGCAAAGCCTACTTTGTTACTAAATTGAGGAACAATGATTGAATATTAACAGATCTAATAGTTAGTTTTTTTGTAATCATCTGAAGACCATGGGTTTTAGGCTGGACCTCAATAAAGAATGCAAATTGCATTGAAAGAATGGAGCAAATACATATTTCCATTCAGAGGAGCAGATACATATTACAACAACAATCATCATACTCAGTTATTCATCATATTCAGGCAGCAAGTGTGTATTGGATCAGGCACTAAACTTGTTGATCATACTCAGGCAGCACGTATGTACTGGATCAGGCACTAAACTAGATGCCAGGGTGTAGAAATTAAAAAGTCAAGTTCCAGTATTTAAGGAGCTTAAGTCTAATAAAGAAGGTAGATGCATCAATAAAACAGTTTATATGGAGAAACTAAGGCTGCTCTGCAAGGTGTGACATAAAAGATGGAGTAACATTTTCTTGTCTGTCAAAGCTGAGTAAGTCCTTTGAGCTCCTTCTTGAAGGATCACTGACTGGGAGTTTGTCAGGTGGGAAAGGAAAGAAAGAGGAATTAGGTCGTTTCCCCAAGATATCACATTGAATATAGGCATTCAGTGAATTCAGCTCTGTTTTCAAATTGTATATCAATAAATAAATATTCTCTAATAGGGTCATTGAAGGACATGGAAAATAGGTCTTGTGGTTTAATACACTGAACTTCTTGAAGCCAAAAACCTTGCCTTATTTTTGTAACCCCAGGAGAGCCACTTGCACATAGCAGCTGCTCAGTAAATAATTTTTGAATTATTGGTGATCCCTTTTGTCCAGAATATGTAGTATGATGATTGGAACTAGAACTTTTTGAAATGTACTGATAATTCAAAACTTAGAAGAGAGTGATGTAACCGAACTGATTATGTTTGTGGAAAATGGGCATGGGTAGGCAGTGGTGACAGGTGTTTATGTGACCACCTGTTATTTAGTTGTTATGCCTCAACTAAACAAGAATGAGTGTTCAGGCTAGAGGTTGGTTAGTTGTAAAGAGCAGGCACAAGAGTGAGTTGTGGAGTAGTGTCCTGTTAAATGAGACTCTCAAGAACAGGATAAATAGAACTGGATTTAGCTGGCATGGATCTATGCAAAGAGCTCAGGTGGAATGACAGAAAACAGTTTTTGTTTTGACTTGGCATTAATTCTGCATAAACTGATTATGACTGAATTATATTTCACTGTTCACATTTCATGTAAATCAGTCTCTTCAACCTTTTCTTCTCAGGGTGGTTTCTCACTAAGCATTGCATTCAGCAAAACCCAGACCACAGAAGTGCCTGATGACTTTTCTGCTTCAGCATGCATTCTTCTTAGAGTCATGCAAAGCCATGAATGAAGATAAAATTATGACATGAGCAAATTCTGCATATACTGTCATATACAAATGCAGGCATAACTTTTCTAAATATAGACGGGTCTTTAGGGACATTAAGAAACATCGAAATGTTCGGTACCTTTCCCCAATGAGAGCTGGAGCATCATTTTGAAGTGAAGCCAGAGAGCATACTAAGGTTTTTTGCCTCATTATAATGACTGATCTTTATGTGAAGATGCAAAGGTTAATTGCACCATCTCAGAGAATCATGCCCATGCATCTACAATCAAGGGAGTTTCGACCAGTAACAAAACACCACCTTGATGTGTGAGGAATTGTAAGCTTACATTCCAAATTTGTGCCTTCCTAGAATTTTCTAGAGCCTACTTTGTTACTAAATTGAGGAACAGTACTTGAATATTAACAGATCTAATAGTTACTATTTTTGTAATCATCTGAAGACCATCTCAACCCAGGATTTTGGCTCATCGTGTTCATTTTCCCTACTTTCTACCATCCCAAATCCTAGTGATTCTTTAAGTCTCATCTTCTGGAAGCCTTTCATCATGCATCTTTTGAACTCCTTTAGCACTGAAACAGACTGTGAAGCTACTTTTAAATGAGAACTATCCTCATTATCTGGTTTCAACACGTCTACACAACCTGCATTCTCAACTAAACCATAAGCCCCCCCATAGGCAAAGGTACATCTTCTCCATCTTGTGTACCCTTCATCTTTTCTACCCCAGAGCAGAACATGGGACAGGCCCTCAAAAGAAGCCAATGGATATCCAGCCCCATACACTACAATGACTTAAAAGTGTAGATATTCAAAGGAAATAAGTACGTATTGACTGCTTAGTATATGCTAGGTTTTGGGTCAGGTTCTTTATATGCATTATTAATTTTTATTTCCTCTAAAACCCTGAAAGGTAGGACTTATATTTTAGAAATGGGAAAAAAGTCAGGCAGTGGTAAAAGTGGAAGGACCGGCATCCAGACAGGTCAGCCTCACACCAGGGCTGTGTCTCTCTCCTCATTCTTGTGCTATCTTTTATCCCAGCCAGGGGCTATTTGGCCTCCTAATTATGGCAAATATACTGCAGTGAAAGTAAATTTCAGGGACAAAGTTTTAAATAAGTCTGTGCTCAGTACTTGACATTTATTCCCCTACCACCACTGCACATGAGAGGTATTGATATGAAGCCCAGGAAGCAAAGCTGGAGTAATAAATTATAGGGCTTATTATAGAAGGTACAGTCAATAATTATTATGGGGTCCATCATAAGGGAGATACTCAACCCTCATGGTTGCTTTACTCATGGCCACTTCTTCCAATTAAATATGATCAAGGAGGAGAAAGAACCAGAGGAGGGGAGTTGTGGACTCAGAAGGATTTGTTTTTTTGTGTGCTCAGTCACTGACTCCTGGGGCTTTAATTGGCTTTTTGTTGCCACGACACTCTGAAGAAATAATTTTGTATGACCCCTGAGAGGTCTGGCAGTCATTGCTTTTTCATACATCCATTTGACTATTCAAACACTGCCTTAAACATGAGTTGAAGGAGTTTGAACTTTGCCTGCAATTCTGAACATGTATGTCACCTCCAGTCTTCCTGTTTTGACCACGGCTGTGCCTCTTCTCATGATGCCCTCCCTTTCACCCCATTCACGAAGGGAAGAGCCATCCCTTCTTAATATGCTGCTGAAACATTAACTTCTCTTTGAAAATTTCCCTGAATGCTCCCACACTCCTGCCAAGTATGGAGTGGTCCTTCTACCTCTAAGGTCCTAACTTGGGGTTTGTTTCAGTATCTGTGTTTTGACTGTGTTCTTATTGAAACATGAACATGTCCACTCAGGACAATCTAATTATTTGAGAAGGCAATATTCCATGGTGGTTAAGACTGTTTGATTCTTAATTCAGATTCAGCTTATTCATCAATAGAAAGGGGTAATATCCGTCCCTTGGATTGCTGGGAGAGTTAAATGAGATGGATACAGAATTAAATGATGCTGGTCAAATGCTTAGTACATGCACTTGACTCATGTTAGCTATTAGAACTGTTGTTCATTCAACCATCCCAGATCCCCTCTGACCCCCTAATCTGTAACAGAGTTGAACACAGTCTCACATGTGACTGTGAGATTATAGTTCACCAACCAAAGAAGAATGGTCTTTGTCCACTGTGCATGTTCCTGCTCTGTACTGGGCAAACAACATTTGCTATGCCTGGCAGGCCTGTCCTAGCTTCTCTGAAGCATTCTGTTCCTCACTGCAGAGGTTGGGCTGAGTTACACCTTCTCCAGAGTCCCCTAGGCCATCCAGACCAAAGAATTCCAGGGGCTGAATTCCTATACCATTTTTCTGGGATCATTAACTGTCCTATTGTATCCTTTCTCATCAGTTTGCTTCTTAAAGCATCTATATTTGATATGGATGAAGCTGGAAGCCATCATTCTCAGCAAACTAACACAGGAACATAAAACCAAACACCGCATGTTCTCATTCATAAGTGGGAGTTGAACAATGAGAACACACGGACACAGGGAGGGAAACATCACACACTGGGGCCTGTCGGTGGGTGGGGAGCAAGGGGAGGGAGAGCATTAGGACAAATAGTTAATGCATGTGGGGCTTAAAACCAAGATGACTGGTTGATAGGTGTAGCAAATCACCATCGGACATGTATACCTGTGTAACAAACCTGCATGTCCAGCACATATATCCTGGAACTTAAAGTAGAAAAAAAAAATCTATATTTAATCTCAGACTCATGATGAGAAGCTTGCAGGTGGGGATTATGCAGGATTCTCCTTTGCACTCTCAGGGCTTGGAGAATGTTGTCCCACAAAATCCTAAGGACTTGGTCATCGTAGATTCCAGGCTATTCTTTCAGTTAATGTTTTTGTTGTCACCTTCTGCTGTGCTAAGGACTGAGTACACATGTGAGCAGATAGACAAGACCCCTCCACTCCCTTGGGTTTCTTGCTTGCATAAGTTATAGTTGAATATGCAGGTCAACACATGAGTGAAGGTGATAGTTTGAGATAGTGTTAAGTCCTACAGAGAAAATACAGCAGAGTGATGTGTTATAGAATGTCTGGGGTGGCTGCCTGCGTTCAGTCTCTCTTTCCATGACTCAGCAAATGCAATATTTCCTAAGGAGTGCTCTGTTGAACATCCCCTGGACTAGATACCCAACTAAGGAAAAATGAGGGTCCTTATTGCAAACACAGCTGGAAGATATTTCCTATCTGTTTGTGTCCTGTTGGAGTGACACAATTTATATTAATATATGAAAGGCATTGATATTTACTGCAGTAAAGAAATTTTTATTTTGCTTAAGTTGGCATTTCCCATACTTCCTTAATCATAGAATTTATTTGTATATCTTGTACTGTTGAGTACCCATTAACATTCCATGAAACCCATGTCTGTAGAATAAACTTTGGGATACGCTTATTGTATCAAATAATATTCAGACTCAGCCAGTCTCTTACCTGCATACCTGACAAATAAGATGGTTCACATGTCATTGCCAACCCATAAATTTTAGGCGAAACAGAAAAAATTGCACTAAATGAGCAAATAATGATCTTATTTAATGTCCCCCAAATCCATAAAGCTCCCTCCCCAAATATCCTAAAATACCTCCTATGTTATAGGTGCTAGAAATAGAGAAGAGAGCAAAATACAATCCTTTCTGTCATGGAGCCATTGGCGTGTCCTGCTGGATGGTCGCCACAGCTTCCCCACTGGCCTTGCCCCTGCAATTTCTCCTTCACAGAGCAGCCAGAGCAAGCCTTGATAAGGTCACGCAGATCATAGGGCTGTTTTGTTGGGTTTCCCCAGTGGCTCTTCATCTCATCCAGGGCAAACAACAAAAATGTTTACAGTGGTCCCTAACTGCACTGTCCCGAACTGCAGCCACCAGCCAAGTGTGGCTTTTTCCATGAAAATTATTTAAAATTAAATAAAATAAAAAATTTATTTCCTTAATTGCTCTAGCCACATATCAAATGCCCCATAGTCACCTGTGGTTAGTAGCTACCATTGTGTGTGCACCAACAGAGATCAATTTCATCCTTGCAGAAGGTTCTGTTGGTTACAGAATGCCCTTTAAAATCCTACCCCATTGCTGCTATTATCTCATCCCCTGTGGCTCATGCCCTTTATCCCTCTGCTCCAAACACAGTGGTCTCTGTGGATTCCTCAGACACTCTAGTCACGGTCCCACCCATCGGTTTCCCTTTCCCTCTCTCTGGGATGCTCCTTCCCATATGGCCACTGGGCTCACTTTGTCATTTCTTGCAGTTTTCTCCAATGTAATCTTCTAAAGCATGTCCTCATGGCTACCCTTGTTAAAGTTGCAATGCCTGTTTCTGATCCTAACATGCTGTATTCTCCAGCTTACTTTTTTTTTCCGTAGTGCTTGTCACCATCTGAGATACATACCCTTTACTATGTTTATGGTTTGTATATTCCATGAAAATAGAAATTTTGGTCTGTTTTGATCACTACTGTATCCAAGTACCTAGAATAGTGTCTGAGACATAGTAGGTGCTCAGTACACATTTTTGAATAAATGAGGGAGCTTTACGGAGAAAGACATAACCACAAGCACAATAACAACATCAACAGATACAAATTTATTATAATGTTAGGTGGGGGTAAGTGCCATGGAGAAAAAACAGAAAAGCTGTGTATGGAAGGAGTTTTATCTCTATTTTTTAATAAAGAAATGAATGCTCAGGAAAGTTAAATAAACTATTCCTGCTCATATTCACAATTTTCCAACCAGGATTTGAACCTACATCCAGTGGTGTACTGGGTAATATTTAACTCCTGGCTCCCTGAAGATAAAATAAAGCACTGGTTTTTGTAGTATCTGTCTATTTCCATGGTGTAAATACCTCCACCATGGCTGATTTCAAGCTGTCAATATGACATCATTGACTGTAGAGTTGGGAAGAGATGCACACAGTCTTCGCTCATTGGCTGGTAGAGGTTGGCTCTGGCACACCACTGCACCTGACCTTGAAGTCCAAGCCCATCCTGGGGTACCATGTGGCCACTGCTGGAAAGAACTGGACTCTAAACAGTCTGCTCTTTCTAGGGACAAGGTGGGTCACTGCAATTTGGAATCCTTGTCTCACTGGTACCTCTATCCTTCCAAACCAATTGGGTTTACATTCAAGCTGTTTGGATTCTGGCATTTTTTTCCTGAGAGGATCATGTTTATTGGACTAGACAGAAAAAGTTGCTCTCATAGGAGCCTGCTTCTCAGCTAGCTTTTGAAGTGACTGCCTAGATGACACAGGTAATCCTCTTGAACCTTTGGGGCCTAGGTGGACTACTTTTTAATTGAGAATTCCATGTTTCTATAATAAGTGGCCTCCTTAATAATAGCCTGCCACATCGTATGTGGTGATTGCTAATTTAGGTTTTCAGACTTCCTGGATGTAATGAGCTCTAATAAGCTCAAGACTTGTCAGAAACTCAGGAAAGCCCATTTCCCTCCTTTAAGCAATGATTTCCCTCCATCCCGGGACACAATTCGGCATACTCTTAAAAATATTAATAAGTGTGACTGGGATGTTCACTCTTTCCAAATAAAACATAAAGTCCTGGTTTCATTAAGCCAAGCTATTAAGAAAGTGTTTTTAATTATCTGAGCATTTCAGGGAGCTCATAAAACATTTAAGGACCTCACAGGGGTGGTGCTGCAGCCCTTTCACAGTGAATTAGAGCTTTGACTCGTGGAGCTGGCTGGGGAGGGCTTGGGGCCCACAGCTGCGGATTCCACTTGGCCTGGAGAATCCACTTGAGCAGTAAAGGAAAGCAGATCTTGTTCTTTGGAAGGGTGTGTCTGTGTCCAAACTGCAGAGGAAAACCAGATAAAGTTCTCTGAGAAAAAAAAAAGACCGACAAATAAAACATTCCAGTTTTCTAGCCCCTCCTGCTAGGTGCTGAGGTTTGGAATGATAGCCGTGACTAACTGAGGAGTCTCTTGGGTGCTGAGCATTCTGTTTTTCTGACCTCATACCATCCTTACAAAAGTTATTTGCCCCATTTGATAGGCAAGAGAACAGTATTAAAATCACACCAGTAGAACAACTAATGAAGCTACATCTCGGGAAGAGACCCAATTCTCTCTGACCCAAGGCCCACGTACCTTACACTGATGAGTGACCTGTGGCTCACATTCTAATGCCATCCAATAATAATAGTTACAATTATAATAGAATTATTATGAAATAATAGATACCATCTTAGTGTTTCCAGTGTGCCAGGGGTAATGCTGTGCGCTCTACAAGAGTTTATCTAATTTAGCTCTCCTAACAACTCTAAGAAATTCTCCTGTATATTACAAATAGAGGAATTGAGTCATGGAGAGAGGTCAGGTCACCTCGAATGAGGCTGCACAGCTGAGGCTAGATTTGGGGTTTGTTGCAGGACTGAGTCTCCAGTCTATGCTGTGTCTCATTGTCACCCCAAAGCCTCTTGCCTGAGCCTGTCTTGTCAGGTAACCACTCTGTATGCTGTCAAGTGGCTGAGTATTAGTTGCACCTGTGCATGTACAGCATGGGGAAAGCTTTTTTCTTTTTTTTTTTTTTTTTATAACCGAGGCCTATGTGTCCTTCCCAGTCTCTTTTTTTTCTTGCGTTCATTGGTCACTCCACCTAATTCCACTGTCTTCAAATATGCCCCTATGTTAATTGGATTAAGAAGCCATTTTTAAAATTATAAAATTGGAATAAAAATCTTGTTTTCCAGTCAGGCACAGTGGATCATGCCTGTAATCCCAGCATTTTGGGAGGCCAAGGAGGGTGGATCACCTGACGTCAGGAATTTGAGACCAGCTTGGCCAAAATGGCTAAACCCCGTCTCTACTAAAAATACAAAAATTATCCAGTCGTGATTGTGAGCACCTGTAATCCCTGCTACTTGGGAGACTGAGGCAGGAGAATCACTTCAACCCGGGAGGTAGAGGTTGCAGTGAGCCGAGATCACACCACTGCACTCCAGCCTGGGCAACAAGAGTGAAACTCTGTTACAAAACAAAACAAAACACAAAAACAAGAAACAAACAAACATGTTTTTCTTGAAATTGCATTTTTCTAACTGGCATGACAGAGAGGTTTGCTGGCACATTGATGCCCTTGGCCATGGGCTGTCCAGGTCTTGGCATCCTTAGTCCAACTCAATTTGTATATCCTGGTGTGCCACTCAAATCTCATTATATGCAAGCGTCACACTGGTTAATTATCAAATCTGTATGTCTTTAAAAATATCTGGTAGAATCTATTTGTACCTACCAGATAGAAAAGAAAAACAATCTGTTGGTAAGAGTGTGGCTATCAGGCTCTCGTGAGTGAGAATGTCATTTGAAACCCTCATGAAGGGCACTTAAGCAACATTTATCACAATTGCAAATACATCAACTTTTAAACAAATGTTTATTTTCTTGGATTTTTCTTCTAGCTCTACCTGCTTGCAATGAAATGTGTAATATTATTGTCCTCAGTATTATTTGAAATAGAAAAATATTAGTACCTATCACTTTGGGAACAGTTTACATAAATTATGGGATAGCTATAGAATGGAATACTATACAGCTCTAAAAAGGATGCATCAGTTTATGTACTGAAGTAAAACGATCTCTAAGCTATATTGCTAAATAATTAGAGGGAACAAGGTGCAGATCTACGTGCATAGTATGCAACCTTTTCTGTAAAGCCAGGAAGGAGAGAATGTGTATATGAATAGGTACTTGAATATGCTTTAAAAATCTCTTGGAGTATATGGAAGTGGGGATAAGGTATGGGGAGAATTGGGTGGATGTGGGCAGCATGAGATGGATAATTTATTCTATGTGGATGTTTAGACTTTGGATTTATGAATCCTGTGAATGTTTTGCCTGTGCAGAAATTACATGAAAAATAAATGATAGCCAGAGGATGGAATTTCAGAGGGTGTGGAAAGTCTTCCAGATTAAAGGGGTAATGTGTGCAAAAAGAAGTGTGATATTTTCACGGAACATGGAAACATTCAGCACTGAAGCAGAGAGAAGAAGGTGGCCAGAGCATGCCTTCTAGGGCTTTTTGATGATTTCTGGGTCCTTATGTTGAGAGTAATTGAAGGGTTCTGAGCAGGCAAGGGGCTCCTTGGTCAGAGTTTGGAAGGTCCTCTCTGGCTATGGTGGGCTGATTGCAGAGAGATCAGTCAGAAGCTGTTGCCTTTGTCCAAGTGAGAGCTTGGCCATGAGACTGTTACATCTGGGCTGAAGTGGACATGACGATGAAGTGACAGGATGTTTCAGAGAAATGGCTGGATGGTAAATTGATTGGACTTAGGGAGGGATTGGCTAAAGAGTTGAAGGAAATGGACAGGGTGAGAACTTTGACCAGTGACTGATTTATCTAAATTATGGAAGACCCATAGAATGGAACACTATGCAGCTATAAAAATGAGGCATCAGTTTGTGTACTGAAATGAAACAATCTCTAAGGCATATTGCTAAGTAAAAGAAAGTGAGGTAGAACTCTGTGTGTGTGTTGTGCTACTTTTTGCATAAAGCCAGGGAGAAGATAATATACTTTATATCTTATCTATATACATATATCTTATACATAAGATATTATGCTTAATATATTATACTTAAGATATAAAATATATACATATATAAGATGAATAAGATGTGTAATATATATACATGTGTAATATATATGTATAAGATATATGTATAATATACATATAAAATGTACAACGTATTATATATGTATAATACACATATATGTATAAATATATGTATATACATAATATACATATATAATATCTTATTTTTATCTTATATGTTATCATATTTTATCTTATTTTTTATATGTTCTTGATTATGCTTTAAAAGTTATATAAAGTGGCTGGGCACAGTGGCACACGCCTATAATGCCAGCACTTTGGGAGGCCAAGGCGGGTGGATCACGAGGTCAGGAGATCGAGACCATCCTGGCTAACATGGTGAAACCCCGTCTCTACTAAAAATACAAAAAATTAGCTGGGTGTGGTGGCAGACGCCAGTAGTCCCAGCTACTCGGGAGGCTGAGGCAGGAAAATGGCATGAACCTGGTGGGTGGAGCTTGCAATGAGCCAAGATGGCGCCACTGCACTCCAGCCTGGGAGACAGAGTAAGACTCTGTCTCAAAAACAAACAAACAAACAAACAAAAAACAGGTTTTATAAAGTATATGGACAACAGACAGTCGGGGCCATTTCCTGAGAGACAGCAGTGACCAGGCTTGGGTGGGGAGAACTTTAGTTTAGTCTTAGGCATATTGAATCTGAAGTGCTCTTGTTACATCATAGAGGGGAGACAGCTAGAAGCTGATAGAGTCAGAATTCTGGAATTCAGAGCAGAGGTCTGACCTGGAGATCCATGGTAAAAAGACACATGTATGCAGATGGGAATTGTGGTTGTGCACAGGACCAAAATTTCTAGAGACAAAAATAGTAATTACATTTTCTTCCCAGAGATGTGAAGACAGTCCAGTACTTTATAGACAAGCACCATTCACAGAATAGGGGCTTCTTGGACATCTGTCTAATCAGTTCAGGGGAACAGTCAACAGCTCTTCTGTGGGTTACCTGCCGTCTCGTCATCTCTGTTCTTCCTGGCTCACCTACTTAGTCAGTGTCATCCCGTCATCCCTCCCCTTCCCTTCCCTTGAGTCTTTCTCAGGATTACCCACATAGTCTCTTACCTTGGCAATATTGTTTCTGCAGCTTAGAGGTGAGCTGGTGATACTTCCCTCTTTCTTGGTACCTCCCAGCCCAACAAGCAGCAGTGTTCTCCGGGAATAATTGATATTACAGAAAACACAGGGCTGGGTGCCAGCTTCGCATTCTCTAAACATTTAATAATGATTTAACCTTTTCAGAGTCATCAAAGCCAAGCCAGGAAACTCCCCCACCTGCCCACTATTAACAAACAGCAGGATATGTGCTTTAGCATCCCTGCTCCTAGGGATTTCCAGGGAATGGGTGGGACCTCTGTCTGGGTGACAGAAGCCAGGTGACCCCTTGGTGCCTTGGTGCTCACACGGGCCTCAGGTTTGGCAAACTGGGTGAACCCTTCCCCTTGCAGAAGGTCAGCTAGACCATGTTGGCTTAAGCATCCAGAGGTTGGCACAAACTACTTTGTTGTTGTTTAAGCTGTCAAGACAGGACACAGTTGCTTGTGACAAGGAAAAGGAAGCACATGTCCTGCCAGATTGGGTGGCAGAATCAAGGTGGGGAAATCCATCTAGTGCCACGGCCACTAGAGAGGGTGAGTGAAAGAGAGAGAAAGGGAGGTAGACAGAGGAACCTGGGGAAGTGAGACAGAGTAAGAAACTAAGAGAGGACAGAAGACAGACAAATAACAACAGAAAGAGAGGAGAGGGAGTGAGAGACAAAGATAGAGTCAGAGGGAAGGAGGCAGAGAAATAAAGTCGGAAATCAGAGATACACACATACATGCAAAGATATAAACAAACACTAAGGCAGAAGTTGGGAGAGCACAGCCAGCTCATCAGACTGAAGGCCACCGAGTGAGGTTCAAAGACATTGGAAGAGACACTCAGCTGTCATGGTTTGTTTCATGAGTGACCAAACGTTGTTGAATCCTGAGCCCCACATCATATGTTATTGTCATCATTTGCAGTAACAATGGTGACAGCAGTCTTCGTTATTGTCATTGAATTAGAACTTGCTTTTATCTAGAGCTTTACAGACTCTCTGAAGCTGCTATCCAAGGTAGACTTTATAATGTCTGCTGATAATTTAATAGCTCAGAAAACGATGTTCTGAGAAGTGAAGTCACTTTTAGAAAGTCACACATCTTGTCAGGAACAGAGCCTCTGAGATTATTAACAGTCTAACTTTGGGTATTAACATTCCACTTGTCTTTCTTTCCCCTTCATTCCATGAGATGAATGTATTTATTTAAAAGCAAAACAGACATAAGAGGAAAATAAAATGACACAGGTTTTATGTCACCCATCCTTTTAAAAACAAATATTCAGTTTGCGAACATTTTCAACACCATCCTATGTATGGAAAATGAATGTTGGAGAACAATGAGGGCAGAGAAAGAAGTGAGACAGGAGGGGAGAGAGGAAAAATGTCTCAGGTGACATTAGCTTTGGGGGTGTTTGTGCAATGGTCCTATCTGAGAGTGGCCAGGTCTACCATGCTGTCTGCATGCCATATGACAGAGGATGAGATCAGAGGTACACACCTGACCTGCAGCCGTACAATCAGGTGTCCTTTCATTGATTATTTGAAATTTGAAGTCAGAGCTCTAGAGCCTGGAATTTGGAACAAGAAAGAATTTGGAATTTGGGGAGATGTGCTAAATGGACATCTTTCCCAGAGGATTGAAGGACACATGGGCCGATGGCAAAGATGGAAACAACAGAACACAATGAAATTTCAGGATTCAATTGTGACTGAAATCGAACATCCTTGGATGATTCCTCAGTCACATGAGTCAATGTGTGCCTTATTTTTGGCTTATGCTGGTTTAAATTTGGTTTTTGTCCTTTACAACAAAAAAAATCCTGACACGTGCACCTTTAATTACTTACTCCCTTAAATTGTTTAAATTAGTTCAATTTATTTTCTACTACTCATATTCACACAATATTTAATTTACAGAGTTTTCCTTCATAGACAATATGAAGCAAAATTGACCCTAAAAATGTTCTTAATAGCCTCTGGGAATAATTTCTTTACTCAAAGCAGTTTCTAAGTGACCTTCTAGGTGTCATCAAAATATGAGCATACTTGAAGGCAAGGTCTGTTTCTATGACTTTTTTTCTTTACCTTTTTTTTCATGCCTAAAGCCTGCTCAGCCTTAGCAAGAAATTCAAATGCAAAGTGGGTTTGTATGTAAAAGAAATTAGGTGTTCTCTGAAGGGAAGCATCTTCTACTTGGTGGCTTGTAGCAGTTAGCTATTGCTGCATAACAAACAACCCCACACCCAATGGTTTCAAGTGATAAGCATTTATTCAGCTTTGCATATGCAGATGGGTAGTCATTTCCACTGGGGTGAACTGGGCTTGGTAGAGCTCATCCATTTTTCTGTGGGTAGGTAGGTGTGGGCTGGTTAAGCAGCTTTGCTGATCTTAATTGGAGTCTTCTATGTGTTCTGGACTCTGCATCATGTGTCTTCTCATCCTCCAGTGGGCAAATCCAGGCTTGTTCAGGCTCCTGCTGAAGACAAGGGAACAAGAGGGAGTAAATGGAAATGTTTCTTTAAGTTTCTGTTTGTATTGAGTTTGTTTCTGTCCTATATGTGGAAACAAGTTGTGTGGCCAAGCCAGAGTTGGTATGGGAAGGCACCATCGAAGGGCATAGATATGTGTCTTCTGTTGTCTTTGGTGAATGTACATAAAGTCTCAGAAGAGAACAGACTCCACTCGCTGTATTGGCAAATATTAATTGCTGACACAGGACACTGAGAATGTTCCAAAGGAGTGGGAGGTTTTGGGTAATGGGGATGGGGAGTGAACCTTTCAGCCCATATTTGTGAAGGAATTTGGAACTGCCTGTATTATTCTTCTTTTGAAAGCATGTCACATAGAGAACTATTCTTTTAGCCTTTTACAGCTGCCTCTAATCCTTTTCAGGGCCAGGATCCTTTTCTTGTCTGTTCAGGGAAGAGGGTCCTCAAAGAAATTATAGTCAGGCAAGTTCAAGATCAAAAAGTAAGAACTGAGGCAGGAATAAGCACAATATGCTATGTGAGCCCAGAGGCGGGGCACTTAGCCCAAGCAGGCAAACCATTTAGAGAAATCTATTTTAAATTGATTGTTTTATTTGCTAGATTTTATATTGACATGTTTTGCTTTGTTCTCAATGTGTTCTGGGACTGCAGCCTATTCATTTATTATTAAGAGAACGGTAATTATTTCCAGGAGCTCTTGAGAATACACTTTGCTTCCCCTTTGCCTGTTCTCTGCTGAATCTGGTATAACCTTCATATCTCTGAGGACGTCTGTGGCAGGAGATGACATACCCCCATGTGCTGGTGGTGTACACCAAAGACTGTGCTCTGGAAGGAGGGCTTGCAGACCACTGCTTCTCAAACTTTAATGAAAATAGGGGTCCCCTGGGATCTTGCCAAAGTGCAGAATCTGATTCTGGAGCTCTGGGATGAGGCCTGAGATTTTTTTTTCTAATAAACTCCGAGGTGATGCTGATACTGCTCGTCTGTGAACCACATTTTGAGTAGCAAAATCATAGAAGATCAGCTGCAGCTTCTCCATTGGTGAATGTTGTAGCAGGGCTAACCAGAAGATCACCTATATCTCATTTGTCTATCTTGCTGGACTGCAAACTCGGTGGAGACAGCATTTGTTTCTTGCCTACAACTATATTCCCAGTGGCAGGCACATAAAAAAATCTCAACAAATACTTGCCAAACAGATTCTTCCTTCCCCCTTCTTTCCATCAGAGATTTTCCTAATCCTAATGTTCCTTTGCTTGATGCTCCAAGTGCATCTTGAAACTGTGTCTATCGCACGGGCTGCAGTATGGACCCCTCATCTAATTCAAGATAGCCCAGATGTCCAGGGTTGGACTATGTGTCCTGCAGCTCTCTCCTAGAATTGTATAAACCTCATCTTAATGCTTGTGCACCTGTCTGATGTGAAGTCCTCCTTCCACTGACAGCTGGACTGCCCATGGTCCACACCAGCTGGATATTTATCCTAGAGTTCCTTACATCCTTTTGGACTCAATGATTGACACTGACGACCTCCTTTTATTATAGCTCTTCTGGGTTGGCTAATTTTTTCAAAACCTCTTAACCACTTAAAGCTTCCTGCTTAGATACTTCCTGCTTGGGAATCCCAGCAAAGCTGCATGATTGGAGCTGAGCTAGGCCCATGATGACATGAAGGACCAACAGTGCATTATAAGATCATCACCAGTCTCTTAGCTGGAGTTGCCTCCCAGAAATTCACACTCTCTCCTTAGAATGCATTATTTAGTAAAGCCAAAAGCAATTAGCCATTATGCAAAGTTGACTCTTAGCTTCCTCGACTGCCAAATGGGAATGGTTGTACCTTCCTTGTGGTGTTTCAATTAAGATTAAGTTGTAACAGAATAGAAATAAACTACCTGACTCAGCATCTGACACACAGAAAAATGCTCCATAAAAGATAATTGTGTTTATTCTTACTTCTCAGGGTGAATCCTAAAGTCCAGGGAAGGCCTTCTATTAATCCAGGGCCATATCTCCAACAACTATCAGAAGGTTAGATCCATTAGGGAACAAAGTATAAACAGCTAAAACATAAGGCTTGCTTCCCTCAAGGGAGCCCCACTGATGAGAGTAAGTGGACAATGAATCTTGCCAAAAGGGTAGCTATCAGGTGTCTCCACTCCTCAGACTTCCCTGGACTTCTTTCTCTTCTAGAATGTCTTTCCATTCTCCATCCTGCAGGTATAGCTTGTAACTGTGTATACCCATCCAACACTTGTCTAGAACTGGTTTTGCCCTGGTGTTTCTATTTTGTAAGTAGTCTGGTTCTTCTTGAATTTTATTCCTGTTTTCTGGGTTTTCCGATCATCATAGAATATGGTAATTTCATTTATTTTGTTAGCCAACAAATATTCAATGGACAACTCCTATATGCCAGATGCTATCCTAGAAGTGGACACATTCAAGGATGCAGCTTTGATAAACCAAAGAAGATTCATCTGTCCTTGCAGAGCTTAATGTATTTTGCAAAAATGATACTAGATTTTTCACTTTGTCAGAAATCAAAATAGTGATAACAAGTTCCAGTCTGGTGGAGATCCCAGAGGAAATGCATATGCAGTGGATATTTATTAACTGACTGACTGACTCAGTGAGTACATAGTTGTGAGAGATATAAGGAAAAGATTGGGGAGGAGAGATAGGGTGGATTCATCTGGAGCCATTACATGGTTCTTACTGGGAACCAGTTACTAGACTATGTAGTGAGCAAGCATTGACCATGTGCTAGCTATTATAATTGGAAAGACAAAAACTGCAGTTAACCAGACAATTTCTTGCCTTCATCTAGCTTAGTATCCAGATAAACATTCTTTGTTGGCTTTCTCTGTATCTGAATGAGCTCAGAGCCTCTTACGATCTCATTTCAGATGCTAGAAGGGTCCATACTGATCACAAGTTTCATTGAACGTATTTTGGGGTATGAGTACATTTTAGATGCCTTTCTGAAACAACTGGGTATACAAATGAAGACTTGACTATTCAAAGTTTTAAAATTCTAAATCATAAAATCCATTTTTCCAGCTTAGCAGATAAATGAACAACCAGCATAATTTCAACTTAACTTCAACTGACATAATGTTGCCTGTTCTATCTTGGCCTATATTTAATTACATGAAGTCAGCGTTTCTCAACCTCAGCACTATTGACATTTGCAGATGGATAATTCTTTGTTGTGGGAGGCTGTCCTGTGCATTGTAGGATGTTTAACAGCATCCTTGCTTCTACCTACTAGATGTCAATAGTATTTCCCCCACCCACTGTGGCTACCAAAAATGTCTCCAGGTATTGTCAAACATCCCCTGGGGAACAGCTTGTCCCATAGTTGAGAAACGTGTATCTGTGCTTTTTTTTTTTTAAATAAGAGAAGGTTTTTTGAATTATACCTGATCTGGTATTGAGTACTGACTCTCCTACATGCATACTGTGCATGTTGGACAGGACTGTCCTGAGAGTTAGTTCCTCATCTGAACAAGGATGATGAAGTCTATGAGCTGAAGATGCATGAGGCTTAAAAGATGACATGTGTAAAATATCTGGACAGTGGAGATCTCGTGTGTTTTTTTAGATAGTAGAATTGAAGATTGCCCAAAACTCAGTGTGTTTGGAAAATGTGTGTACTGAAGGTCCAGTGGATATATTATTGACAAAGCTTGATGCAGGCTCGAGAAATTCCTGATGGAACATCAATGATATGGAGCAACACTTAAAAGCACAAGCTTTGGGGGAACATGTATGGGATTTGACTCCTGGATCCACCATCTACCTGCGATGATCTTGGGCAAGTTGTGTAACCTCTCTGACTCAATTTCCTTATGCAACAAGTGAAGATAATGACAGTACTCATTTCAGAGTTAAGGTGTTGAAAGGATTAAATGAGATCATGAATATGAAGCACTTAGCACCATGCCTGCAGTCCATAGTCAAGTTTACTTAATAACTATTAGTTGTTGTTGCTATTATTATCTCTGTTGTTTCACTCATGGGTACATCCCTTGGGGGGACTTCAAAGCAGATAGTGGCCTCTTTCCAGGGGTTTCCTCTCCTGCCAAAGTAGCTCACTTAACAACTTCTCTAATGAGCTCAAGACTTCATCAGCAGGACCCTTTGTTTTCCTAGTAACTCTCTGTCAACATGGTTTCTTTCCTGCATCAACATTATACCAATTGCATATTTACTAGCCTGCATGGTGCCCAAGACTATCAATTGCTACAGTGGAGTAAATGATATTCATTGTTAAAACAGGGTAAATGCCTGTTTCCTTTACACAATGGAAGAAGCTGTTATAGGCTGTTAAGTAAATAAGTATAAATAACACACTATAAAATGCTTTACATATGCCTTATCATACTGAACTTCAACACTCTGAAGTAGCTGTTATGGCTGGGTAAATTATATGTGTCTTTAAACACTACCCAAAATACATATTTACATGTACTTAAAGTCCTATGCTAAATAGTCTCTATAGCAACCAGAAAAATACAAAAGCCTTATTAAGCATGCTTTGTAGTATTTTTAGGAGTTTAATCATTAGGAGAAAGCTCATAGGCCATGTAGACACCAGGGAACATGAAGAAAGAAAGTCTTTACAGGAACAAAAGAATGAGGCTGGCTTTGAACCTGGTGGGAGAGAATTTTATTTTTTTTAACTAATAATCACCAAGGGCCTTCTCTTTAGAAGGCAATGCTATGTTTGGGGCACATCAGACACAAATTTGGAACTACAATCTGGTTTCTTAACAGAGAAGAGAGATTCTTCAATTAACACATTCCAGCAAAAGATCACTTTCAAATTTTCCTCTTTAGTGTAAGAAAAGATTTCCTTGTCATTCAGAAATGAAGTAATATGTGATGTCTGTGTTGAACCTGAGTCATACCACTCTTTGAAGGGAAATGCTAGTGGTTTCACTGGGGCAGAGCCATATCTCATCCTTTGATTATTGTATTTTTCTAGATAGTCTATGGTATGCTGCAGCAATAATGTAACCTAGAAATATCGGTGACTCAACACTGCAAAAATTTCTTTCTTGTTCATATAACATGTCAATGCCAGTTGGCAAAGTTTTGGCTCCATACAGTTCCTTGGCGACCCTAGAGAACCCCATCATCTTGTGATGCTACTGCTTCAACACTTGCTTTCCAGGGCTCTGAAGCAGAGAAGAGAGAATTGAATGCGTGACCCAGAAGCGACACAACTCATTTCCATTCACATCCCATTGGCCAAAACTCATGTCATATGTTCAAATTGATCTTCAGAAAGGACAGGAAAGATAGGGGAGCATGTAGATGATTATGTGAGCATTAAACATGTTTGGGACAAATATTACTTATACATCAGAACTGTGCCAGATGCTTTAAGTTACTTGAATGAATAATAATAATAATAATTTATTATCATTATTAGTTTTTTTTTGAGACAGAGTCTCACTCTGTTGCCAGGCTGGAGTGCAGTGATGCAATGTCAGCTTACTGCAACCTCCGCCTCTGGGGTTCAAGCGATTCTCCTGCCTCAGCCTCTTGAGTAGCTGGGACTACAGGCGCACACCACCATGCCCAGCTAAATTTTTGTAATTTTAGTAGAGATGGGGTTTCACCACGTTGGCCAGGATGGTCTCAATCTCTTGACCTTGTGATCCGCACACCTTGGCCTCCCAAAGTACTGGGATTATAGGCATGAGCCCCTGTGCCTGGCCACTTGATTTTATATTCAAAAACAACTTTTTAACATGAACTCTGTCCATTCTCTGATGGAGAAATAGGCTGGAGAATTGTAAGTGACTTGTTTAATGTCACCCAAGAAGAGTAGGAAGGGTGAATTTGAAATTGAGGTCAGGATAAGGTGAACATAAGTTACTCTGTGACTTAGCAGTTTCACTCTTAGGTACTTTTTCAGAAACACATACACATGTTCACCTAAAGACATGTTCATAGAATGCTCATAGAAGAACTCCTTGTAATAGCTCTAATGTGGAAACAATTCAATATCTATCTATCAACAATCGAACAGATAAAATGAATGTGGTATGTTAACCCAATGGAATACTATACAATACTGAGAATGAATGAATTATAGCTATATACAAACATGGATGAATCTCACCAATATTATTTTTAGTAAAGGAAACTAGCCACAAAATAGTTCACGTTGTATGATTCTACAATAAAGCAAGCAAAATTAATGCAGGGTGATGGAAGTCAGGATAATTGTTACATTGAGGCTTGGTAGAGACCAAGGTTACATGAGCACAGCTCCTGTGTTAATTGTAATGTTCATTTATCTGGGTGCAATTGGTGCAAAAGTAAATGCATTTTTGCCATTGAAAGTAATGGCAATTACAAAACCCGCAATTAATTTTGCACCAACCTAATAGTTATATGGGTGTGCTCAGCCTGTGAAGACTAGTCTAGCTGTACACTTATAATTTGGGATATTCCTTTATATATGTTAGACTTCAGTAAAAAAGTCTACTTGAAAAAATGAACTTGCAAAAGCATAAATTATAGACTCAGATCAAACTGAAATCAAGACCCTGTTTTTCACCACATGGCATTCGTCTCTTCCCCAGCCAGATTAAAGCAAAATTCCTCCCCAGCCTTAACCAGTCCAATTTGTTCCCACTCCATTAACACAATCCATCTATCATGATGCTTTTTTAGAATCACAGTTTAGGTGGAAATTTTCAGTAAATTTGAGAGAAGTGTCAAAGTCAACTACAATTCACACTAATAGTGATTTTGGTGAGATAGTTCTTGTTCATGAAATCAAATGTAAACTTGAGATCTGGAGACGATCCAGGGAAAGATATGAAGTCCCCTTTCTCCTGAGCTTGAGGAATGAACATGGTCAAGTTCAGAGGAGACAGAATAAGCCTACATTTAACAAACCCCAAATTAAGGTTCATAATACAGTCTAGGGAGGGGGACGTTTCCATCCATTTCATTTGGAGCCATAATGAAACTCAAAAGTTATTCTTCTCACCCAGCAACAATGAATTACAGCTGGAAGATTAATCCCATTGGTTTTTTTTTCCTGCTTTTCCCTATCTACTAACACACCCACCATCAAAACCAGTAATTTAGTGTGGAGCTTTGACTGCCAGCAGACAATACTGTCTTAAGGAAGGCATTAGTGGTAAACCCTTAAGCTGTTGTGTAAGCACCTCCCAGTTGGCAACAGAAGGCTAAACACAAAATTGCAAGATGAGCTTGAATTTAATTTTGCAGCTTTTGTCTGTCATTATGTTATGGCAGTTTTGTGTTCTGGGCTTTATAGCAGCCACAGGACAGGAGAAGGGCTTCTACTCCTAATGGAAAGAGCTTCTCTCCCACCTGCGTGTATCTGGAAGCCATGCTTGTGAGATCATGGTTCTCAAAGACCTTCATCTTTGTCTTTAAAGATCTGTCGGATTCTTAATCAATTGCACTCTTTTTAGATCATGCATCCTTGTAAGACAGTGCAGTTCAATTCAACAAATAATTAATGAGTGGCCACTGTGTGCCAAGCACTAGGTATTTAGATAAACTCTGCCTGGCAGAAGAAACTATAGATACTCTCAATTATTATGTATCATAATGACTGTTAATATAAAAGTTTACTTGGAAGGCCATAAAAGTACAGAGTTTTGGGAGCTTGGCCCAGTTTTTGGTTCCGTATCAGCTGGATTTTGAAGGATGAAGAGATTTCCTGAAAATGCAGATGGAATCTAAAAAATACAGGTGTACAGAAAACTGGAAAAAGAACAGAATATGACAAGCAATGGGGATAAGAAGACAATAGCAGCCATATCCTGATAGTTTTTGTATATGATGCTATTATCATCATTATTATTATCGTTACACTTTTGTCTCTTGATGGCAAAGAGTGGCCATTCAATAATTTTTGAAAGAAGAGTAAAATGATAAGATTTTATTTTAGAAAGAGAATCTTGGCTACTAAAGAGTATAATAATGATATGTATATTTTAGAAAGGGATGTCAGAAACATAAGGAGAGCTACAAGGAGGTTATTGCAGGAGCACAGGTGTGAGACACTGGAGGCAGGGCCAGGTGCAGTGTGGGTCATGCCTGTAATCCCAACACTTTGGGAGGCTGAGATGGGCGAATTACTTGAGGCCAGGAGTTCAAGACCAGCCTGGCCAACATGGCGAAACCCTGTCTCTACTAAAAATACAAAAATTAGCTGGGCGTGGTGACATGTCCTTGTGATCCTAGCTACTCGGCAGGCTGATGCATGAGAATTGCTTGAACCCAAGAGGCAGAGGTTGGGGTGAACTGAGACTGTGCCACTGCACTTCAGCCTGTGCTACAGAGTGAGACTCTGAAAAAAAAAAAAAAAAAAAAGGAAAGGAAAGAAAGAGACTGGAGGCAGTTGCACTTGTCCAAACTCCTTCCTGGGGTGCCTTCTATGTGTTCAGACACCATTCCTTGATAAGTCCTACTGAGATGTGGCTTAGACTATGAGAGGATCTATATGAGCTAGGTGAGGAGAGAAATGTTTTATCTGTACCAGAACAAGATGGGGAAGAAAGAGTAATGAAGAAGGGGGCAGGGAGTGGAGGTTACCTGTGTAAAATATGTTGTTTTTTTTCCTTCGGGCAAGAACCTCAAGTCTTCAAAAGCCTTCAGGTATCCTGTGGCTCAGGGAGTATACAGAAGTATTTTTTCATGGGGTGGTGGACAACAGCCAAAGCAGACCATAAGGACAGCAGGACACAGTAAGCTGCGGGAATGTGCAGAGAAGTTGTTCAGCACTTTGGAGCCTGAGGTTGCTAGGGTTGGGTTGATGGCATGGGGCTGAGCACGAATAAGATGATAGTGAACTGGATAAAGGCATATCTTCTGAACAGAGTGATATCACCCTAGGGTTCAACATTTGGTTCTTGAGGGGTGATAACAAGGTTAGCCTTTAAATGTGTAAAGCACAGCTATGCACACAGTGCATTACAGATATACAGTGTTTATCTGTGACATTAAAAATTTCACTAGAAGAGATGAGAAAAAAATGTTAAAAGGCATTTTAGGAAGATGATAATGTTAAAAAGGTTAAGAATCACTGGACAAAAAATGTCAGTGGAGATAAAAAGTGGACTGGAGAGACTTTTTAACAAAGAGGAGAGAGAGAAAAGAGGGAGGAAGAAGATTCACATGGCAGGGATAATTCTAAGGCTCTAGTTTAGAGTTTTGGGGACATTAATTGAGATTTAGGCTGAGGAGCAGATTTGAGGTGAGTGAGTTGTAGATTATTCAGATTAATTTGTGATCAAAATAAGATGATTACCTTCATTAAAAATAATTCAAATTATTAATCATGATAAATAATGGAGTCTAATCTGAGTTGCATTTAAACTGAAAATCTTTTACATGCTGGTCTGTGCTACGTCATTTACCTAGAGTGAAATGTGTCTTATTTTATTCTGTGGACATCTTTTGCATCATGGACACAATCTGCTACTTAAATTATTTCATTAGCCTCAAAACTGCAGAATAAGATGACATAGTAATGATGCCCTTAACTTCTCAAGTCCACTCTCAAGTGTGGGATTTATATGATCCCTAAGGCAGAGAGTATAAGCTTTCTGGGAACCTCCCATTTTCTCTGCAGCCCTCGGATGTGTGAGCCCAGGAACAGCATAACTTACCACTATGAGATTCTTGTGCATTTAACAGACATCCCAACTGCTCCAGCTACCCGTACAGTGTCTGCAGTGAAATGCAAGTCCCCATTGCCATCCACGGACCATGATCTTCACCATTTCTTTGTCCCATTGTTGACCTGGTGGGAGTTTACAATGATTCAGGAATGTGGTACAAAAGGTAGGGAAGGGAGCGCTCAAAGAGGACTGAGAGCCAGTCTTTAACAGGAAGAGATAGGAAAGGTCCTGGTTGCATAGAAGATGAATAGATGCATAGAAGGAAAAGGGAATTCATCCTCTACTGCATTTGGGAAATTGTCCAAGACCTAGTGTTTTAGTCAGGAATATCAGATTAAGGAACACCAACCCAGCTAGTGGAAATCCAGATTACTGATCCCAGAAAGGAGGGACTTGGCTGCTCAATTCTAAGGGAATTAAGGATGTGTTGAAGCCAAGAAGAAATCTCAATGGGAGGATTCCCAAAGTGTATAAACACACTGAGAAGGTCATGCAAACAGACAATCAGGATTTTGGCACGGTAGGAGGAAAACTGATTGACAGCATCATTAGCCAGTGAATATAAAATTGTGACTTCTTGTTGATTACATGCATGACTATAGCTCACTGGTACTGATATGCTAGAGTTCCTGATGCATATTTTAGATAGTCACGAGAATGCTGGGAAATGGGGGCAAGATGAAATAGTTGAAACAGCAAAACCTTGTGGAACTAACGGAAATTTGAACTTGTACAGATATAATGGGGAACCATCTGACTTTCTTGGTGATTTTTGTCGTCAGCATCCGAGAGAGGCAGGGAAGAGGGGGAGGGCAATAAAATACCAAGGACTGATGAAAACATCTCCTGAACAAAAGACTTTCCTCCAGTCACTAAATCCTTTTTCAGCATTTCCTTCTCATACCGACCCCATGCTCTGCTTTGCTGGGCCTTTCTCATCGCTTCTAGATAGAAGCAGAATTCATTTTCTACCACAGAGACTTGCAGAGGTTAAGTGAAGTCACACACACCAAATGGCCAGCACAGGGTCTGTGCATAATCAGTCAGTTAAGGATACCAGTTTCCTTTCTTTCCTCTTATTTATGTTCATTAACTTTCATCTTTTTCCTCTTCCTCCTCCTTTTCAATTTTTAAGGGACAATCAAGGCCCTTCAAACTATTGAACTCCAGAGGGTTGTAATAAAGGGGGCCTTTTATCTGTATACCTTGTTCATTCATTTATTTATTCAGCATGTTTCTACTAAACACGTATTTTGTTCTAGGCACTGTGCATAGCTCCGGGCATGCCCTGGTGAACAAAGAGGATGTACTTTCTGCCCTTGAGAAGCTTCTGATCCAGAGGGAAAAACAGACAACTTTAAAGACACGCCAATTAATGCTACAAGTGAGATTAAATAGTCTGCTATATGAGCAAATAAGGGAATACCCACCAAGCTTTGAAGAATATCATGTCTTGGAGATAATGGCCTCTAGGTTAAAGCATGAACAGTTCAGTGAAGGTGTTTTGAATACCCATCATGTACCAAGCACTGTGCTAGACATTGGAAATATAAAGATGAGTATATCATGGTCTGAATGCTCATGTAGAGGGTGGGTTTTCTGTGTTGTTTTGTTTTCCTTTTTGAGACAAGGTTTCACTCTGTCACCCAAGCTATAGTGCAGTGGTGCAATCCCAGTTGACTGCAGCCTCCACCTCCTGGGCTCAAGCAGTCCTCCTACCTCAGTCTCCCGAGTAGCTGTGACAACAGGCATGCACCACTCCGTCTGGCTAATTTTTTAATATATTTTTGTAGAGACAGGGTTTCACCATGTTAGCCAGGCTGGTCTCGAACTCCTGAGCACAAGCGAGCTGCCTGCCTCTGCCTCACAAAGTGCTGGGATTACAGGCATGAGCTACCATGAACAGCAGACAGTAGTTTTGACAAACAGTAAATATAATGGGTTATTTCAGTAGATTGATTAATTTCAGTAGGGTGTTGTTGAACCCGCTTGGTAGAGATGACATCTGAGTTAATTGTGGACAAATAAGTAGCAGTTAGGGAAAAAAGGATGGAGGGAGAAAATAAGCAGTGTTCTAACAGAAAAGTATAAGCAGGGAATAGTCTTGAAAAAGTGAATCTATGATGGATACTCTGTATTTAGTATAGTTGGCATACATAGCTTGAAACTTGGGGCAACAGAATCTGGAAAACCCTCAATGTGGCAATTATAGCAAGCCACGGTCATTTTGGTGAATCACTGATTAGTGGTGGTGATTGGATCATCCTGTGCTTGATAAGGATCACCCTAATACCAGTGTGGAGAAAGGATTGAATTTGAAATCCAAATTAGCACGACCACTATACCAGTGGTACCCACAAGCCTTATGCTTTCCTCCCTCACTCTCTTTAAACACAAAATCTAAACCCAGAGAAGGACACTTGGAAGAGAACAACCTGTAATCTTGCATTTCCCCTGTAGACATCCAGCCTTGGTGTGGATTTATACAGCTGCATTTAGAACTGATGATAGAATCATTGTTTGTTTGGTTTCTTTTTAGCCCTTCCATGACACAAACCAAGAAAAAAAAATCATAATAAAATTTTACAAGTTAGCTGCCACCAAGAATAAACAAGAGAGCACTATAAGAAATGAATCAGAGGCTCTAACTGAATCTTCTCTCAGGACAATAACTCTAATGCAAAGCCGGGGTCTGGGGAGGTCGCCATAGAAAACTCTCCTGGGGCATTTCCGAGGAGAAAGGAAATATTCTCCACCTGTCATCTTCACTTCATGTCCTAATATGTCTGTCGATGTGCAGAGAAAACATAATATGTGGCCTCTGCTCTGAATCAAGGTTTGGATAACCAGGGCCATTAAGGTGTCCCCACGGATCACAGAATTAACCCTCTGTGAACACAGGGAAGCTGCTGCTAGAAAACCACCCGAGGAAAGCTGCCTGATTCTAATCGTGGCTGAGCCCAAGTGTCACTTGCCATTCGGTTCAATTGGTAATATTTTTTTTCTTTCTAAATTACAAGATAACCTTTAAATTGTGTACAGGAGCTCATGACTGCTGTAGATCGCAGGTAATCAGGAGGGATTTCATTTTACCTAGGGACAGGCTGCCTCCTCTGGAGTCTTTGTTCATTAAGCCTCTGTCTCTCTCAGGTTCCCTTTAAGTATCAATGAGGAATACATTCTGTAACAGACATTGTAAGTTTGCTTTTAGAGTCATCTCCTTTGTTGGTGGATGATCCTTTAGAGCTGGATTGTCCTGGAGCCTCTCACATGTAGAAGGTGAATATGCATTCAGTGCATCCTCTGTGCAGTGTCTTGTTTACAGATCACGGAATTAGGCTGACCCCATGACCGCTCCAAAAAATCACTTGAAAAAAAAAATCTAAACTTCCAATCATCTTTTGTTGTTTTCAATTGAAGCAACTTTAATATAACTCTTATAGACCAAGTAATAACATTACTTATCCATTTAGTCATTCATTCATGCATTTATTCATGTCACATAATTATTATATGTCTCCTGTGTGTCAGTCAGTAAGCCTGGCATTGGGTACAATGGTGCATTGGGAGCTTACAATATAGTGGTGAATAGACAGAATTAAACAGGTGATTCCCTTATGCTGTGATAAGGCTATGAAGTGGAGAGAGCAGGAGGTCCAGTCTAGGGACATTGGCTACAGTCTTGAGGCCACAGGAAAGTCTGCTCAGAGAGGTTTATATCTGAGCAGAGGCCTGAAGGTTGAGGGGAGTTTCACTGGCTGAAGAGCTTGTGCAAGGATCTGGAGGTGAGAGGGAAGTTTAGGGAGGCCAAGAATGGAAATTGGGTATGCATGTATGAAGAAAGCAGAGTGGTGGTCAGGTTGTCCAGGAAAAATGGAGATGGAGAAAGATGGCCCATATCTCAAAAGCTTTGCAAACCCTATTAATGAGTGAGGACTTTATCCAGAGGGCTAAAGAGAAGAGAGGAGAGAGATGATCAGATATGCATTTTGGAAAGGTCACTGTGGACATTTTACTCATAGTGGGTGACTGGTCCTCTAAGGATCTGATGTATTTGCAAGCCTGATAAGACCTCAGATACAATCACCCTTTTCCCAGGAACAACCTCTAACCAGCTGCATCCTTTAATTTTAAACTTTTCCTCCAAGAACACCATCCATGCTCTGTTCCAATTCTGCAAGTACTGGAATGGCGTCACAGTAAGAACACATCTAAAGAGGGTCATAGCCAAGGGTTTGAAGGCACGACAACAGCATTATTACCCACAGCCCTAGACCCTAGCCAGAGGCTACTGGTAGGCAGAGGAAGTTTTAGAATTTGTTGTGGCAAAAAATAAATAGTTGCAGTTTTGTCAAGTTCTTTTGCTTTACTGAGAGAAGAAGTTTAAACACTTGAGCTGTGGGTTGTAACATTCCTGACATCAGCCAGAGTCAAGTTAGACGATTGGACTGGGAGTCTCTTAAGATGTGGGTTTGAAGTCCAGTTCTGTCACTTAATAACTTAGACAACTTACAAGATTTCATAGTCTCATCTTTTTCCCCATCTAAATATTGGCATAACTCCTATCCCAAAGATGTTATGGAAATTAAATGACACATGCATAGCATATTGTAAATATTTACTGAATGAATAGGAAGATACTAGGGAAACCTTGGACTCTCTTTCTAGGCTTCGGTCTTCCCATCTGTAAATTGAAGAGGTTGGGTTAGAGGCTTTCAAATTCTTTCCAGCTCAGATATACTGGTTGCTTGATGGCCTATTTGGGATGTCAAATATATGAAAATTTTGTTTGGTACCTGATACATTTCAAGGACAAGATACAAAGAATATTTCTGATAGAAAAAAAATCCTAGTTACTTTTCTGGCACCACTAAAATTGCTCTTATTCCCAAAGCCAGGTGATTAGAAGAATGCTTATTTGCTTCTGTCGTTGACTTTATTTGACTTTCTAGTGAAGACTTGGTCTCATAGGATGAAACTGACAGCAAATTTCCTGTAAGACCACTTTGCCCTGTAGAAAAAAATAATTGATTTATCCTTTTATGTTATCTCATGAAGTACTATTGATGTTCATGCTAAAAACTCTGTGTTTCTTCCTGAGTAAGGACTCAAAAGGAGACGAATCTGAGTACAGAAAATCTGATATTGACTGATGGAGTAAGTGTTTCAGATGTTTGCTGACATATGAAAGGTGATTTGATTTAGAATTTAAGCACCTCTGAGAGTTATGCCCTCTGTATAGCGCCTTTGATGTGTACACATTCCTTCCTTGCTGTGTTTAAAGAATTCATTCTCTCTTAGTAGGTAGACATTGGCATTACTCAGAATTTAATGCTTCTGTTAATTGACCTTTATTTACTGTGATAATGTACCTAAAAATAGACACATGTTCTAAAGATATGACAGTAGAAAGTTTTGGGGACTACATATTTCATCTATTTATGAATGACAAAAATATACCCCAATCACAATTTAAATATTTCTTGGCCACAGTGAGCTACTATCTTCTATATTGCTGGGGCTGGGTGCCTGGTGTTTTATACATTATCTGTACTTTATTTTTTGATACTTCAGAGAAGGCAGATTGTAATTTGAGCACATAGGATGATCTGGAGGCCTATCCTAAAAAATAACCCTCAAACTTTAGGAAACATGGCTGCAAACTAGCTACTCGGGAGAGCAAAAATGTCACCTTCCACCCCATTTTCTCTGGGAGTCTAAGATGACCCCTTTGAAAATTGCTTCCCCAGTATGTAGTCCCATGGCATACACTTTATTATAATCACTTCTTTGATGTCCATCTCTTAGCTTGGGTATTACATTCCCAAGGGGACAGGAGCCCTAGCTTGTTCACCTCTCCTTTCCATTGTTTAATACATAGTAGGTACACAAAATGATTATCCAGTTAGGGGTAATTATTGATTCATTTTGATCATCTGTCTCACTAGAATGCAAGTCCCATGAAATAGACAATTCATGTTTTTAAAATACTTTATTAGAAGACTGCTGGTGATCAGTTGGTGCTCAGTAGCTAGTGAATGAATGAATGAATACACATTAACAAAAACAACCGATTTAAAAAGTCAGAAGGTGATCAGACTGATTAGTTAATACTTAGGCACTTAGACTCCACTACCCAGAATAAATAAATTATGCTAAAACTGGTTGTTTAGGCCATGCAGCAGGGTGCCTTGGCTGGTACCTGTATTCCAAGCTACTCAGGAGACTAAGGAGAGAGGATCCCTTGAGCCCAGGTTCAAGACCAGTCTGGGCAACATAGACCAATGTCTCAATCAATCAGTCAGTAAAGTAGTCCATCCACCTCTTTATTCTGAATCATCAATATTAGTCTATCTACCTCTTTATTCTGATTCATCAATGCACTTTGTTTGTATGGTGATATTTTAAGAATTCTGGCACTAAAATAATTTCTATATATATATATATATTTTTTTAATTTATTTATTATTATTATACTTTAAGTTGTAGGGTACATGTGCATAACATGCAGGTTTGTTACATATGTATACTTGTGCCATGTTAGTCTGCTGCACCCATCAACTCGTCATTTACATCAGGTATAACTCCCAATGCAATCCCTCCCCCCTCCCCATGATAGGCCCCGGTGTGTGATGTTCCCCTTCCTGAGTCCAAGTGATCTCGTTGTTCAGTTCCCACCTATGAGTGAGAACATGCGGTGTTTGGTTTTCTGTTCTTGTGATAGTTTGCTAAGAATGATGGTTTCCAGCTATATTTATTTTTCTTTTTAAATTACCACAGCAATATTGGAGTATAATTGACATAATAAACTGCACAGATTTGAAATGTACAATTTGATACGTTTTGATATGTGCATGCCATAGGGAAACCATCACACAGTCAAGATAATGAACATCTCCATTACTCTACATGTTGGCTTGTGTCCTCTGCAGCCACTCCTTCCCACTAGACCACCACTGATCTGCTTTCTGTCACTATTTATTAGTTTGTCTTTCCTAGAATTTTATGTAAGTGGGATTATACAGTATGTACTCATATTCGTTTGGCTTCTTTCACCCTCATTATTTTGAGATTAATCCACGTTGCAGCGTGTATCAACAGTTCATTCTTGTTTTATTGAGAAATATCCCATTGTATGAATATAGCTGTTTGTTTAACCATTTACCTGTTGATGGATACTTGGGTCGTTTCCAGTTTGGGGCTATTACAAATAAGGCTTCTACAAACATTCATGTAAAAGACTTTCTATGGACAAGTATTTTCCTTTCTCTTGGGCAAATATCTAGGAAAAGAATGGTTGGACCATATGGTAGATGTTTAATTTTTTTTGTTTGTTTGTTTTTTGAGACAGAGTTTCACTCTTGTTGCCCAGGCTGGAGTGCAATGGCGCAATCTCGGCTCGCCGCAACCTCCACCTCCCGGGTTTAAGCAATTCTCCTGCCTCAGCCGCCCAAGTAGCATTAGCATGCCTGGCTAATTTTGTATTTTTAATAGACACAGGGTTCTTCCATGTTAGTCGGGCTGGTCTCGAACTCCCGACCTCAGGTGATCCGCCCGCCTTGGCCTCTCAAAGTGCTGGGATTACAGGTGTGAGTCGCCACACTCAGCCCGATGTTTAACTGTTTAAGACACCACTAAGCTGCTTTCTAAAGTAGTCATACCATTGTACATTTCCACCAGCAGTTGTGTGGGACTCCTAGTTTTTTCACATCTTTCCCAACACTTGGTATGATCAGTCATCTTAGTTTTAGTCAAGCAAACAGGTATGTAGAAGTATCTTCTTGTAGTTGTAATCATCATTTCCTTAATGACTAATGATGTTGGGTGCCTTCTATGGGCTTATTTCCCACCCATGTATCTTTTTATTTATTGGGTTTTCTTATTATTGACTTTCAAGAGTTCTTTATTTTGGATTCAAGTTCTTTATCTGGCATATGGTTTGTAAATATTTTCTCAGATTGTGGCTTATCTTTTCATTATCCTAACAGTGTCTTTTGATGAGTAGACATTTAAAATTTTTATGAAGTCCTATTTATCAATTTGTTTATTTCTGGATACTTTTAGAGGAGTAAGAAATCTTTGCATAACCCAATGTCAAAAAGGTTTTCTCTTATGTTTTCTTCTAGAAGTTTTAGAGTTTTAGGTTGTAATTTAGAACTATATGTTTCACCATCTCTGAGCCCAAGACTTCACTGGAAGTCACAGCCAATGTGATAAGACAAATAAAATAAATGAAATATAAAAAATTTAATAAATCCAGGGCTATATTGTTCAAGGTATAGATTTAATATTTTTGGATGTAGATATCCAATTGTTCCAGTACCACTTCAAATAGAGCATACCCTTTGCCCACCTAATTGCCTTTGCACCTTGTAAAAAATCAGTTGCTTGTATCTTGAAGTTTTATTGTAAGTCTTGAAATCTGGGAGTGTTAGCTCTCCAGACTTACTCTTTTTAAAAGTTGTATTAGCTAATTTAGGTCCTTTGCATTTCCTGATAGCTTTTAGAATGAGATTTTTCAATTTCTATTAAAGAAACCACACTGGGATTTTGATTTGGGAGAACTGACATCTTAATCGTATTGGAGTTTCTGACCTATGAACACAGCATAGTTTATCTTTCCATTCATTTAGGTCTTTAATTTGTCCAGCGATATTTTACACATGTTAGGGTACACATCTTTTACATCTTTGTCAGATTTGTTCCTATGTATTTCTATTTTGAAATTTAATTTTTAAAATTTCAATTTCCAGGGTTATTTTCCCCCAGCTTTATTAAGGTCTAATTGACAAATAAAATTGTGTATATTGATAGTAATGTTTGGATATATGTATGGATTACGAACTGATTAAATCAAGCTAATTCACATGTCCATCACCTCACATCCTTACTATTTTTGGTGGTGAGAATATTTAAGATTGACTTTTTTAGTGATTTTAACTATACAGTGTGTTGTTACTAACTATAGTAGCCATGTTGTACAATAGATCTTTAGTGCTTATTCCTACTGTTGAACTGATACTTTGTACACTTTAACCAACATCTCATCCTCCCACCTTTTGCCCCCAGTCCCAGGCAGCCATCATTCTACTATTCTCTGCTTCTGTGAATTTGACTTCTTAAGATTGCACCTATAAGACAGATCATACAGCATTTGTCTTTTGTGCCTGCTTAGTTCACTAAACATATCATGTTGTTGGAAATTACAGGATTTTCTTTTTTTTTTTTAAGGCTGGATAGTATTCCATTGTACATATATACCACATTCTCTTCATCAGTTGACGGATATTTATGTTAATTGTATATCATGACTATTGTGAATAATGCTGCTATGAACATGGGAGTATAGCCATCTCTTTGAGATATTGATTTCATTTCTTTCGGATATATACCCATAGTGGAATGTGGAATTGCTGGATCATGTGGTAGTTCTATTTTTCATTTGAATTAGTAATATGTAATGTGTGAAGAATCTCCATACTGTTTCTCATAATGGCTGCACTAATGTACATTTTCACCAATAGTATACAGGGGTTTCATTTTCTCCACATCTTCACCAACACTTACTTTTTGGTCTTTTTGATACTAGCTATTCTAACAGGTGTGAGGTGATATCTCGTTGTGGTTTTGATTTGAATTTCTCTGATGATAAGCCATAAACAGCATATTTTAATATACCTGTTGAACATTTGCATCTCATCTTCTGGGGAATGTCTATTCAGGTCCTTTGCCTCTTTTTAAAATTGAGTTGATTTCTTACCATTGAGTTGTTTCAGTTCCTTATAAATATTGAATATTAACCCCTTATCAGATACATTGTTTGTAAATATTTTCTCCCATTCTGTTGGTTTTCTGTCCACTCAGTTGATTGTTGCCTTTGCTTTGCAGAAGCTGTGTAGTGTAGCTGATGTAATCTTATGTGTCTGTTTTTATTTATGTTGCCTGTGCTTTTAGGTTCAAATTCTCCCCAAAAAGTTGCCAAAACCAATATCAGGAAGCCTTTCCCCTATGTTTTCTGCTGCAAGTTTTACAGCTTAAGTCTTATGTGTTTTTATTTGAATTGGATTTTATATATGGTGTGAAATAAGGGTGCAATTTCATTCTTCTGCATGTGGATATACAATTTTCCCAACACTACTTATTAAAGAGACTGTCCTTTCCACATTGTATGTTCTTGGGAACTTGGCCAAAGATCAATCCACTGTAAATATGTGAATTTATTTATAGGCTTCCTATTTTGTTCCATTGGCCTACATATCTGTTTTTATACTGGTATCATATACTGTTTTGATTAGCAGACCTTTTCAGTATATTTTGAAATCAGGGATTGCATCGAATCCATGGATTGCTTTGGGGCACTTTACAAATACTAATTCAAATCCATGAACATAGATATCCTTGCATTTATTTGTACTGTTTTCAGTTTCTTTCATCAGTGTTTCATAGGTTTTAGCATACATGTCTTTTATCGTCTCGATTAAATTTATCTCTAAATATTCTGTTTTTGATTCTATCATAAATGGTATTTTCTTGATTTGTTTTTCAGATAATTCATTGTTAGTGTAAAGAAATGAGAATTTTTGTAGGCTGAATTTATATTCTGCAGCTTTACCAAATTTGTTTATTAGTTCCAACATTTTTTGGTGGAGTCTTTATAATCATGTCATCTGCAAATAATAGCGATTTCACTTCTTCCTTTCCAATTTGGATGCACTTGTATTTCTTTTTCTTGCCTAATTGCTTGGCTAAGACTTCCAGTACTGTATTAAATAGACTTTGGGAAAGTAGGCATGTTTGTTCCTGATCTTAAAAGAAAACCTGTCAGCTTTTTCTCCTATGAGTATGATGTTAGCTGTGGACTTACTGTATATGGCCTTTATTGTGTTGAGGTATGTTCTTTCTATAATCTGTTGAGAATTTTTTATCATGAAATAATATTTATCAAATGATTTTCCTGCATCTATTGAGATGATCATATGGTTTTTATACTTCAGTCTTTTAATGTGACATACCACATTTCTTTATTTGTATACGTTGAACCATTCTTGCATCCTAGGAATAAATTCCAGTTGATCACAGTGTGTGATCCCTTAAGGTGCTGTTGAATTTTGTTTACTAGCATTTTGTTGAGGATTTTTGCTGCCTTTCTAAAATAAGTGTGGAAATGTTCTTGCTGTCTAATTTTTGGAAGAGTTTGAGAAGGCTTGGCATTTATCTTTTATTAATGTTTTGTAAAAATCACCAGTGAAGTCATCAGGGCATGGGATTTTCTGTGTTGGGAGTTTTTAATTACTGGCTCAATCTCTTTGCTCATTATTGGTATGATTAGATTTTTAATTTCTCACAATTTTAATAGGTTGTATGTTTCTAAGAATTCAGCTTTTTATTGATGGTATATAGAAATACAATTGAGTTCTGTACATTAATTTATGTGCTGCAACTTTATTAATCTGATTTTTAGTTGTAGCACTTTTTTGTGAATTTCACCAGATTTTCTATGTAGAAGATCATGTCCTGTATTAATAAAGATATTTTTCACTGTTTGTTTTTCAACTGGATGACATTTTTGTCTTTTGCTTTCCTTATTGCATTGGCTACAGTATCCAGTAGAACACTGAATTTAAGTGGTCAGAGTAGATATATTTTCTTATCAAAGGGAGAAAAAAATGTGGTCTTTTACCATTAAGTGTGATATTATAGACTACTCATGCATACTCTTGAGCAGGTTGAGAAAGTTGGGGCAATTTGTTTCCCATCTCTTTTGAATCACTGTCCTTCACTGACCAATACCCAGTGTCTTGAAAACGATTCTTTCCTATGTCTGTTCTTTGGTTGTTTTAGGAAGGAGAATAAATCAGGTATTTTTTACTCCACCTTGCCTGGAAATGGAAGTTCCTAGGTCTACTCTAAATATTTTTAAAATAAAAATGGAAGACTTTAAACTCTTATAGCAGCCACATGATTGATTAGTTTATTTTACTATGTAGAGAAAGTTTTGTTCCTCATGACAAAAAAACATGAAGGCACATATCTGGTTGATATTGTAATGTTGGACTGAATGATTGATTGGGTCATTCAGTAACTGTTTGTTATATGCCTACTACATAACGTGCCAGGTAGACTTCCAGGCCCTGAAGATTTGTCTATAGACAAAGAAGGTAGGTTTCTGCTGGAGTGGAGCTTTCACTCTGGTGCAGGAGACAGTAGATTATTACACAAGTAAACACATAGGTAAGATAATTTCAGATAGTGAAGACCATTTTGCATGTAACTTTGTTTTAGAGAGAATGACTGGGAAAAGGAAATACCTTAGAGGAGTCATCTGAGGAGTCCTCTATGAAGAGATGATATTTGAGCTGAGACCTAAATGATGAGAAAGAAACTGTTACTCCAAGTTTTGGGAGAAGAACATTCCACACATCAAAATAGATAAAGACCAAAAGGATTTAAGCTGGATAAAGGATTTAAAGACAGAAATACTCCCCTCACAAACAAAGAGTAAGAGCCTAATAAGAAGGGACTGCAAATTAATATAAGAACCATGCTATAGGTTATTTATAACAATATTCTCAGGGTAATCATGAATAAAGCATTCTCATAGAGCTTTGCAGGTTGTTCCAGCAGGCATTGGTCTGCCACCTGAGCCACACTGGTTCGGAAGGAATTTGAAAATAGCCCTAGATTTAGGTGTGTGCAGTAACGTACTAGAGTTGGCTTGGGTGGGTTCTCTAGAGCCAATTTTGGGCATCTTTTCTTAACTCACATTCAATGATGTCACCTTCATAGCTTGAAATCAACCATGGTGGGAGTATCTACACCACAAAAATGGCAAATTTTACAAATCGGGCTTTTTCCCCCCAGAAATCTCATTATTAAACATTTATTAGCACACCACTATATAACAGCATTTATCAGCACAACAGTACATAATCAGTACTTTCTATATAATTATTAATATATAAATATATTCCTATAGATCGTAGTCTATAGCCTCTAAGAGTAAGACAAAACATAATTTTATATGTAATAACATAATTATGTACCTAAGAAAGAAGAAAGTTATGCCAATTATAATTTTGAGATTCCATGGACAGAGGTAACATCCTACTTTCAACTATGCTAAAAATGTGAAAAACCTGAACTTTAGAATTGAAGAAATATACCATTACTTAAGCTCATTATATAGAAAATGCTGTATAGTTTTTTTTTATGCATTGGTCATTCACATAAAATGCCTAGCTCTCATTACAAGTCCAAAATTTAAAAAAAAATCAACAACAATACAGTTTTTAGAGTTTAACAAAGTATGTGAACTTAGTAGAGTTTAACAAAGTATGTAAACTTAGTAAGTCAAATTCATAATGTAAGTCAAGATTTTGGGACCTTATGTGGACAAATTAAAAAACAGCCTCCCTTTCACCTACTATCTCATGGGACTTGCTGCTTTTTATTGATGTATTATTTATTTGTCTGTTTTTCCCAAATAGACACTAGCATGCTTGAGGGCAGAATTCCTCCATGTGTTATTTTTCTTTGTATTCTTAGTGTTGAGATAGTTGCCCAGCTCATTGTAAGTGATCAAGAAATGTCAAGTAAAATAATAATAATAATAGATAAGTAAATACATTGATTTATCTCATCTATCTATCTGTCTGTCTGTCTATCATGACTCCTAACCAAGGCATATTCATGTTTGGGTATACTATTACACACACAGATGGTAGCATGAAGGTTCTACTTTTACAGATCTTTCATTATGACTTATCAGTCAGATACATTGTTCAGTAACCTCTTTTCTCTGGACAGTCTCACCAAAGAGTCCAGCACACAGTGCTGGTCATGTAACCCAATTGGTAGGCTCAGATATTTCTGACAAGTTAGTTGAGTATAAACTTAATAAAAACCTGATTGTATTGACTACATCACTGGCCTGCTCTGATGACATTCGGACATTCTGACATGAGTAGATTTGTCCTTCCTTGCTTTTAAGGACTGGATACAGGTGAAAGTCTCCAGTGAACCTTTGTATCTGCAGCTGCCTAACAAGCTATGAGAAAGAGTCTTAGGGTACCTCTTCTCAGGCACTCTGGTTCAATGTAAAAGAAAGTGACCATTACTACCAGGTACCAGCCAAGCACGTCACTTTGAATAGATCCATTTGGACAAGATGGCTTCTTTCCTTTTCTCTTTTCTAGAAGCTGAAAATATCCCCTGATAGCTTAACAGAGAAGAATATATTGTACTCATGTATTTACACAGAGGAGAAGATTTTCCTCATTGTACTTGCAATTGCGTCTTGTGTGATGACCTCCATTTTCATAATCCTTCATGGAGTATCATGATTTAAAAAGCTTTCTCTCCCTGCTGTTTCTGTTAAAAGGTTTTCTGGTGCAATTCCTGGAAAGTCAAATTCTGCATTTAAATGTTGTATTTTCACAGATATAATATAAAAGAGGCCATTCTTCTGCGTGTTTTTCTTCCTGGGAAAGTAGCAAGCAATTCCACCCTTCTGCATATATTGTTAACCAAGCTGTAAGAGTGTACAGCAGCTTTAATAGCAAAGCAATTGTGATTACATCTGGCTCGTAATTATATTTATTTGCTCACATATGTCCAAAAAGGCAAGCATTAGTCAGACTGTATGGGTATGTGTTTGTGCAAGGAAAATCATCCAGTGGGTTGACAGTGAGGAAAATAGCTTTTAGCCTCTTAGGTCTCTCCCATCACGGACACTCCCAGAGACTGTCAGAGCTTACTTAGTTTTTGCTTCCATGCTTCTAAAATCGATTGCATTTGGAAAGCAGGGTGATTTATTATGAGTGATGGATTTGCATCAAAATAATCAAAATATTAGGAGGTGCATATAACAAGATACATGTCTGTGATACTAAAGAGAAAAGAGTTAAGAAATACCATGGTTCAAAGCAGCTTTAGAAATGGCAGTTGTCCCATCCAAGGAAAGGATGTATGCTGCTTCTCAGGGAATGTAGAGGAAAATAGGAGGGTTAGGCATGAGAAATAATTTTAGATCTGCATTTTTGAACTGTCCCTAAGGAAATGGGACAGTGATAGAAATAGCATTGGCTTTTTGTGAGGTGAATGAGTTTGGGTCCTGGCTGGGCCATTTATAGCTCAAAAGAGTTCGGAGAAGTTACTTTACTCCTCTGTGCCTTCATTTTCTTTTCTTTCTTTTTTTTTTTTTGAGATGGAGTTTTGCTTTTGTTACCCATGCTGGAGTGCAATGGCACCATCTCGACTCACTGCAACCTCCACCTCCTGGGTTCAAGCAGTTCTCCTGCCTCAGCCTGCCATGTATCTGGGATTACAGGCACATGCCACCACACCCAGCTAATTTTGTATTTTTAGTAGAGATGGGTTTCACCATGTTGGTCAGGCTGGTCTCAAACTCTTGACCTCAGGTGATCTGCCCACCTTGGCTTCCCAAAGTGCTGGGATTACAGACATGAACCACTGTGCCTGGCCTGTGCCTTCATTTTTTATTACTAGAATGGAGGTATCAATGCCAAGCTTATTGAGCTGTTTTTAAATTTATTTAAATGTTATAAATATTTAAAATCTCTCATGAGATTATACAAACTCCTTGCAAGCAGCCACTGAAACTGGGCCACTGCAGTAGCCTCAGAACCTGGAGTAATTCCTGAAACATCATACTCAGTGAGTATTTCTTTTTAAGTAAATGAATGTAAATTACTTGATATGCACACAACTCAGAACTCAGACCATTGCACTGTATTATTTTCCTATTCTGCTATAATAAATGTCCACAAACTTCGTTATGTAAAAACCACAAATCTCTTCGTTCTGGAGGTCACAAATCCTAAAAATTAAGGTAGTGTCAGGGTTGCAATCTTCCAGAGGGTCTAAGGAGAGAATCACTTTTTTTTTTCCTTTTCCAGCATCTAGAAGCCATCTGCACTTCTTGACTCATGGCCCCCCTTTTCAGCTTCAAAGCCAGCAGCCGAGCATCTTCAAACCTCCCTCTAAATCTTATTCTCCTATCTCCCTCTTGTAAAGATCCTTGTGATTTCATTGAATACACTGACTAATCTGGGAGAATCTCCCCATCACAAGATCCTTAACGTAATCACATCTGCAAAGCTCCCCCTTTTGCCACATAAGGTAGCATATTCACAGGTTCTTGGAATTAGAATGTGGGCATCCTTGGAGCATCATTATGTCTACCCCCAAGTATCTATTGTGGAGTAAAACCTGCCTATTTATTATCACCATTTCATTTTATTGCCTGTTGAAAACTCCTATTGAAGACTTTCCTAAGAAGTAATGGGCCAAACTTCCAGATTCCCTTTTCATTTCCGTGGCAATGGTCCAAGGATGCCAGACACCAGCCATGACCCTTCAGGGCTTGACAGTGATTCATCTCACTTGCAATTGGACTTAGGAGGGCCTTTTGTTGGGTTGAAGAAGTTTTCAGCAACCAACAGAAGCATGCAACTCCATCAATATTTGTGGATTAAATGAGTAAATGAATATTCAAAAGGTAACAGCCTACCTTCGAGGGTCATTTCTGAAGACAAGAAATGTCTTGTAGAAAATTCTTTGTAATTGACAAAAGAGCAACATACATCAGTTAGCATATACTTCCAGGGACTCATTTATTTTAAAAAATGTGGTGGTGGCTTATATGCCTTTCTTCCCTTGGGCTGAAACATTTTCAAACACAGTGGTTGAGTCCTTAGTGCCTGAAGCTTGTTAGTGCCCACCAAATAGTTGTGAAATAGAATTGAGTTATGTAAATCATCAAATAATTCATGGAAAAGCCAAGATCTCATACAAGATTTAGGCCGGCAAAAAGTTAAAGGTCCACTAAATTCAGTCTTTCAGCTAGTATCTACAGTTTTTCTGACCATGCAGTTTAAAAATCATCTATTAAATTTCTTCTATGATGACACTAGAACAAACGAGGTTTCTATATTTGGCAAATTTGGTGGGAAGTTCTTTATTACACTGAATCAAAATGATCTCTCTATACTGTCTGTGCATCCAGGTCTGGTCTTTGTCTCATATGTCACTCCCCTTGAGACTGGCTGCCTTTTCTTTGTACTCTGGTATAGCTCACATCTCTCCTATAGCTTCCATAATGTCAGATTTCAAGGGGCTATTTTTGCATTTCTACCACTAGACCACAAATTTCCTAAAAGCAGATTTGTTTTGTCTTTGAATTCTCAGAGCCGAGCAGATTGCAAGATCTATAGCACAGGCAGAGTCCACTTTGGTTGAATGAATGCTACAGGTAATTAAGCATAATGGAACAAGCCCAAGACATTCAGTAAAGAGAATTGGGTTTGAGGTTTTACCATGCTACTTTTGAACTATGTGAATTGGGCAAGGCAGTTCTCCTCTCCCAGTCATAGATTCCTGTGATTTTATGGCAACCACATGGGGTTGTTTTGAGGATTAAATGTGTGAATTATGGGAATGTGTTATGCAAATGGGAAGGGTTGTCTCAGTGTCCTTGAAGCCACATAGAACAGATCTAATCCTTTTCTATTTGGTAGCCCTTCAGATATTCAAGGGAAGACATCTCACACTCCATATCCCAAGCTTACTCTCTCTATATATAGATATAAAATAACTGACTGTGAGGTATCCGGAATTAAAATTCTAAGTTTCAAATATCTACTGTGCCACTTATTAGCTCTGTGTCCTTGGGAAAGGCACTTAACTTCTTCATGCCTCAGTTTCCCCCTCTGTAAAACGTGAAATAAAAATAAGGCCAATCTCAAGTCAGTGTGAGGACTGGATAAGATATTGCATGTCAAAGCTTAGGACAGTGCCTAGCACATAGTAGGCAATCAATTATTATTATTATACTTATGCTTTTCCCTCAGCGTTCATGTCCCTAATTTCTTCTACAATTGAACCTTTGTTTTCAGTCATTACTCTTTAAGAATAGCAAATAATTTTTTTTTATCTCGTAAATACTTCAACCACAATTGATGTCCAATGGCTGCCTTGCGTTTGGGTTGGGAAGGACTCTGAGGTTCTGTGTGGGTTCAACAGGAAAGAATGTGAAAACAGACTACTGATATTTTACAATGATAGAGAAACAGTAACACTCATGTCCCAAATATGCTGATCTCATTTCTTTGCAATTCTAAGTAAACTGAATTTTTTTTTTTATTGCCTACGGCGGACTGCATGCCACACTAAATTTCCTAAAGGTCAGTTTGAAGAACATGAGAGGTAAGAAGTCCCTGACTTGTGACCCCTTCCTCCTGTTAAATGCCAGGCACTCTTTCAGATGTTGTTGCTACAGTGCTCTTTTCGGTATCATTCATACAAAGGAGAATAAGTTCATGTGGGGCAAGAAATACATTGGAAGGTAATTGCAAAGAGTGATAAGTACCAAGTGAAAACCAGAATGAGAGACTTGGACAGTGTCTGGGGAGCAGGGAAGGGATGTGTAATTTAGATTGAACAGTATAACGGAAGGACTTCTTGAGTAGTGAGATTTGAGTGAGAAGGGTCCAGTTTTGTATTGGCTGCTTTAACAAATGGCTTAAAACATGATGGCTTAAAACAACATAAATTTATTTTGTTATAGTGCTGTTGGTCAGACACAGGTCTCACTAGGTCCAAATCAAGATGTTATCAGGGCCATGATTGTTTATGGAGGCTCCAGGGGAGAATTCATTTCCTTGCCTGTTTGAGCTTCTTTTGACCACCCATCATCCTTGGCTTGTGGCCCCTTCCTCCATGCTTACACCCAGCAGTGGTGGGTCTATCTATCTTCCTGACTCTTCTTCCTCTCGTGTCCACTTTTAACGGGTCTTATAACTACATTAAACCCCCTTGAACAAATCAAGCTAATCTCCTTATCTTCAGGTCTTTATGTCATTCATATTTGCAAAGTCTCTTTTTCTTTGTGAGGTTGTATCTTCCCAGGTTCTGGGAATCAGGACATGGACATCATTGAGGACCATTATTCTGTACACCACAGTTATAAGGGTATATGGGGCAGAGCTCACCAGGTAAAGACACCAGGAAGAGCAAGGGCTCTTGGTACCTTTAAAAGAAAGAAAGAAAGAAGACCAATGTTTCAGTAGCCTTGTAAGCAAAGAGGGTGGCAAAAGAAGTCATGTTGGTTACCATTTACTAAGGAATTACTATGTGTCTGTCACTTGGTAAGCATGTTTTATATATTATTTCATAGATTCTCATGGCAACCCTATGACAAAGGCAGTATTATTCTCTTCCTTCTACCTGATAAGAAAATGGTAGCTCAGAGGCGAATATATGTCCCTAAGATCACAGAACTAATATCTAGTGAAGGTAAAATATGAATCCAAACACTCTACGGGTGTTTTTTCTTGACCGCAATACTCTTCTGCTCCCCATACCTATAATGAATGTGCTTGGAAGTAGATCTCAGTGGAAACTTAGAGGGGGTGGTCCGTGGTTATTGGTGAGCCTGGCTCCTACCTTGGCTTCGGTCTTAAGTGTGCTTTGAAAACTTTCTCACTGATTTCGAGCTCCAGGCAGGGACATTTTCCTGAGAAACAACAATGAATTGAGAAAGAGAAAAGTAGCTGCTAACCGCCAAGAGCTGATCTAACATGAAAAACTGGCCCTTTGTAATTCTGGGAACTGGCCTGACACTCAGAGCAGCCCTGGTGTTCTTCTGTTGCACATGAAAACTTTTATGCAACACCAATGTCTATGTGACCATGATAGGGTCAGGCAAAAACAAGACCACTCTGTAATCATGTCTCAGCACAGACAAAACATGAGTGTTGTTCAAAAATACAACATGAAGTACCAACCATCAAAATACTAACCATCCGTCTTTTCCCAGATAATTTGGTGACTTCAGCTTTCTTACCAATCACAGCTGAAACCTGTTGTCTGTCCCCTCATAGATCAGATGTGCTAAGATATACAATCATAGAATTGCCTCCACTTCCTCACAGTGCCTAATCGAGAGCAAACTCTCACTTTCTTGAATCTGCTTCAAAATCACCTCACACAAGCCCAAATCCTGTAAGTTCTTTCTAGCATCTTGTTACTGAGACAACACGTGGCCCCCTTTGGTGTGGTTTTCTCAAATTCCAACAAGCCAATAAACTTAACTTGGTTTTACAGGTGTGTTTCTGGGTGTCCGGCTGGCGAGTATTGTCAGTCAAGAAACACAAATGCATGTAACAGCACCCACATCCCTAATATTCTTCTCTGCGTTGTTGGGAGCTATTACAGGTTAGGTGAGGTGCTATTGTGACAAAGGCACAGAATGCAATTTGGTGACAAACTGCAAGGAACAGAGTGCTCAGAGTACTGGACAATATACAGGGAGACAGAATTTATGGTTCAGTTCTCGAGTCTACATGAGTGACCTCAGGCAAATTGTTTAATCTCAGCTCTGTTTTATCATCATTAAAATTAGCATAACGATGTATCAGTTTACAGAAATGTAAAAAGTAAATGAGGTAATCCATGGAAAGAACTTAGCACAAAGCCTGCCACGTAGTAAGCATAAGATAAATGAGGGCTGTTTGTTTATTACAAATACTTACTGCAGAAAAAAGAGATTTGCTAGAGATGGCATAATCAGGAGTGCCCAGCTGGAGAAAGAAGGACTTAAGAAGAGGTGCGTAAAGAATAGGGAAGCTAATACAAAGAGAGCAGGCACTGCAGCTTCCCAAAACAGCACTGGAAGTCCTCAGTGATTGAAAGAGACAGAGAGCCATTCCTCTGAACCATTCTCTAGCCAAGTCCCTGGGACCATACACCCCTTCTACGAGCATGACCAATTCAACAGATTATGTTTCAAACTTTATCATAATAGTCAAGCCTCTGAGTCTTTGGAAAAGGAAAAATGTCCTAAATAATAAGAGATTATTTGAACTGAAGTGATTTAGTGAAAACATACAAAAAAATGCAACATGGTTTGGGACTGAGAAACACTTGAATTCATTTCTTGGCTCTTGCTTTGCAACATCGAGCAACTCACTTTCCATTCCTGCACCTTCCTGAGTTCTCTGGCAAAAAGGGATGGATATCTGCAATTCAATACTGTTGACTTTTTGAAGGAGAGAGTTTAGCATATTGGATATGTAAAAGTATAGTATTTGTGGTGGTGATGGTGGCCATGACGATGGTAGCCCTGGTGGTGCTGATGGTGATGGTGATGGTAGTGGTGGTGGTATCTCTGATGGTAATGACGATGATGGTGGTGATTGTATGGTTGGTGGTAAAGGTGGTGGTGGTGTTGGTAGTTGTGAGGTGGTAATGGTGAAGGTGGCAGTAGCACGGGTGGTAATGATGGTGATAGCATTGGCAATAGTGATGGTAATGGTGGTATTGGTGATTACGGTGGTGCTGGGTGGTGATGGTGATACTGGTGGTAGTCCTCGTGGTGGTGGTGGTGGTGGTGCTGGTGGTGATAGTGATGGTGGTAGTCATAGTCCTGGGGGTGATGATTGTGATGGTAGTGATGATGGTGGACTTACCCTACACTCGAAAGTATGAACTGAACTATTATCTTCATTCAACTGAAAGTTGTCAACTTGACAATTTTCTGTTCTTTAAACTTCATCTCCCACTAACCTGTGTTACCCACATACATCATAGATGGAGGCAACAAGAAAGAAAAGAATGAGGTCTACAATAGAGAGAGATAGCGAGGGCTGCAGCCTCAGTCCTTCCTTTATAATTTTTCTTTTTAAATTTTTTTATTCTTAATTATGAGTATCTATTAGCAGTATATATTCAAGGGGTACACGTGATGCTATTTTTGGCATTAATACCAGTATCTTCTGGTCCTTTCTGGGACCTAAGCTCAGACACTGTTTCTCACCCTCTTAGAGGTACCCTGTTACTTCTGAGTGGAGCATTTTCTTATTTCTAAATCTTTTTAAAAGTGTCATGATACCTTTATTAGCTCTACTTTCCTCCTTCCCTCCCTCTACTCCCAGGCTGCACTTCAAGTGTTCCAGGGAGATAGCCCCTTCTTTTACCATGGAAAAAGCCTGGACCAAACCCATTCTTGCAGCACCTGAAACTGCAATGCCAACTTCAGCATGAGGTGAACGAGAATTCCTAGTGAATCACAATGCTTATGAGTGGTAAACCTTGACTTTATTCATCCGATGCTGAAGCAAGCCACATGCTGCTATCTGTCCTCTAACTTTTTTCCTCCTCCAGAATATAATAAATTAAACATAGCATGAAATGCAAAAAGGTTACATTGAGACATATACTATTTGAAGGTTTAATTCATTTTTCTAGTGTATAAGACACAAGGCTATTAAATTTTTAAAGCAGTGATCTCCTAAACTCTCTACTTTATGAGGGCTTTCTTCATAAAGATAAATGGTTTCCTTGCCAAATCAAATGCAGATTTGAAACAAATTAAGTTAATGTTCAATGGTACAAGGTAGAATGGATGGGGGAGCTGTTTTATTTTGCATTGTAATAACCATACACACCTAAATCAATAGCTGTGGAAAAAAGGCAATAATACCACATAACTGCAGGAAATGAAATATAGTGGTTGGGTGGGGGGGAACAGGCTGCAAAAAGAAAGGGTTTGTATTGGAATAATGACATTTCATTAAACAGGGAAGGAGTGGTATTGAAGAGAAGTCCATAGCAGTAAATTCTATTTCTTATAATAACACTTGAGACGAGTTAAAGTTGGCTGGGTATTGTGATAAAGGATAATGCCGCCGTCCTTTTGTGCATTGTGCTATAATTTTATGTTTAAAGAAAACCTGAGATATTAAAGAGGCAGCACATGTTTTCTCAGTGTGTCCTTAGTCTTCTAATCTTTTGCTTAATTTGGTACAAGATCTTATGATCTGTCTGGAAGTCATTACTTGGATAAGGAAGGCAGTCCTAGGTTTAAAAAAGTGCATTTGAATGAAGGCCAATAAGCATTCTTATTCTTTTTAATTTTTTTTTTTTTTTTTTTGGTGGAGGGGCAAGGCAGAAACAAAAGGATTTGCTATTAATGAAAGAGGCTCTTTCAACTGTTATCAGAGAGAAAGTCATTCCCAGAGTTGGTAGTTTTCAACATATACTTATCTATCTATATTCTGTGGAATATCTACATAAGAGATGTTATAGGAAGTCTGAACACAGTGGCCTTCACAGGTGTGGGGGCCTGACTCAGGTATGTCACTGTCTGAAAACCACTTTGATTAAACTTTCTGCTCAAGCTTCCTCTACAAGTGATTGCACAAGGAGAAGAGAATGATTCCAACATTCTCTTCCTCCAGGCACAGCCCCAAATGGGCACAGCCTGTTTGAAATCAGCCTTCAGGTTCTGAAAGCTGGAGAAGGACACCTGTATGCTTCTGTCTCTCTGGACCTCTTTCTGTTCTCTTCGTTGGAAGGAACAGAAGCACTTTCTCAATCTGGCACCTATGTGCCCACCCCCCCCCACCACAACCTTCCAAAGCTGGGCCTACAGGAGTGCTTGTAGGAAAAGCAAGGTACCAGAGGAGTCACCTCCTCTAGGAAGCCACCTTTGCCCTCTCCAGTTAGATGAACTGTTAGTCTCCATTTATAGTGCTGCTTTGAAGTGGGAAGACAGTACTACGCATTTTACTATATTATCCCAAATAATGGGACATGTGATGCCTGTCAAATGGGAAGCAGATACCACAGAGGTGAAGTTTATGGGCTTTAGAAGACTAACCTCAAGGTTAGTCCTCAAGGACAAAATAGTGTCTGTGACCTTCAATAGCTCTGCAATCTTGGGAAATTTCCTTAAACTCTGTTCTTCAGTCTTTTCATCTGTAAAATCGTACCTATCCCTCCAGGATGTTGTAAGGCTTAGGTGAGAAAATGCATGGAAAGAATTAGCACAATGTCTAGCATGCAGAGTATCTGACAGTTGTTATTGGCATTGGTATCGTTATCTTCATTATTAAGAACCTTGTGAATCATGGTTCTCCCTCATTTATTTTTTGTTTTTTGAGACAGAGTCTCGCTCCATAGCCCAGGCTGGAGTGTAGTGGCGCAATCTTGGCTCACTGCAACCTCTGCCTCCCAGGTCCCTGTTCAAGCAATTCTCCTGCCTCAGCCTCCCAAGTAGCTGGGATTATAGGAACGTGCCACCATGCCCAGCTAATTTTTGTATTTTCAGTAGAGCAGGGTTTCACCATGTTGCCCAGGCTGGTCTGAAACTCCTGACCTTGTGATCTGCTTGACTTGGCCTCCAAAAGTGCTGGAATTACAGGTGTGAGCCACCGCACCTGGTCTCTTTCCCATTTATATTTGAGAAACTTGAAGTTCAGCAGAGCAAACAGCACATAGAAGGCACTCAACAAAATGTCCTTCCTTCTCTTTATCCCGTCCACTTTCTCCAGTGTGATCACAATGCTGTGGGATACTTTTATGTGCAGAAGAGATCTCTACCCCAGGTTGATGACTGAAAAGGGTTGCACTCTGGAATAGAAAAGGAGTGTCAGGTTTGTTTGTTTAATACATAAATCTGTAAATAATGCCTCAGTTGCCTCCAGCCCAGACAGGTGCCTCCATGCTACTCGGCATCTCAGCCTCCCAAGTAAGCCCATTTACCAAATGCTGTTTTAATGACTAGGAGGCGTTACATAAACTTTAATAAAAGAGCTCTGAGTAGACAACTGAGGATACAAAGTAAACAGCGCATTTAATCACCCACTGAGCACACAGTCCTGGGATGAAGTTGCATGGTTATTCTGATCCTATGTAAGTCACTCCTTATTCTCCTGGTTCTCGAGGATCACTCAAAGCCTACACCCATGAAAGGACTGGCAGGAGCCATGAGGAACCCAGAGGGGGCACACAGTAGGCATCACACATCAGGAAATGCAGAAGAGGCTGTTCAGCCCAGATCCTGAACTTGAGTCAGGCATGGGTGACCAGCTCCTAAATCAGGCTTAGCATAGGAAAGCCTTGGAGGGGCTTGTGGTTTCCAGGCACCAGTCTGTATGTCTGCCGCATCTATGGGAACATGCCTATCTTTGCCAATTCCGCAGTAGCATACATGTGGCTAGAAAGGGTGTAAGCATGGTGCGTTGTCTCCAGGTACCATAGACCCTTGTTCTCCTGCTGGTTTGATTGGGAGAAAAGACTTTTTCATTTCATCTGGTTATGATGCAGCTTGGGACTGCACTAAGCAAGGAGGATTCTAACTCTCTTAGCCTCATGCTTGTCTTGTCTTGTCTTCGTAGCCACCATGTGTATTTAAGTGGTTCAGCATGTGGCCTCTTGTCCCCTGTCTGGTTCCTATCAAGAAGGATGGGAGAGTGTTATCTTTTTTGGCAGAATTTAAAATAATGTGCCTTATCTTTTTTCTTAGAATTTTTTCCTAAAATTTTAATGAGGAGAATATCATAATCATACAAAAATAGTTAAAATGACTTTATGCAAAACTAGCATCTATTCTCAAGTTTTCTGGGTAGTGGAAAAATCCAGGGTTTTGGGACCAAAAGACGGTATGAATCTTGATTCAGCAAAGTATTAACCTCTCAGTGTGCTCATGAGTAAAATAGGCATTCAGAATACCTACCATGTGAGGCTGTTGTGAGAATGAGAAATAAATGATGGGAATGGCGTGGTCCACATATGTTGTTCAATAAGATGTGCAAGTCCTACCTCATTGTGGTAGGCCTCCTTGCGGATGTCGTTTCTGCTGTTTTTATTAAGAGAGGAGCTCTTTCTATTACAATGATTTCTGTTCTTCGAGGACTACATAGTCCCAGAAAATTTACAGTTTAGCCCTTCTCTTGAATCAGTAAAATTTCTTAAGTGTGTGCTGGTCTCTGGTCTGAACGGAGACTGATAGTCTCTGTGCTTGTCATGCAGGAGTTCATAATCTTAAATTAGACAACTAGAAATCATAATCAGTATGTCAGCTAACGAACAAGGCTAAACTCATCCAACAGAGAAACAGTACAATTCCCCTGGGATTTGGGTGGTCTGGCTGGGCACTGCATTAGTTTCCCATGACTGCTGTAACAAGTTACCACGAACTTTGTGGCTTAAAATGACCACATTTATATTTCAGTTCTAGAAGTCAGAAGCCCAAATTGGGTCTCACTGGGCTGAAATTAAGGTGTCTGCAGGGCAGTGTTCCTTCCGGAGGCTCTGGCGCAGAATCCGCTTCCTTGCCTTGTCCAATGTCTAGAGGCTGCCTGCGAATGGCTCATGGCTCCTCTCTCCTTCTTCAAAGCCAGCATTGGTGGCTTTCCCACGCTCTATCCCTCTGACATTGACTCTCCTGTCTCTTTCATTCTTTATCATCACTTGTGATTGTATTGGGATGACTCAGCTAATCCAGGTTAAGATCCTTAGTTCAATCACATCCACAAAGTCTTCCTCTTTGGCAGGCAAGGTAACACATTCACAGGTTCCAGGGATTAGGATGCATGTACTTTTGGGGGCCATTATTCTGCCTCCCCAGGTGCCATGGGGCAGACAAGATCTCCCACAAGAAACCTTGAGTGGAGTTTTGCAGAAGTAGAGTGATCCACTGAAGACTTCAGTAAGTGGAGGTTTCTGGGATATTTTATACGAAAGGATGGAGAAAGTTTTTCCATTTTGGCTTATTATTGCATTTTTTGTAAAAGGCTATTTCTACTTTAGTTACAAGATGATCACCATGATGCTAACTGCCTTTCGTTGAACATCCTCAATGAGTCACTCATTTTGCAAAGTGCCTGAGCACATAAACTCACTTTATCTTAGTAGTAACCCAGCAAAGCATTATCTCCATCCTGTTCTTGGACCAGTAGCTCTTATACTGGGCAGCTGAGATTTGAATCTGAGTCTATCTGGCTTGGAAGTTCGGATTCTTTCCAATAGGGCACACAAGTTCCTGGGAAAGGATTCTTCACTTTTTCCTTGGACTGGGCTCCTGGTCAAAATTCTGTTTCCCAGCCAGATGTGGACAGATGCAAAAACCAGGAGCAGGAATCCCTTTTTTAGCTTGAGCATCAGCTTGGTCGGGAGGCCGGGGCTGGCAAGAGCTCAGAGACATGGGCTCTCTTCTCACTGCCCTTCAGGATGCAAGCCCATGTTGAGGAAAGGATTTCCTCTCCAGCCCAACATCAAAAGGTTCCGGTCAGGGCTCCCAGGGCCAGGATGCTGTTAGCATGGGATATTAACCAAACACACTTCACCCCTGTGTTTGTCAGTGGTGGTGGTGTTTTTGATGCAGCCTCATTCTTTGGACTTAATTAAAACCCAGTTCCCTCTTTTATTCAATTTATGAGGCCTAGCCTGCAGGATTAAGTGATTACAGACAAAAAGCCCCATTTGTGAAACACTCCTAAACTCAAGCTGTTACGCTGCTTACTTGTACTCCATTAAATTAATAAGGAATGAATTGGCTGATCCATTATGAATAAAGCAGTGGGGAGTCTTTGCCCGGTTCATACTTTCCTCTCCCTCCTTGGAGAACATTTGTGTAAAATGATTAGGTTCATATTCATTCAATTGGAATTCTCTAAAAGTGGAATGCATAAATTACTCTAAAGACACAGAGTTTATCTTAAACATTAACTACGAAGGGTGAATTAATAAGACTATTATAAAACCATTAGCATTCAGTGTGTTTACCTACAACTGCAGCATACCTAAACTAAATTCAACCCACAATTGCCATTTGTGTTGGGAGATCAAGCTAGTTTATTTTAGCTCGCAGTTCATTTAAACTCATAACACACCCTGGAAGATTCAGTTTTTCTATTAGCTTTTATTTCAGGGGCTCCTCTTAGTTGGAAACTTAACTTGTTATTTCCTTATTCAGCCATGCACCTCTATCTGGCAGTTACTACATCCAAATGTTTCCAAATATTGGTTGTTAACTCTACAAGATAGGAATCAAGAACGCTAAGGACACATGGTAAGCTCCAGAGAAGTCAATTATTTAAGGACTAACAGTTGGAAAGTCACCAACAGTTGGAGAGAGGGAGTATTCAAAGACTTTTAGTTGACCAAATGCCCAGGCTGTTTAGAGAGTGTAGTATGGCTTTGTACAAGTTAAATGTCAGTTTGATTCAGGGTATTCTAACCTGGGCACTCTTTACACACTTTGGGCTAGATTGTTCTTTGTGGTGGGGGCTGTCCCGTGCATTATACAAAGTTTAGCAGCATCCTTGGTCCTACTCAACAGACACTGATTGCAGTACCTCCCCCTCTCCCCTTCCCCGATTGTGACAACAAAAATGTTCCAAATATTGTCAAGTATCCAGTAGAGATGAGCAGGGGTTGTGATGGGGGCAAAATAGCCCCTAGTTGAGAACCACTGGCTTAATCTGTTCCAAGAAGTGAGGGGGCATTTAATCTCTCTTCAGGACTTGGTTTTCTGTTTGTAAAATGAAGAAAGATGGTCTCTAAAGGATTCTTAAAACTCTCCAAATATGTGATGACATGATCCTGCTCAATGACAGTTGCTTTTCTGTCCTTCATCTGATGGGAACACAATAGCTTAAAAACATGAACCATTCTGTTCTTTAAACTCAGTCTCCTCTCTTTGCCCCCATCCTCTCCCCTGGTAACAAATCAGTTTCCCATTGTAGCACTGAGTGGTAAAATAGAAACCATCAGAAGAGGACGTCCATGTGCTTTCACTCTACCTTCCCTCCTGCATCTGCACCCACACACTCTGTCTTCCTCTGGTGAGTGACTTGTAATCAAGTCTGCCTGGTTCTCAATTCCATATCGTCACCCAAATGAACTTAGGCTGGAGATGCCTTGCAACAAGGGTGGAGTTGTTGCATCTTCCCTGTTAGAATTTCCAGCACACGTGTGTGTGTATATGTGTTCTCACAAATGTCCAGAACTTCTAAGTGATTCCTGCCTGGTGGTCCCACAGACATCAGGAGAGAACTCAAATACCTGAAAATCAAGCTATCTCAACTTTGGAATGGCAAGTTCTTTCACATTTGCAATAACAAAATCCATACTGCCAATACAGTAACATCTTCCAATTCCAGTTCCCTAGGGGACTTCAGAATCAGGTAGCTATGGTTCTAAGTCCTACTAACAAAAAGGTGGGGTACATGGGTACAGGTGCAAATAGGAGGTCAAGTTAAAGCATGTGGGAATTCCCTTCTGAAGGCCTGTTTTCCTGCTTCTGACTAGACTGGAAATACCAGGGAATGCTATCCTTATTTTGGGTACAGAGGTTGAGATGCGGTAAAGTGCCAAAGGACAGGTATTTAGAGAGAGGTGAGAATAGGTATAAGCCCTGATTGCCTGAAACCCAAGCCCTTGACTCTCGACCTCAGCATACTGCTTTCTTACTATCGTCTAATTCCTAAAGTCATTGTAACCCATCAAAAAACCCACTGTTCATTGTCAGAACAGAGCACTAGTTAATTAAATGAAATTTAAAATAATCTTTATACCTGTAATTTGGAGCTCTTGCGTTGCTTTTTTTTTTTTCTTTTTTTAACATTCTTTTGTTCTTTATTTACTATTATTTTAAATAGCATAGGAACCACTTTACCATTGGCTGGTTTTTCTCTTTTCTAATTTCTTTCATTCTTCTCTTTAAGTCAACTGCTATCATGCCCTGCACATAATCAGAGTTTTAAGAAGGGGGAAGGAAGGAAGCCAGGTAGATGATAATCAGCAACATGGATCATTCACCACTGGCTAATTGGTAAACTGTAGTAGTTAGCATCATCTGATATAGAATAATGTGTACATGTCAGCTGCGTGTCTGTGCAACAGGGGCTTTGCAGTCAGAGAGGACAGGGTCAGACTCAAGTATAACATCTTTCTAGTTGTGTAAACTTAGGCCAGTTACCGAAAATTAGTCTCAGCTTCCTTGTCTAAAAAATTTATAATCCGTGTCCCTCTGCGCCACAGCATAAAGTGAGACAATATTGTCATTAGAGCATTTACTAAGGTGGCTGCACACCCTTTCAGCATAGAAGTCAAGTCATGGAGACTGTCTCCTCCATGAGGCCCCTAAACTCCTTATCCTCAGCCTAGTGGGAAGGATTAACAAATTCTTTCTTGAAAGAACTTACGTGTACATATGGAATTGGCAAAAGTCTGACTCTTTGGCCCAATTCCAAGCAAAACTAATCATCAGAAACTTCATGCAGATTTACGATTACTTTTTCTATAACAGGGTTAGGCCCGAGCTGCTGAGACAGAATTAAAAAGGGGCTGCTGCAAGCAGCGAGGGCTCAGGTCTCACAATGGAGCATTTTCCAACACGGTACCTTGTGGGGACACCCTGACTCCAGGTTGGCTGGAAATTAATGTCAAATGTGGAAATAGCCTTCTTCCTCTTCCCTAAGATTGTTGTGATGGGCTCTACAACTGAGCTACGAGCTTTCATTTAATGCTAATAGAGAGAGGCACATAGGATCTTCTCCATATAGTGTGTTTAATTTGAGACATAATTTAACTTTATGATGACTGGTTTATCTCAATTAAGTCAAATGTGTGCACAGAGGTGTTTCTCGTCGTGGGTGAAGTGAAAACTGCACTGAGCTCCGAGCATGCGTTCCAGACCACGCCTTGCCACATACTCGCTGTGTGATGGGTGATGAGCCATCTCCCTTCTCTGCAGGCCTGTCTACCTTTTCTAAAATGCTTGGCGAGGGTCAGAATGGAGGATGTCAACTGCAGGCAACCTGCAGAAATAGTTTGCTATACACTGGATGGATACTTTAAAAATGTGGGGTTTTGATGTCCTCTCTTAGAAAATGGAGGGATCTGCAACAAGACATCTACACTCCAAAATGGCAGCAGCTGGATAGAACTGACAGGCAGTTGCTGCATTTTGCTTGGTCATGTGCTGGCTTTCAGTTTGCTGCTGTCCCCACCACTCCCTATTGTGATATCTGGCCCTCTGTCATTCTTTCACATCTTTTCTGGTTCCTGTGTTATAGTTTCTAACCCCTGTATTGCAAACACCCTTCTACAATGACTTCGGATTTTGAGGATCTGTATAATCTGGAATTACCCATGTGAAAATACTCTTGCTGGTTAAACAGTTAACGGAGAAGAAAATCTATTATGTTTCTATGAACAAACTTAAGATGCCTTTGATTCCATGTATTCACGGACTATCTTTTACATGGCCTTTGTGTGAAGGGTGCTCGCTGGCTTTCACTGGAGAGGGGCAATGATGCACTTAATGAACTTGGTAGAAGAGGAAACAGAAAATAAGCAGAGAGACAAATGAATGTTCATGAATTAAAATCTGAGACAATTCCAAAGTGACAAAAGAACACAGATGTATGAAAAAGAGCCCTTTAGGAGGAGGAAGCAAGTGTGGGCTGAGGGTTTTTTTGTTTGTTTGAGACAGAGTTTCGCTCTTGTCACCCAGGCTGGAGTGCAATAGTGCAATCTCGGCTCACTGCAACCTCCACCTCCCAGGCTCAAGTGATTCTCCTGCCTCAGCCTCCCTAGTAGCTAGGATTACAGGCATGTGCCACCACACCCAGCTAATTTTTATATTTTTAGTAGACATGGGATTTTGCCATGTTGGCCAGGTTGGTCTCGAACTCCTGACTGCAGGTGATCCACCTGCTTCAGCCTCCCAAAGTGCTGGGATTATAGGCAGGGTTGTTATTTAAGCTGAGAACTAGAGATGTGGAAGCCAGGCAAAGGTCAGTGTGACTGGATATCCGGGGGTGAGAAAAAAGGGCTGCAGAGGGGAAGCTGGCTAGGTAGGCAATGGCTTAATCTGCAGAGATTTGGATGATACTGCTAAGAGTCCAGGTTGATTTTCAAAACTTTTGGGAAAAAAATAGATGGCACCATTAATAGATACCCACTTTTATATTCATCACGGAATCTCCGCTCCGGGAACTCACAGAGACTTAAACTGATATGAAAAAGACCCCTGCCTGCCTCCCTTCTTCCTTTCCAACATTCTGACATTTCTCCTGTGCCCTCCTGGCCCTTTGCATGACTCCTCTCCCCATGTTGAGTGCCCCAGTGGCTTGATGTCACTGAGAACATCATTTGCAGATAGAGGGTTCTGTTCTTAGAGAGCTTGTGATTCAGTAATTTAAGAAAAGGAAACTTGCACTTGCTGAAAATGTTCTAGAAGCCAGATGCTGTTCCATATGAGTAAAATATATGTATATAAACTTCACAGGTCATAACTCTACAGGCCGAGGGGTTTCACAAACATAACTCCTTGGGAGTGGTGCCCAGGTCAAGAAAGAGAATGTGGCCAATGCCCCAGGTACATCCTCTCACTATCTTCTACCCTCATGCCTGCCAGGGGAAGCACTTATCCCTTTTTTTTTTTTTTAAAGACAGAGTCTTACTCTATCACCCAGGCTGGAGTGATCTCAACTCACTGCAACCTCCACCTCCTGAGTTCAAGTGATTCTCCTGCCTCAGCCTCCCAAGTCCCTAGGATTACAGGCATGTGCCACCATGCCTGGCTAATTTTTAGTAGAGATGGGGTTTCACCATGTTAGCCAGGCTGGTCTCAAACTCCTGACCTCAAGGGATCCACCCATCTCAGCCTCCCAAGGTGCTGGGATTATAGGTGTTAGTCACTGCGTCCGGCCCACTAACCCCAATTCTAACCCCACGTGTTAGTTTTTGCCTGTGTTTTAACTTTTTGTAACTGGAATCATACAGTACGTACTGGCTTCTTTTGATGAACATTATATGGGCGAGATCCACTTATATTGTTGCTGGTAGTTGTACTTTGTTCATTGTTTTTGCTCTAAAGCATTCCATCATGTGAATATAGCATAGCATATCATTTTCAATACAGGTAAACATTTGGGTTAGTTCCATCTGGAGTTATCATGGATGGTGCTGCAATGGGCATTCTGTGCGTGTCTCTTCATATACACGTGTGCATTTCTATTATACACCCGTGTAGCATGTTCTGCTTTAACTGGTCCTGCCAAACAGTTTTCTATCCCTATACCTTTTACCTACACTTATCCCATGAGTTATCATATCACTCCCCTTTTTGTTGTGACAGGATCTTATTTGGTCATCCAGGCTGGAGTGCAGTGGTGTGATCATAGCTCACTGCAGCCTCAAACTGCTGGACTCCAGTGATCTTCCTGCCTCAGCCTCCCCCAGAAGCGAGGACTACAGGTATGTACCACCATGCCCCCCTCCACGCTGCTAACTTAAAAAAAAAAGTTTTGTAGAGATGAGGTCTTGCCACATTGCCCAGCCTGGCCTCAGGCAATCCTCCAGCCCTGGGAATATAGGTGTGAACCACCATACCCTGCCTCATCCAGTTCTAACATATGCAAAATAAATAAAGGCTCAGAAAGACATCTTCAGTACCTAAAGGTCACAGAGCCAGCCTGCAGCAGAGCCGTGCACGAACTTGAATTTATCTGGCTCTGCTTCCCGTATTCCCTCCACCACATAGTGAGCCACAGATGATTCATGAACTGTGTGGCCGCTGCTTTTCCAAGGCACCACTCAGATGCCACCTTTTCCCTCAACTTTTTCCTGACCCAGCCAGGGAGAGGTAACTGCACATGCTGTCTGCTCCCCAGACACATTCTGGGTGACTCAACATGGTGGAAGTTTTGTTTATTTGTCAGTACAATAGACTGTGAAACTAGAGACCTCAAGGTTAGGTGTGAAGATTAAATGCACTTACTGTAAGTAAGTGCAGCATTTACACGGGATCTGATACACAGCATAGGCTCTGAACTGAAGAGATGGATGGACGGGTCGATGAATGGGGCATAGATATTTCCACATATTCCCACAGAACAATGGTTAAACACATTTGGGGTATATGCATGTGTATATATGTGTGCTTGTGCCTGATACATGTACAATTGCATCTACAGCTACTCCCATGTATCAGCTTGTACTTGACGGGGCTCAAATAACCTTTCTCACTTTCCTTCTCTGTCACTGAGAGAAGCAGGTAGATCCACATTCAGCAAACATCTGATGAGCCCCTACTCTCTGCCAGGAACCTTCAGAAGCTGTGTGCCCTTTAACCTGTTTATTTCCAAAAAGCCACACCTAAGGGACTTTGTACTAAGTTTACAGGTGGGGGAACTTACCCAAAATCACCAGCTTATGAGCAGCAGAGCTAAGACTCAGTGTTGAGTCACATTCCAAGAGCAGTAGGGTTCTCTTCTTTTCTGTACCATGATATTTCCCTATAGGGTTTTTGGGGGCTTTGCGACTCTTTCAGGGCTCTCTATGTCCCTGGCTAAGGAGAGTTTTGCAGAGACCTGGTCTGTACCAGAGAGAAATGGTTTGGAGCTAGCTTGCAGTGAGGAAGTAAGATAAAGCTGTGGAGGGCTCTGGTGCCCAGGGGAGCAGAGGTGCAGTGAGCAAATGAAGCATCATCCAACCATGTCTCCCGTGTGTGGGTGGCTGTACCCAGAGAGGCCTGGCTCAGCCCCTGTCTCCATTACTTACTGTCATGGTTGAATACTGTCCTCCCCAAATTCATGTTTACCCAGAATCTCAGAATGTAACCTTATTTGGAAAGAGGGCCTTTGCAGACCTAGTCAGTTAAGAATCTCAAGATGAAATCCTGGATGAAGGTGGGCCCTAAATTCGATGGCTGGCATCCTTAAAAGAGAGGAGAAGATACAGAGACACAGAGTAGAAGAAGCCATGTGAGGTGGGAGGTGGAGATAGGGTGATGCACCTACACGCCGAGGAACACGGAGAAGTGCCAGCAGTCTAGGGGGCTGAGTAATAACTTCTTCTTTGGGGTCCCAGAAGGAACCAACCCTACCCACACCTTGATTTGGGACTTCTGGCCTCCAGAACTGAGAAAGAATAAGTGTTGTTTTAAACCACCGGTTTGTGGTGATTTTTTTACAGCAGACAGAAGAAACTAACACACTTGCTGACTATGTCCTCTGGGAGAAACCACTAAGCTCTCTGTGCCTGGGTTTCAGCACATAGAAAACAGGCCTAATGAATGGGAAAGACCTTGTAGGGGTTCTGAAGATGATAAATAATGCATGCAAAGAACCTACACATGTTGGGTGATTATTACTTTTGTGATCCCACTGTCCCTTCTGAGAAGACCCTCTCTGGAACCTGCGGACACCTAGCCCTGTCAGTCGAGCTTTCAAAGGCAATGTACATCAGCCCAAGTTATGTGTTCCTGGCATTTCAAGGTGGCTTCTAGCCTCAGCACACCCCGTTGCTTTTAGATGCAAGCACGTACTGTCAAAGTCTCATATCCCCCTTAGAACCATAAACGCTCTAATAGCAGTAACGGGCAACCTCGATCATGGCTAAACGTGATTACGTTCCACATAAAAATATAAAAGCTCATTTGAGCTGGGGCTCCCTGTGGGCCCATTGCCTGTACTTTTATTGAAAAGCCCACATTCCTGACTCTCTGAGCACTGACGTCAGAGCCCAGGGAGGCCACAGCCCATGGACAGCTGTGAAGTGCCAGGGCAGCCTGAGGAGCTGGGCTCCACTGGGAATCTCTGCTTCTGCTGTGGTCTGTGATCCAGAACCCCATGCTTAATTTCCTGGTAACTCCTATGCGTGGAGCTCCTCGTATGTGCTGGCCACGCCTCTGGTTTTGCTCCCTGAGAGGCAGGAAGGCCATGGAATCAGGGAGCTGTTCTGTTTCCTCCCCTACTATATTCTCAAGGTCCAGCTGAGTGTCAGGTGCAGGAATGGACCGACCTCAGAGGACATGGATCTCTTTTCCTTCCCTACCCAAGGCCTGATCTCTCAGTCCTGCTGCATTCTCCCCTGTCCGTCTGAGTCTTGCCTTTTAGCCTCACACCACAACTCAATTAACCTCTGTCCACTCTTCCGTGGTCTGTGCCATTCACCTCTTGGTTTTCACTCATGCCTGTCCCATTGCTGGGAACATTGTCCTGTTCTCCTTTGCTGATGCTTGCATGTTCCATAGGTGTCAGCACAGATATCACTTTTATTACTAGATGCTTTCTGGTGCCTAAGTTGGGCAGGGTTCTCTCTCCTAGGGCCCAGCTCTGCCTCCCGAATCACCCTGACCCACCATACCTTCCCACTTGTTGACTTCTCTGGACTTTAAACACCATGATGTCCCAGACCAGGCCTTCTTCCTTCTGTGCCCAGGGCTGGCAGAGTCTCTGACTCATGGTAGTCCTTGGTAAGTATTGGGTGGGGATGAACTGACAAATTGCAGAGAGAAGAACAGGTCTCCATAGAGGCAGACACAAAGGGGAAGGAAGGAGAGGGAGACAGAATGCTCTGTCAATATGATGATAAATACAGTAGAATGTGATTCTGCAAGCATTGTCTCATTTAATCCTTGCAACAACCGCATGAGAAAGCTAATATTCTCTCCCTCTCTTTTCCATTTTTTTTCTTTTTTTCTTCCTTCCCTTCCCCTCTCCTTTTCAGGTCTCACTCTGTTGCCCAGCCTGGAGTGCAATGGCACCATCTCAGTTCACTGCAACCTCTGCCTCCCAGGTTCAAGCAATTCTCCTGCCTCAGCCTCCTGAGTAGCTGGGATTACAGGCACGCACCACCACACCCAGCTAATTTTCCTATTTTTAGTAGAAATGAGGTTTCACTATGTTGACTAGGCTGCTTTTGGACTCCTGACCTCAAGTGATCCGCCAGCCTCGGCCTCTCCAAGTACTAGGATTACAGTGCTAGGAGCCACCGCGCCCGGCCCCCTGTCTTGTCTTTTACACATGAAGAAAAAGTGGTCAGAGACGTTAACTTGGTCAGTGCCAAAAACATTGAAAGTGAGTAGGGCCAAGATTTTCATCTAGATTTGTTAGACTCTAAATCCAAATTCACAAGATCAGAATATGACAAACCTAAGGAACAAAATTCTAGGAAACATTTCTAGAAACTGTGGCTATTGAAAAAGCACAGACCTAGGGAATCAAATTATTTTCACTGCCACCAGCACGTGGGCAGGCCTGGGACAGATTCCATGCTCTGGACCCCAGATTCCTCAGCAAGAATAGAAGGGGCTAGAGACATCAGGGCATTGGATCTGGTGATCTCAATGCCCACTCAGCTCCAAAGCATTCTTGAATGATGTATAATTTATGAAAAACATATATATTGAAATTTACTGATAGGGGAACAGCTGTCAGCATCAGATTTTTGTTGTATGCCTTAAAAAAACAGATTATACAGAAATATGCGTGTGTGTGTGTGTATGTTTCGATGTATATGAACCCATGATCTGAAAAATGGAGTCTTGTGGAAACCTATTAATGTCTGCTGTTCCACCCAACATCCTCAGAGAAAAAAATAAACAACTTTTTGAAAGTGCCGCTCTGAGGTCAGACCAAATACTGTGGCCACTTCCAAGGTGTTTGCCTTGATTTGCCTGGATTCCTGTTCATGTGCCATCTCTCTTCTAATTCAAGGACATGATAAATTCAATGTGTTACATTATCAGTCAGGACTGGCAACAGTGATGCTGAACAAGCCTGGTCAAAGGAAAGAGAAGGCAGGCTAGAGCCCAGACACATTCACAAACCTTACAAAGAGGACAGGCTAGTTAGGGCCTGTAGTTCTACCTCTCTTTATAGTTAGTGTAAGGAGAGTGGTAATCGTAATGTCCAAAAATATATGGGCTGCATAGTTGCTTAGTAAGCTGTGGGTATGTAGTTTCTGATAAAGACATTACATTGGTCATTTATTGAATATATTTACACTTATACATACAATGTTCCAGATACCGTACTTGACAATGGTAGTTAGCCCTTGCTCTTGCGAAGTTTATAATGAAGTTAGGAAGTGTGGTTTGCAGAATAATGATCCTTCAAAGTGTGCAAATCCTAACCCCAGAACTTGTAAAGATAATTCCTTACATGACAAAAAGAAATTTTCAGATGCGAAGGACTTTGAGATGAGGAGCTTAACCTGGATTATGCAGGTGCTTACAATGTTATCACAAGGGTGCTTGATGAAAGAGGTGGGCAGAAGGGTCAGGAGGCTTTGGCTGTGGGGAACAGGCCACAAGCCGAAGAAGGCAGGTGGCGTCTAGAAGCTGGGAAGTGTAAGCAAATGGACTCTCCCCTAGAGCCTCCAGAAGAAACATAGTCCTGTAGATGCATTTCAGACTCCTCACTTCCAGAACTGTAGGAAAATAAACTTGTGTTATTTTAAGCCACCAAGTTTGTGACACCTTGTTAAGTAGCAATCAGAAACTAATAGAGGGAGAATGGCTTTAATCAGAAAACTAAGACTAAATACATAATTTCACAGTGTGGCTCTGGAGTGACAGGAAGGAGAAGAGGATGGTATGAGCAGGTCCAGGAGAGATCATGAAAATCATTGGTTGGAGAAGACTTCCCTGAAGGAGAAGGATACTGATGTGTGAGCTGAGGCACATGCAGGAGAAAATTCCACATATAGCATATTCTGAGTGAGGGCCCCAAGCAGGAAAGGAACATGGCATGGTTTAGAAAGTGGAGGGAGGGCAGAGGGCCTGGTGCACAGAGGGTGAGGTGGAGATGGCTCAGACTCAACCTAAAACATGTCCATGGGACAGTAATGACAGCCTTTGCAAGCTGGCTTAAAGACTTGGGTTCTTAACCAAAGATAAATGGGAATATTTTGAATTGTGTTGCACTGTAGTGAGACTTGGACAGATTCATACTTTGGAACTGTGCTGTCCAGTTTAGTAGCCATTTGTGATGTGTGGCTCTGTCCCTTTAAATGGCTAAAAACTGGCTAATTTAAAATGTCAGCCATTCAGTCCCACTAGCTGCATTGCAAACACTCAATAAGCACACGTCGCTTGCAGCCACCACACAGAATAGGAGGTCTAGAAGATTCCCTGCACTGCAGAAAGTGGAGTGGACGGTGCTGATTCAGAAGAAACACCTGACTGCAGGGTGGAGTGTGGACCACATAGAGGTAAGAATGGATGTGGGAGAGCATCTGGGAAGGAGCTTCCCAATATTCCAGGTGGGTTGATGCTGGTTCAACTAAAGATGTTGGTAGTGGGTACGAATGTAAGTGGATAGATTTGAAATCAGTTTAGCAGGTGACCACGAATTTTGTTTCTCAGATATTGGCAAGTTGCAGCCCTGCTTTGGCCCTTCATTAGAAGTGTTATCTAAAAGGAGTTGCTCAAGTTCTCAGAGCCTCAATTTTCTTACCTGTGAATGGAAAAAATCCCTATTTCAAAAACAATATGGTGATATAAAATCCCTGGAATAGTGGATGTTGAATAAAGGGCACATCTCATATCTTTTGTACATTTCTAACTTAAAGTGATCTCCCGGATACTGTTAAAAGGGAGGTGACCCAGGTGGGAACCAGTCTCCACACCCCAGTGGGTGCAAGGGGGCTTGAAAATGCATTTGGATAGCTATTTATTTTTTCTTTTTTGAGATGGAGCCTCACTCTGTTGCCCAGGCTGGAATGCAGTGGCGCAATCTCAGCTCGCTTCAAGCTCTGCCTCCTGGGTTCACGCCATTCTTTTGCCTCAGTTTCCAAAGTAGCTGGGACTACAGGCGCCTGCCATCATGGCTGGCTTTTTTTTTTTTTTTTTTTTTTTTATTTTTAGTAGAGACAGGGTTTCACTGTGTTAGCCAGGATGATCTCAATCTCCTAACCTCATGATCCGCCTGCATCGGCCTCCCAAAGTCCTGGGATTACAGGCATGAGCCACCACGCCTGGCTTTGCATAGCAAATCATTGTGGAATAATAAACAGCTGCTGACCAGGTGGGTCCTTGCTTTCCAAAGCAGAGATTGATCAGAGTGTCTCCCACTCAGCTGGACAAGCCCTTGACTTTGGTGTGAAGGTCCTGGGGAAAAGTGCAGAGGGAAGGAGCCATATGCAGAAAGTGAGCAATTCTGTTCCCACCATGACGGCAGGGTGCCCAGATGGAGCTATTTTGTAGTCAGAATGCCACGTAGGACCACACTAGGAGAGTGAGCTTCGGGGAGGCAAGGAGAAGAACGTGCCATCCGTGTAGAGAAGATAATTGAATCCATGGGAGGCCGACTGGGGCTCATTTCACAGGGAGCCACACAAAAGCGCATGACTCGTTCCAAGACAATACAGGCCTTCAAAGAGACCTGCTAAGAGGAGCGCATTACTATATTAAGGGCACAACATACCCTAAGTGAGACACACTGTTATGCCTCTTCTTCCCAGCCACAGCCTGAAAATAGCCATAAAAGAAATGAAGTATATTTGCCTTGTTAACACAGTTTGTATTACATATTCATAAACCATTTTGTGAAACTGCAAGGGAAAGATTCAATTGTCTTGGAAGCTGATAATGGCCAAACAGCCACACAGAAAGCAGGAAGCATGTTATGGAATTAGCTGCACAATGAATGAAATGCAACACCTATAATAAACCCATTCAGATATAAATTATGGCAGGGTAGATGCAATGTTTGTTAAGCAATAAAGCTTGCCACCCTACACGGGAAATTGAATGAGAATTATCATAAAATATGGTGGAGAATGTGCTAAGAATCTGGCTCCTCAAACTGGGCTTAATCAGAACAATGTAGAGAGCAGTTTTCCAGGAACAGGAAACCAAAAGGAAACGATAACACTGGGTCCTAAGGGCATTTTGACATTGTGACCGTAAATACCCCTGCTCGTAAGAAATTCCACAGAGGACATTTATTTTTTTGAAAAAGTTTTGTTTTCATTTTTCCTTGGAGAATTACCAAAATGTCTTGAGCTCTGGAAATACAAAATTTGACCAATAATTGGCTTCCTGGTTAGATAGGGAAGTAATTCAAGGACAGGGAACTTGTCCAAGTGACACTGATCTCTTTGTTTCCCTTGGAAATGGTTAAGGTTGTTGATTCCCAGTGAGGCAACTGGGTCTCGGAATGCCCTGTGAGATGTTTGACTGGGTCCCAGAAGGATGTGTGGCTTATTTTTCTCAGAAGACCTCCTTGAATCTTCCACACATACTGCTAAATGAATAGAAGGGTACTTTGTGTATTATCTCCTAAAGCTGGGAGCTTGAGTTTATCTCAGACTCCACTTTCTGGGAAAAATAAAATAGAACAAAATAAAATAAAACAAGAATTAACCCAGCATGATGCAGGCTTTCAGGTATTGTTACTTGAAAAGAACTGCAAATATTTTATGGCTTTACAAGTTGAAGTCAATGTTTTTAGTGTATTGAGAACAATGAAAAATACCTTAGGAATGTCTTATACTCCCAGCGTTGGATTAAGAGTGTTCGGAAGCCAAAAGGAATTTTCTGCCTGCTAATAACATTACCCTGCAATCTAATGAAATAATCTCCCTAAAGCCAGGTTTATGGAATAAGCTGATTTCCCATTTGTGGTTAAAAATAAAACAAACAAATGTCCTCTTTGGTCAATTTGCCACCCAGTCCATATACTGTAAACCTATGCTTTGGAAATAACAAAATTGTATGACTTAATGGGTCAATTATGACATTTTAGAGATACACATTTTTACTGACCTGCAGTGAAGTAACCAGAGAATTTACATTGGCAAAAAGCTCCAACACGTGGAGTTGTCAGCCAGCGGTAAATTCAGCTGTGTCATCTTCACTGTCTTCATTGACGGTATGTGTATATTTACCCACACATGTGTACATGCATATGTATATGTAAGAATCCACTAGAAAAACTAGGCATTAACAAAAGATTGGAAAATATAAATACCTAAGATTCTACATTTTTGTACATTTTAGAGATGAGATCTCACTATGTTACCCAGACTGGAGTGCAGTGACTATTCACAGGCACAATCAACACATACTACAGCCTCTAACTCCACTCCTCAAGTGATCCTCCCACCTCAGCCTCCCGAACAGCTCATGCCACAGCATCCAGCTCAAGATTCTAAAATATTAACAACAAAACAATCTCTACTTCCCTCTCCTCAATGAAACTCATTCTCCATACTCCTTTTCCTAGTTAAGATGAAATAATTGCCAAGTATTTGGAAAGGTAGTCATAGTAACAGAGTACTGAAAGAAAACAAAGACAAAAGTGTCCCTCAGTATCCTATCTAGGAGCATAGCACCAGCTGCCTGCCTTTATATGGCTGTTTATTTCTTCCTTGCTATCATCTCATTTGCTTCTCACGAATATCTCTGCAGAGCAGGAATCACTGTAGCCATTTTACAGAATAGGGCATAGAGGAAGCTCATGTGTCATTAAGAGGGAAGCAAACAAACAGCAAAAATCAAAACACCTTCAGCTGCAAGAAACAGACACCTGAACTTAAAGTGATAAAACACATGGGAGTTTACTTATCCTGTATAACAAAGAAGTCTAGTGGTAAGCCTTCCAGAACTTTCTGAATAGACTATGCTGGTAAATGATTACACCCTTTTTCTCTTTCCTCACCACCATCCTGTAGACTTTTCAGGATGAAAAGGGGTGAAGGACAAGAGGATGAATAGCCACACTGCAGAGATCATCCCTTTATGTCACCAAAACCAAAGCTTCACCAGCAGCCCATCGTGCAGACTTTTCCACCTTCGTTTAATTGATCAGAGGTTGCTGCTTGCCCACCTGTAGCTGAGGAGTGGCCAGAGAGAAGGGACTTAGGAAGGGGTCAGGTCAGACAACCTATAGCACCTGACACACTCAGAAATCTTTAAATACTTGCACAAGTTTGTACCATTTAAAAAAGGAACAGGGGCTTGTAGACTTAGCTTTCAAAGCTGGTGTTCTTTTCATTATGCCTAGCTATCTGCATTGTTATATCAACATTTTTCTTTTGGCTCAAAATTATGCCTATCAATTATATCTTTGTTAAAGCAAAGAAGTTTCAGAAACTAATATTATGCATGAACTAAATATAAGTGAATTTGCCCAATTGGTACTTTATACATAACAGAAATCCCACTGAACTTGATGGGAATTGGACAGATCCAGCCACTGAAGATTTCCAAGTCCTGGTTTATGATTCTGAATCAGTTTAATCAATCTGGATAATTTAGTGTAATTTCTGAGCCATTTGGTTTTTATGGAGAGACTAGGTGAGGCAGCTGTTAAGCCAGCTTTTTAGAGCCTTCTAAGCACAAGGGGCTCTACTTCCAGTTGAAAACCCTAATGTGCATTATATTTCTCTCTGAAATGAGCATTGTATAATCCTCACACTAATGTGCATTATAGATTGGTTAACCAGGATAATAGTGATTGTGTAACTAGTGTTACCAGCCATTTTCCCTCACCTGGAAAAGGATCAGAGTTTCAGAGTCCAAGGGAAAAAAACACAATTTCCCTTTGAAAATCTTGATATCAACTCACCTGCATCTAGACTATGGGCACAGCCAATTTAGTGTCTACACCACTCAACGTAGATAATTCAATATGGCCATATTCTACAGCACAGCCTTTTCCATCTTCCATGCAACATATATGTAAGAGGAAAGGAGAAAAATAGCTGGAAAAAAAAAACCCCATACTATAGGCTACATCTGCCTCTAAGCCAACATTTACCTCTAAGACAATCTTCAGGGAAATGGAGGAAGCAAACATTACGTCCCACGCTTAGATCACCAACACTTCATCCAAAGCTCAGGGTCTCTGTTTAATAGAATTTGGTTGAGGTAGAAACTCTCTCAAAGTTTCAGTTATCTACAATATTTCTATGCAATAAACCACCCTAGAATGTAGTGACTTAAGACAACACCCATGAACTGGCCTGCAGTTCTGCAATTTCAGCAAGGTTGGGTGGAGGCGAGTTGTCTCTATTCCTGGTGATGTTGCTGTCATGTGACTCACTCGTCTGAGTGCTCTGCTGCGGGGAATGTCTGGTGGTGGCTGGTTTTCTCTTTCTCTCCACATGGTCTCCCACTCAGGTGTCTAGTCTGAGCTTCTTTACGTGATAGCTAGATCCCCAGAGAATGACTGTAGGACCTTCCAGGACTCGTAAGAACTGTATTTCAGAATTCACACGTCACTCTGCCACATCGCACTGGTCACAGCAAGCACAGGCCCACCTAGATTTCTGAGATGGGGAAACATACTCCAACTCTAAGCAAACTGTGCCATGCTGTCACAGGGATGGCAGGGATGGTTGGTGGCCATCTGTGCAGACGACTTACACACCCAGCATTATCTCTGAAGACCATCAATTACCTCGAGGAGTCATCTTGCTTTCCCAGAAACCTGTGCATCCCCCACATGGAGCAGTAGTGCCGAGGAGAGAGTTTCAGACGTTCTACATCTCACTCTCCAACTTTATTACTGTCATATTTTGGTCAAGTTGCATAATGTCTTTAGGCTTCAGTGTTAGCCTCAGTCGAATAAAGATGGCATCAGTCCCCTCCTCATAGGCTACGTGAAGTATTTTATGGAGTTAATCCATATTAAACTACTGAGGGTAGTGCCTCCATAGAATTGGGGCTCAATAACCTTGAGTTATACTGCCTTCACCTCTATCCTAAAAGCTTCCAAGGGTGAGACTGGTGTCTTCTTCTTTGTACCCCAGAGAAAAGACTAGATTATGGCAGGTACTGAGCAAGTACACAATAAATGAATGATGAACCAGGCTATCTTGTTCTTTAATTATGAAATTATTTAATGAAGGCAGAGATTTATAAAAATATCAAAATGGTGCAGCATATGTTATATGTGCCATTGGCATGAGCACTTACCCATTCATTCATTCAGCACATATTTACTGATCACTTATCATGAGCTTGGCAGTCTATTTGGTTCTGGAGATCACACAGTAAATAAGCTATGCACAGTCCCTGTTCTTATGGTCCTTATATTCTAGTGAGAGGAGGAAAAAAGGTAAACGGAAGCACAGAAGATAATGTTTGATAGTAAAATATGTGTTACGAAGGAAATAGTTACATGATAAAGTGCCCGGTGGAACCAGGAGTGGGATGGGGTGCAGCTTGGGTTGGCAAATCAGCTCTGGAAAAGTTGGAATTTCAGCAGAGATTTAAAGAAGAGAAAATGTCAATCACTGACAGCTGTGTGGATAGATTGTTCCAGAAAGAGAGAGGAGCAAGAACAATGGCTTGTGGAAATGAATGTAGTGGGTTTGAAAAATATGAAGAAGCCCTGAGTGCCTGGATCATGGTGAACAAAAGAGAGGGAAGATAGGCAGGGGCTAAATGGTGTGGCTCCTTTGACTGAAATTTTACTCTGAGTGCAATGGAATACAGTGGTAGGGATTTAGACATGACAGTTGAAAAGAACTTCCCTTCTTTAGATTTCATCCTTTGATTGTTTTATTGCTGACGGATGGACCTCCAACACAGGTGTCATCTCACATCCATGGACGCTGGGAGATCCTGTTCTTTGGAGGTATGTGTGAGTGAGAGGAAGTGGTGGTGGTGGTGGTGTAAGGTTGTTGGAGAGGATCCTTTCCTATCAGCATTGGAAATATATTGATTTCCCAGAGCAAAATCCAGATTGTCCAGATTCATTCTGCACCAAGAATGAAATGATATTGTATGACAACAGCAGCCACTTATTTCACTCTGAGTCTGTGCCAGGTACTCTTAGAGCTTTACAAACATTGTTGTGGTTGATTTTCACAGAACCCCAAGACATCAGTGCTGTTGGTTTCTTCCTTTTACAGATGAGCACACTGAGACTCTGCAAGGTGAAGTGCCAGCCCAAGGCTCACCAACCGGGGGGGATTTGAATTGAATGCCTGGACCTTCTCTCTCCAGCACATTTCAAAATTCTTCTCATCTGCACCTCCCCCCAAGAAACCTCCCCAAACAGCACAGATAGAAGGGGAAAGAAACTTGGTGCTAAGTTACAAGATGTTCTCTAGAACTTGCGTAAATCATAGGGTGGGAGAACTGTGCTGGTTTTCCAACAATGATCCTAATGAGCAATTTAGCGATGAGCGGTGCACATGTGTTGGGGGCTGAAACACAGTCTGCCTTCGGCACACATTTGTATCATTGTTTGGTGTCTGTATACAACTTGAAATTTCCAAAATGCTACCCAAGGAAGTGGATGAATGGCATTCCTCCAATTTTATAGATTCGGGGCTGAGGCAAGCTAAATGTTGGCCTCAAGTCACACAGAAAGATGATGGAAGCCTCAGAGGCCCAAATGGAGAAGTCGTATCCCATACCATCTGTCCAAACGTCAAGTGACGTGACTTTCACCTGCGGTCAGTATTTCCAGGATAGGTTTTCTAGGTCATGCTTCATCAATCACTTCTTTCATTTATTCAACAAACATTAAATGCCTCCTAGGTCTCAGGCACTCTGTTACGTGAGGGAGTACAGGGACGCATCAGACAAGGTCCCAGCCATCGAAAACTGTCTAGCTGTCTAGTGTTTCTTTTCTTTTCGAGATGGAGTCTCGCTGTGTTGCCAGACTGGAGTGCAGTAGCACGATCTCAGCTCACTGCAACCTCTGCCTCCCTGGTTCAAGCGATTCTCCTGCCTCAGCCTCCTGAGTCACTGCGACTACAGGTGTGCACCACCATGCCCAGCTAATTTTTGTATTTTTAGTAGAGATGGGGTTTCACCATGTTGGCCAGGATGGTCTCGATCTGTTGACCTCGTGATCCCCCGCCTCAGCCTCCCAAGCATGAACCACTGCCCCAGGCCTAATTTTTTTTTTTTTAATAGACATGGGTTTCACCATGTCGGCCAGGCTGGTGTCGAACTCCTGACTTCAGGTGATCCACCCACCTCAGCCTCCCAAAGTGCTGGGATTACAGGTGTGAGCCACCGGACCTGGCCAAGCTGTCTACTGTTTCTACTTGGACCTCTGCCTTCTTTCAATTTCAGTGTGTCCCAACCCAATCCAGTGGTGGTTAAAGATGTGGTCTCTGACATAAGACTGCCTGGGTTCAAACCCTGGCTCAGTGTGACCTTGAACTAGTGCTTTAAGTTGTCTGCTCTCCAGTTTCTGCATCTATAAAGCTGTGAGATTAATAGTACATAATCATACATAAATAAAAGAATTGTTGTGCAAATAAAATATGGTGCAGTGTTTCTATAGTTCTTTGATGATAAGGATCACCCAGGTCACTAGTTAAGCATGCAGCTTCCTGGGACACTCCCTTGGAAATTCTGATTCAGTAGCTTTGGGGTCCAAGACTTTGTGATTTGTTTTTGTTTTTTGCTTGTTTTAAACCAATATTCCAGATGACAGTTTTCACCAGGATAATCTTGAAAACACTAATACAATGCATGGAAAGCAATGATTCTCAACCTTGGCTGCACATTGAAGTTTACCTGGGGCACTTTAAAGATACAGAAGCCTGAGTTACACTAAAAAACTTCTGTTTCAATAGGTAGGGATACAGATTGGGGGGTTTAGGGTCTCCCCAGGTATTTGTAATGTGTAGCCAAGTTTGAGAATACCTGACAGAACACATTTAGCACAGTGTCTGGCACAAGCAATGTGCAATAAATACATCATTATTATCATCTTTATTGTCCCACAAGCAGCTAAGAAACATACAATTAGGAAGAAAATTAAGAGGGTCAACACACATATAAGATTAATGACAAAGGGATCCTAAAATTCTATGGCATTTAGATTCTTTCATGGTCTTCTAACCTTAAACATTTTCGTTTTTTCACTTGGTTAAAGCTCTGTCAGGAGCAAGATCCTATTTTCTTGTTTTCGTTTTTATATATTCTCTCAAAGATTCACCCAATGTCTTATAATAGTAGGTACTACATAATGATTAGTATGTAGATTAAATAAAATAAATGCATTTGACAAATGCATTGATTTTATATTTGACAAAATACTACAGCAATGATGAGGAGAAAGATAATTTCAGACCGTGGAAGAACATGTGAGTTGACACTTGAAGAGTGGTTTGAATTTTGTTGAGTGGAGTGAGGCTATTTTGGCAGGAGAAATGGCTTGAGCAAATTTGGAGAAGATTCTGTGAAGTATGTACAAAGAAAAAGGGACAATCAGATTTGACTGGAGTGTTGGATATAGGAAATATCACAAGGACATCTGAGCTAAAAGGGTAGGTGGAAGAGGCACACAGAAACTGAGGCACGGAGCAGCTGTGTCACTTGCCCAAGGCATACCATGGTTGGTCTGGAATTTGAAACATGGCTCAGGCAACTCCCACAACACACAACCTGAAGCTGCTACGCCCTACTGTTTCCTTGTGTCTTGAAATATAGGGGGTTATTCAAACATTCCTAAGCAGAAGCATAAGAGCCTCAGACTGACTTTGCAGCATAATCCTCTTGGCAACTGTGAGGAGGAAAGACTAGAGACCTAGAGATGAAGAGATTGGTTTCTGCCAAGGCCTTTCCTTCTTACATAGTGTGAGTAACATACATGCTTACCACAGACAAACAAAACCAGTGCTGAGGTCAGTACACAAAGTACATAAACACATCATGCCTTTTAGTTCCCTAGATGGAGGCAGGCCACAGATTTGCATCCTAGTGGTTTGGCAGCTTACACAAAGAAAAGCACAAAGGAAAACCGAATTGTCACTCAAGGAATGTCCAGCCCTCACTGTTACTGACACCAGAAAGCAAATCCCTGCTGAGGTTCTGAAAGGGAGGGATCCTTGCAAAATGCTGAAAGTTGCTCTCCTGGTTGAAAACAGCAGAGTCCGTAGTACAACTTCCTGAATGGTCCTTAACAAAGGAGGTCTTGCCCATGAGGAAGGCTCGATTTTAATGCTGAAGTATCTGCTTTCAGGTTCTGGACACTCAAAACTTCATATTTGTAAAGGATTTTCCTTTATATATTACTATACATAAACATAATAATTTTTATACATTTTTTTTATAAAATCGTACTTTTGCTTCCCAAAAGGAATGGTTGACTTTTTAAAGTTGGCTAAATGATCAGTTCCTACTATATTCCATTTTATTTCTATTGTTGGAAACCTAAGACTGGGCTTTTCAATATGTATATTGTAATTTCTTGCTGTCATATCTTAAGCATGTATAATGAAATGTCAATAGTTGCTGTGGTATATTAATAGGAATCTTCCTAATGATACATCAAACAGGACAGTAGCAGCTCAGCCTTGCTCCCTTGATGGTTTTAAGTGGCTTTATGCATTCTTTGTTCTTTTTGTCTAGAATCTTAGGTCCTCTTGTTTCAAGCTGCCTAAAGTTCATCTAGCCATGATCTTTGTTCCTTCCTTTTCCACCACTTCCCAGTCATAAGATGTTGAAGATTCAGCTTAAACAATGTCACCACCATCTTTATTGTAGGACGGCAGTATCAGGGAGGCAAAGGGGAATGGAAAAGCAATAAATGAACAGTAATTAAGCACATGCTCTGTGTTGGGCACTTTACACTTTACCTATTTGAATGAGACAACACACTAAATGATATGTACTAGTCTCCCAGATTAACAAGGAGGGTGAGGTTCACAGAAGCCAAACAGCATGGATTAATGTTTATACACTTAATAAGTGTCAAAGAAAAATTCCATTTCAATTCTGACTCCAGTGCCTAGGTTCTGTCCATGGAAATATACATTCCCAAGGATAAACCTGAAAACATAGGTGCAGCAGGTTTCCATTCCAGGTAAAATGATGTATGCACATTCCATCCTGTCTCTTCTACTGAATGAAGCTATTAAAACTCAATATAATGCTTAGAGAAGCTGTTTGAAGGCTCTGAAGGTAAACAGTAGCATAGTAGATTGGGAAACAGACCAGAATTCAAAGTACCATTGATCCTGTGGTGAGTTTACTATCTTCTTTCTTCCTCTATCCTACAGCCTGGACTGAAGGCAGCTCAAAACACAAAAGTGGGCATCCATGAATACAGAAAGAACTCACAACCATCTAGCTCTGCCTTAAGCAAAGGAAAAGGGACTTCCGATGCTCAAAAACAGTGGGGGAAATCCCTCACTTTGGAAAATTTTTGCTCTCTTGAGCCCCAGCACCCACCTGATCATTATATGGTGGTGGCAGTGCAGTGTCAGTGATGGCGATGAGGATGCACAAGCTACTAAAACTCTGGTGGAGATGAACCTTCCTCTCTCATTGGTTCCAAGGATGTGGCAAGTCCTAGTTGCTTTTTCCCTCCCCTGTCTTCCTACCAGTTGTTTGTGGCTGTAGGTACAATTGTAGGAAACCTGCAGCAGGGCAACGAAATTAAAGCCCCAGCTGTGTGGTGGGGAACCAAAACAAAGGAGCCTCGGAATGGCAGGAAGTACCGGGAAGGGAGGAACTTAAGAAAATACAGTAAACCCCTTATGTATGAACTCCTGGGTTGACTGTCCCACTGAGCGTGTCTGTTTCTAATCACAAAGAGCATACCAAAGACTTGAAGAATTGAACTAAGGGAGAGACCACCACCCAAGTCTCAGAGAGCTCACTGGGTAGAGCACAGGCAGGACAAATCCAAATAGCACTATAGTGTTCGAAAATGGGACTGAACTTGCAACTACAACCAATAAACATTTGGGAAGAATTTGCAACCTGACCCAATAGGGTTGATTGCATGCTAAAACAAAAATGTCAGTGTTTACTATACAATTTTAAGATCCTGTGTTTGATAGCTTAATATTTAAAAAATCCAGGATATAATCCAACACTACATGGCATATGAAGAACCAGGAAAATATCCACTTGAATGGGAAGAGATTAAAGCCAATGACAAGATGACACAAGTATCTGATAAAAACTTTAAAACAGCTATGATTAAAATATCCAAGAAGTAAAGATGTATAATTCTTTAAGTACTTAAAATGTCTTTAATGATAGTCTTTACTATCTGTATTTATCAGGATTCTCCTGAGAAACAGGACAAATGATATACACAGATAAAGAGAAGGATTTTTTCCTTAATTTTTATTTTTAGTTCTGGGGATTCATGTTGGATACATGGGATTCAAAATCTGCTTGCTCATTGTACCAATTCTTATGTTAATCTCATCCAGAAATACACTCACAGACATCATGAGTGTATAATTTTGGAGAAGAATAGAATGATAGTACTTTTCACCAAATAGAAGATATATGCAAAATAAGAATTTTAGAAATATAATTAAATAACAACAACAACAAAACACTGAATGTGTTCTTTGTCAGAATGGAGATTAAAGAGGAAAGTCAGTGTATAAACTCGAAGACAGATCAATAGAAACTCAACCCAAAAGGGTGATAGAAAAAAGACTTAAGAATGCCAAAGGGTTTAATTTTGTATTACGGGAGTCTCAGAAGAAAAGGAGAAAGTGTGTGGTACAGAAAAAGATATTTTAAGAATAACTTAAAATGTTTCAAACTTGGTAGAAGATATAAATCTACAGGTTCACAAAGTTCACTGCATTTCAAACAGCATAAATACAACGAAATACCTTCCAGATACATTATAATCAAATAATTGAAATCTAAAGATAAAGAAAGAAAATCTTGAAAACAACCAGGGAAAAACATCATGTTACTTATAGGGGAATAACAATTTGAATGACTGTACAATGTTTCTCTATGTTTCTCCTCAGAAACCGTGAAGACCAGAGAGAGAGGAACATTTTTTAAAGGCTGCAAGAAAAGAATTGTTATCCCAGAAACTGACAACCAGTGAAAATATCCTTTAGGAATAAAGGTAAAATAAAGACACCTAGTAGGATGAATCATCCTGGTTTACCCAGGACTGAGAGGTTTCCCAGGATGCATGACTTTTGGTGCTAAAACTAGGTAAACCAGAAGAGTTAGTCACCCTAACATTCTCAGATGAAAAAAACACTGCGAGAATTTGTTGTCACCAGACCAGTTGTAAAATATTTCTAAGGGAAGTTCTTCAGCTGGAGGGAAGAGATACCAGATTGAAACATAGAATATCAGAAATGAAAGATGAGCAATGAAAATGGCAAATATCTGGTTGAATAAAATAGTGAATTCTTCTCTGAGTTTAAAATATGCTTGATGGTTGCAAGCAACAACATAACATTGTCTGATGAAGTTTTCAATGCATACATGCACACAGCTATCGGGAGAACCTGCCCCAACATTTCAATGTAGGTTCTTTCTATTTTCCATAAGTGTCAACCATCTGAGAAATAAAGAGTACAAAGAGAGGAATTTTACAGGTGGGTCGCTGGGGGTGACATCACATATCGGTATGACCATGATGCCCACCTGAGCCACAAAACCAGCAGGTTTTTATTAAGGATTTCAAATGGAGAGGGAGTGTATGAACAGGGAGTAGGTCACAAAGATCACATGCTTCAAAGGGCAAAAGCAAGGATCACAAGGCAAAGGGCAAAAGCAGAATTACTGATAAGGGTCTATGTTCAGCTGTGCACATATTGTCTTGATAAACATTTTAAACAACAGAAAACAGCGTTTGAGAGCAGAGAACCGGTCTGACCTCAAATTTACTAGGGTGGGGTTTTTCCCCACCCTAGTAAGCCTGAGGGTGCTGCAGGAGACCAAGGCGTGTATCAGTCCTTATCTGAACCGCATAGAACAGACATTCCCAGAGTGGCCATTTATAGACCTCCCTGCAGGAATGAATTCCTTTCCCAGAGTATTAATATCAATATTCCTTGCTAGGAAAAGAATTTAGCGATATCTCTCCTACTTGCACATCCGTTTATAGACTCTCTGCAGAAGAAAAATATGGCTCTTTTTGCCTGACCCCGCAGGCAGTCAGACCTTATGGTTGTCTTCTCTTGTTCCCTAAAATTGTTGTTATTCTGTTCTTTTTCAAGGTGCACTGATTTCATGTTGTTCAAACACACATGTTTTACAATCAATTTGTACAGTTAACACAATTATCATAGTGGCCCTCAGCTTACAAAGATAACAGGATTAAGAGATTAAAGTAAGACAAGCATACAAAATTATAAGAGTATTATTTGGGAACTGATAAGTGTCCATGAAATCTTCACAATTTATGTTCCTCTGCCATGGCTCCAGCCGGTCCCTCCATTCAGGGTCCCTGACTTACCACAACACATAGCATTATCCTTAATGATGAAAGACTAAAAGCATTCCCCCTAAGATTTGGAACAAAGGAAGCAATTCTAATCTTAGCATTCCTATTAAACATTTTTTATGGAAGTCCTAGCCAGTATTGTAAGGCAAGCTAAAGAAATAAAATATATACATATTAGAAAGAAAGAATTCCTGTTTACAGAATACACTTTTGGATTTGTAGAAAATCCCACAGAATACACTGTTGGATTTGCAGAAAATCCCAGGGGCTCTATGAATAATGGCAACAAAAATATAAACTCTTAGTGCTAACAAGTTTTTTAGGAAAAATCACAGAATGCAGAGTTACTACACAACTCATTGTAATTCTATATACTAGTCGTGACAAATTGAAATCAAAATTTAAAAACAAAAATAATACCATCTACAACTGCTCAAAAAGATGTAATAGTTAGATATAAATCTAAATGTCATATACAAGATCTGTATTCTGAAAACTACAAAGTGGCCATAAAAGAAGACCTAAATGAGTAGAAAAGTATACTATGATCATGGATAGGAAGACTCAACATAGTAAAATATCAGTTCTCTCCAAATGATTTATACGTTTAATGCACTACCAATTAACATCTCAGCAGATTTTTTTGTAGATAAAAACAAACTGATTCTGAAATCCATATAGGAGGGCAAAGGAACTGAAACAACTAAAACAGTTTTATAAAAGAAAAATAAAGTTGGAAAAATCACTCTACCTAATTTTAAGACTCACTATGTAAATCTACAGTAATAGAGACAGTGTTGTATTACAGGAAAGACACAAAAATCATATGGAACAAAAGAGATAGTTCAGAAACAGACCCACACAAATATGACCAATTGATATTTGAAAAAGTCATAAAGGTACTTCAATGAAGAAAGGATATTGTTTATAACAAATGTTATTATAAAATTGGGTATATTAATTAAAGAACTTCATCCTAAACTTCACACCTTGCATAAAATTAGCTCAAACTGTATTATAGGTCTAAAAGTAGAATGGGAATATTAAAACTTTTAGAATTTTAGAAAATATTTGCCACCTGGAGACTGGAAAAGAGTTCTTAGACAAGATATCAAAAGCACAATTTATTAAAGAACATTTATAATTGAGCTCCTATCACAATTAAAACTGTTTGCTCTGTGAAAGACATGGCTATAAAAATGAAAAGATTGAAGCAAGATGGCTCATGTCTGTAATCCCAGCACATGGAATGCCAAGGCGGGAGGACTGCTTGAGCCCAGGAGTCTGGGACCAGCTTGGGCTACATAGTGAGACCCTGTCACTACCAAAAAAAACCAAAAAAAAACAAAAAAACAAAACAAAAAAAAATTAGTTGGACATGGTGGCATGTGCCTGTAGTCCCAGCTATGCAGGAGGCTGAGGTGGGAGAATCACTTGAGCCCAAGAAGACTGAGTCTTCAGTGAGCCATGACTGTGCCACTGCACTCCAGCCTGGGTGACAGAGCAAGAATAAATATACAAACAAACAAACTAACAAATAAATATATGAATGCATGTATGTATGTATCTTCTTTGATATAATTATTTTTTCCTTTGGGCAAATATTAAATCATGTCTTTTACAGCAACATGGATGGAATTGGAGGCTGTTTCTTAAATGAAATAACTCAGAAACAGAAAGACAAATGCTGCATGTTCTTGTAAGTGAGAGCTAAGGGATGCATACACATGGACATAGAGTGTGGAATGATAGACATTAGAGACCCTGAAGGGTGAGGTGGGGGTGGATGATGAGAAATTACTTAATGAGTACAATGTATGTTATGTGGGTAATAGAGTAAGAGCCCATCTTCACCAGTATGCATTATATCCATATAACACAATTGCATTTGTACTTCATAAGTTTATATAAAGACTAAAAAGAAAAAAAAACGAAAAGATAAGTTACATAGTAGGAGAAAATATTTGGAAGTCATATGTACAACAAAGGACTTATATACAGAATATGTAAAGAAATCTCAAAGCTCAACAGTAACAAAGCAAAAACCTAACTTTGAAAAATGAGCAAAAATCTTGAATAGATACTTCACTGAAAAGGATATACAGAAGGCAAATAAGCATATGAAAAGATGTTTCATCATCAGCAATTGGGGAAATGCAAATGAAAACCATGATGAGATACCAGTACATGCTTATTATAGTGGCAAAAAAAAAAAAAAAATACTGATGCTATCAAGTGATGATGAGAATGTGGAGCAGCTGGAACTCTAATATATTTTTGGTGGGAATCTCAAATGGTACAACCACTCTGGAAAAAAATCTGGTACTTTTTCATAAAGTTAAATGCACACTTATCATATGATCTAGCAATCTCACTTCTGGGTATTTACCCTAAAGAAATGAAAACTTATGTTCACATAAAAACCTGCCCATGAATATTTATCACAGCTCTATTCATAATTGCTAAAAATGGGAAACAAACCAAATGTCCTTCAGTGGATGAATGGTAAACAAAACGTGGTGCATCTATCCAATGGAGTACTCTCAGGAAGAAAATGGAATAAATGGTTGATGCAGACAACTTGGATGGATCTAAAAGACATTACACTGGGTAAAATATGCCAACTTCAAAAGGTTATATTTTGTTTATATGACATTCTTGAAAACATCAAACTATAGTGACAGAGAACAAATCTGGTTATCAAATATTAGGGATGGGAGGAGAAGGTGCTACAAGGAGATATCATAAGGGTTTTTTCAGGAGGGTGATAGAGCTGTTCTGTGTCTTGATTGTGATAGTAGTTATGAGAATCTATGCATGTGATAAAATTTACAGAACTACACACATAAAGCCAATTTTACTGTATGTGAATCTAAAAATAATTGAAAAAATTAAGTTTAGCAATCATTTTTTAAACTTTTAGTTTTAGTTACAAATGTGTTTCCCAAATAAATTCTCATGAGAATAATAAAAATGCAGATAAAGCCACTGCGCCACCTAGATTAAAACTGTCAATATCACTCTCTTTGCCAAGGGTAATCCCTCCTATCAGCTCATATATATTCTTATAAAGTGGCAATGGTTTCTAAAGTCTGGAATTTTATCTCAAATGCTCAAGTCTTTAATTATAAAATACATGAAATTAGGTAAGTACTCCAAGCATTTAAATATGTTGAAAAGACTAATACAAAGTGAATGATAATGTCATTGTTACAACACAAAAACGTGTCTACTTTCATTGATCTTACGTTTTGTTATTTTCTATGATTGTTACCACATTCACACATACCCCAGTTCTTTAAGTGTTGTTATATTATTTGTTTTATATGACTTATTTTATTCGTTTAAAGCCTTCCCATCTAAACTCTACTCCATCAATCATGGACTATCACAAAATCAATCTCAGGGCAGATGTTAAGAACAGGCATGCAACAGGTGCAAAATTACAACAGAAACAAATCACTTTCTTTCGATTTGCTAGTCACTTACACTTCCTCTTGTCTTTCATGTCTTGAATATTCCCCACTCCATCCTTTGCCTCATGTTTCCAACTAAATGCACTGAGTTCCCATATTTCTGGTTTTAAATTTTAGTTCCGTTTCTCCGATTCTGACAGTCTCTCCTGTTTTATTGTGGGGTCATTCCAGATTGAACGTGTAATGGCACCTCTGTTTGGTACACCTTTGGGGACTTCCCTGTTGGTCCATAAATTGCCCCATGGACAGATCATCTGCTAATGTAAAAGCAATTCTTGGACTTAGGGTCAAGTCTCAGGCATAGTCAGTCTTTTTTCTTGTTTTACATTTCCACATTCTGTATATTCCCTTCATTGATCAATCAATCATAGATGATATCTCTATGCTGCCACTAACTCGACCATATTTTAATCGCATTAGTTAGTCCAATTGTCAAGTGGCAAAAATTAGATTAGTAACTTGAATAGTTGAGCTGATATGGTTATCTCATGCCAGTGGTTGTAATGGTTCAGTGATTGTAACTGGATCAAATTGAATATTTGGGATCCAATCCATGGAATGTAAACTGACCTAAAGCAGTCAGTCTGGTCTTTTGGTGAAATCCAGACTTAGTTCTTTTTTAAGCATCATATTTTTCTGTAGGATCACAAGGCCACCTTCAATTATCATTTGTGTCTTGTTTTACATGAATCTTCTTTGATAAACTGTCATATAATAGCCATTGTCATATCCATAGACACGATGATAATGTGCTATATGATTTTAAGTACTATTTTTTCTCCAGTCCCCCAAATTCCTGTGACATTCATTATATTGCTTTTAATAACAAAATGACAACCCAAACAGAGGCAACTCTTCGTGGATGGGTCTGGGAAGAGATAAGCTTCCTTTACATTGTAACACCCAAAAAAGAGATGCCTCCCCTATCTGATCTACTGCTGCATCTCCTAGCGCCAAGACACGAATGGCATATACCCGGGCCTCAATTAGTATCTGTTAAAGGAATGAACGATTGTAAAAGTAAATTTGGGACAATTGGGTATTCAGCTAGGTGAAAGCTAAGGGAAATTTGGCCCTTGTTTTACTTTTACAGGGCAGGGCAAGTTAGCAGTACTAGCTTGCTGCCCTGAATGTAAACCCAGCTACCTGGCATCAGCTCTGTGCTCAAATGGCTTCAAAGGGACTTTGTTGCCAGTAAAGGTCGTGAGAGACTCTCCAAGGCAGGATATCAGAACTGCAGCACTCTCAGGACGTATTATGTTCTCAGATCACATTTGGAAAGGCAAAAAGTGTGAGGAACAATTACACGTAAGGTGTCAGGCTGTGTGCTACACCCTTTACTTGTGTGACCTTTAAAAAAAAATCCCCATAGTAATTCTGCAGTGTTCGTGATTCTGTCTCTATTTTACAGATGGGGAAACTAAGGCTCAGAGTCAGGGACACCACAAGCCTAGATAGTGACTTTGTACAAATGAGACCATGATAGACAGTTTTGTGACTGGGGGCATAGGCAAGATTTCAGCCTACACTTGGCCCCTCAGCTGGGCAACTTTTTGCAGTGAGCAACCTATACAACTGTACATGGTAATCTCGTTCAGAAAAAATGAAGAAACTTACCCAAGGTCACAAATTATAATAAGGTTTAACTGACTTTGAATTTCACATTCTTCCTGTGTTGACAAACTACCTAATGGTAAATTGATACGATTCATGCTGTCCTTACACTGAGGATATTCAGTGATATGAACTCTTAAGACTTTTAAATATTGGATGTAAGAAAATACAACAGATTTTTCCAAATTCAGCTCTGATCGCCTCCAACTGAGAGCCTCTGTATTTTTGCATATTATGGTCAACTTTAAGTTCAACTTAAGCTCCCAAACCATGCCCACCCCACCTTTGCCTCCCCACCTCCCTATCTCCCCATCTCCCAACTTCTCAAGCCAAGTTCACAATTCCCTTGCTTTGTGTCACAGACAGGGCCCTGAAATGTTGGCAGTGGTATCAGTTAAAGTCACAGCATTAGGAGAATTGAAAGAAACTGATTTTCTTTCAGTAGCTCAAATAGCCAGTGCTTTCCAAAAATATCTGCAGCTTTGTCTAATGCAGATTTATAACTCGACTCCTAATAAAGCTTTATTTCCCCCAAGTTGTAGTGTTTAAAATTCACATGATGTAATGCTGTTAACTAATGTTGCAATTTATTTCTATTTAAGGCATTATGCAGGAGAAACATAGAATAATAGCTTAAGGGGAGTGATTCAGAATGATATTAAGTGTGAATCAAAGCACGATAAAGTAATAATGAGCTGGATTTTCTGACCCAGGTTGGTGGTAAATTTTCCAAATCTTGCCCACCTCCTCATTAATTGGTGACGCTGTATCCCTCTGACCATCCTCTCTGTTTCTGCCTCATTGACATTTGGGTGCGTGATTAAGAACTTTTGCCTTCAGGATTTCTGGCTAAAGGAGTATATAGCCAGAGAGGATACCATGCATCTATGGGATTAATAAGTGGGCAAGTATCTGGCAAACTTGCTGATATAAAACACATCTAAGGAATATACATCCAACATAAATGTGGACGTATGTTCACTGAAAGACACGCAGTACAATGTCCACAGGGGCAATCTTTGTAATAGCTCAAATAAGAAAACTACACAAGTACCTATCAATAGTAGAAAGTGCCTCGCTTGCCTCTCGTTTTTGATATTCACTAGTTGTAGCTGATTGCAAACTCTGACAACTGAGCCCTACCTTAATCCCTGCTTCCCTAGGGTGCTCATAGGTGCTTCCTGCATTGACTCACAGGGCTCATGAATGCCAGGGAGCACACTGCCTTTCTGAACCTCTGGTCAACTGGCTGAGCTGCAGAAGTCAATTCTGGTTGTACATGAAGTAGCAGAGATTTTTCTACCGGAAGCTCATGGGAATACAAGGAAGGAAAAACATCTTGCTTTAAGGCTAATGTGTAAAATGAGGTGATACAAGTGAAGTCCTTGGAATAAAGTAACCACTTGATATTATCTTGGTTATTGCTTTTATAAACTTCTAAAAGAGAATAATGAATATACTAAAAAAAAAAAAAAAAAAAAATCCTGCTTCTTGGTATTTCCTTAAAGGTCAAAGGAAAATCCATTCCTTTCCTATCTTCAATGGCCCCTAATGCTTATAGAATACCTTCCTTAGTCATTTCAAGCCCAACAGGATTTGCTGCCTACAGTTTTTTGTTTTGTTTGTGTTTTCCTTCTAGATGATGAATTGGCAAACTATGGCCTGGGGGCCAAATATGGGCCCCCACCTGGTTTTGTTAAAAAAAAAAAAAAAAGTAGTACTACAATCCAGCAGTGGTGCCCATTGCTTTACATATTGCCTGTGGCTGCTTTTGCACTTCAACAGCAATGAAGTGGTTGTGATTACAACATTTAGTATCTGCTTATTTATAGGAAATGTTTGCTGAACCTTTCTACCCTCATCTTCTTTCAAGCAAAGAGGGTTTCACCCCAAAGAGGGTTTGCTCCAGCCCTGATGGGTCAGTGATTCCCTCACGCCTCCAGCTCTGCCCTCACACGGTTTCTTCCACCTGGGGTGCCCTTTCCTCTGTGCCTTTTCTTTGATGCCTTATTCAATCTTCAAAGCTCAGATCAAATCTCTCTGCCAAGTAGAAGCCTGTTTTTTTCAACATCCACAGCGGGAGATCCTCTTAACCTGTAAATGTGGTTCATGTATTTCTTAAATTATAAGCCATATTGCTTTGCAGTTTTCCAGAAAATATCTGAAAATATCTGTTACCCCTATTGGATACCCCTTTCTACTTTGAGAGAGTCAAGAATAGGTCTGGTTCATAGAGTATTGGACACACAATAGGTATAGGTACAGGTTTGCTGCATGAAAATGCCAGCTAGGGTCATTTTCCTGCCCTTCCTCATCCGCCCTCTTCACCCCAGCCTAACTAGGGTGACTCTATCCCATGTGCCTGGGATGGAAGGGTTTCCTAGAGTGTAGGACATCCGGTCCCAAAACGAAGCAAGTTGGAATTAGTGGTCATGCTAAATATGAACTTCCCCAGATGCTCTACTTAGCAAGCCCGAGAGTTCTCAAAACTAACCAGTCTTCCAATACCTCCATGAGCTGGCTGAGTCTTTGGAGGCTAAATCCCCTGACAACTCCCCTCACCGAGTTATTTTAAGTTAGACCAAAATAATTAAAGACCTCAAAGACCAATTATGTGTAAAGGGGCTCCTCTTCTTATCCATCACATAACTTGTTTTCCACTCCTTGCTCATCTTTTATTTTATATATATATAATTGGAACCAAAAGCAATATAATAATAATCGCTTTTCAGATGAAAAGAGATGAGACAAAACAGACACAGGAGAGGATAATTTGAATTATCTTGGGTATCAATTGGGATTTCACAAACAAGAGGCTTCAAAGAAACTGCCAACAATGAAGAAGTGGAATGGAACCTGGGATTCCTGTGTAGGAAGCAGTTGATGAGGGGTGGGAATGGCGACCCACCTCTGGTGCTAGTTCCCTTTTGCAGATTACAGGGCTGGGCTAGTTTGACATTTTGTGCTGAAGTCTTTAGTGTGAATTTGTGTAGGACTAAGTGCCCCAGTGTTGCAATACACTGACATGCAGCGCATTTCTGACGCAGTAACCATATGATCCAGAGCAAACCCCTTAAGTCTTGGGCCTCAGACCTACCTCACAGAGCTCAAGGATGAGACAAATGAGCATTAGAAAATGTCTAGGATGGCATGGAATGGAAATTGATTTCCTGGAATCTAATAGAAGACCAATCCCATGGCAACCAACTGTTCTCATTCTACTGTGGATATAAAATCAGTGTCCTTCTTGCACTTAGCCAGGCAAAATGTGGGATTAGAAATCAGCATTGTTATATGCTCCTTCATGATAACCCGCCAGGTTATCGGAGGCCTTCCTATTGGGACAGATGTTTGCTTCGCACCCAGCATGTGGCAGGCCATCAGTCCATCTAACTCAATCCCCATTGCATATTGCTATTCCAGAAATTTCAAATTCATGGTAAAGAACCATCCGTAACATTGAACGTGTCTGGGTCACCTGGTTTAAAATTCAGTGCCCATTCCATAATGCTGTTTGGATGAAGGGTCCCCAGAATTGGCTGAATTAAGGGTGACTCTACAGCACATGTTTTAGTGTTCTCTCCGGGTTGTGTAGGCGGCCTGGATGGATTGGCAGGACACAGGCACTCCAGGGATGTCCTCTCTGGAAATATGCCGAGGGAGTTTTAACAGGGCCAGGCAGCCTGAAGCAGAGCCAGTGGAACACTCAGACTGTCTCCCCTAGCCCTGCCCGCTGTGACCTCCTCCCACATGAGGACCAAATTTGTCTGATACAGAGCAAGTTGTACTGGGGAAAAATGCATTCTTGGATTCATCGTGTTTGGAAGTTTTTGTGGTCCTTTTCCCCACTTGCTCTTTTGTAGCTTTCCTTTGTTTGATTGGTCTCCTGGGAAAAGACAGTTGTCCAAGTGAGTTTTGGATAAAGTCTGAGTCCCTGACCCACTTTACTCAGCATGAAGAGGCCACATTTTACTTATTAGGCCCTTAAGTGAAAAATCAAAACCACCAAGAGCTTGGCAAATGTTGTTGTGTCTAAGACACATAGCACATCCCACATTTTAGCAATGCATTTTACTGTGGGCAGCTGGGTCTTTAAAACTCATCATGTCTTTTGTTTAAGTGATAAGCAAACCCCTGAAGTTTCTTGAAAATCATGATCTGAATGGCAGTGACCACCAACATAATGGCTCCCACCATCATAGGGTTGGCACTTACTCATTTTTGGAGGTATCTGGGGACTTCTCTGCAAGGTCAGGACCATGTATGTTTGGATGTAGTCTAAAAGGCAGAATGGTAGTTTCCTCTTGAGCCCTGAATGTGGAAGTCATTTGGGGTCAGAGACAACAGAGTGTGGGAATGGGCAAGTATGACCCAGTTTGGGCCTACCCTTAACTCCATGTGAAAGACCCCTGCCAAAATATCTCCAATCCTGGGTGGAGGCAGGACTGGCTTCAGGGGTGTGTGTGATCTGTGCAGGTGCATGAGACATTGTGCTGAAAGGCCCCACCTGTGATTTAAGACTGTTTTCACCATCTTGAAATTCTTAATAATTTTTGAAGAGCCCTGCATTTATGTTTTGCACCGGTCCTCATAAACCATGTAGCTAGCCCTAAATGGAAGAGAAAATTAATTTCTTTCAAATATAGTATTGCTGGGTGACTTGTTCATGAAGGGAAATGGGAGTAAATATGCCGATGGGGAAAGATTGGAGTTAATATCCAGGCAGATCATTCAGTATTTCCTTATTTATCGAACTCTTTCTGAACATCTGCTGTGAGGCAGACGTTTTGTTATGCGCTGAAGACAGAAAATTTCCTCAACTGTGAGACACACGGCTTTGCCCCACATAGCAGCTGTATGGACTTTTCAATGTATCCAATTGATTTGAGTCTCCGCTTTCACATCTGTAAAATGGGAAGAATAAGGTCTATCTCACAGGGTTCTTGTAAGGATTAAAAAAGAATGTGGACAGAAAGTGTGCAGCTTACAGTTTAGTAGCTTGCAAATGTCCAATAACCATACTCCCCTATCATAATCTTCATGTTTATTATTGTATAAGAATGCATGGCTAATAGACTTATAAGAGTGAGAACTTCTCATCCTACCTGGTGAAAAGGGGTTGAAAGGATCTAGGGGAGGATATTTCCTTTGAATTGAATCCTAAAGAATGATGGAGCCTTAGCTTGTTGAGTAGTATTTATTTCTGAATGTTTTGGAGGATTTCACCACAATGGTCTCACTATGGATGGTCTAGCTGTAGATTTTCCACTGGATTTGAAAAATTCAGGGATATTCACCTGGTAGCAATAAGGAACTACGTATACTATGATTATGATAGTATGCATAAGGGGAGACTGCTGGATATCAACAGAATTCACTCCTTAAGTTCTCAAGCTAGACTGTCACAAAGTCTAAAACATCCTGCACAATCTTCTCTGTGGAAACACAATGGACATCAGCTGCAGATCTTATCCACACATTGTTTTGAGTATGTGATTGTCATTAGCATGTGGTGACCAAGTGTCTTCATTCTTGGCACTGGGTACTGTAGATGGGAAGAGTATGCTCAAAGATGGCATCATCAGGGACCCATTAGTGTCAGGAGGTAATGGGAGCCCCCAGAGTCTGCTATCCCAGGCCTGGACATCCACCACTCATCCTTTCCCTTGAAATTTAAGCCCTGAGTAAAAGCAAATGCTCTGAGCCCTATCTTATCTTAGGGGTGAATCTTGGAGCACATTGACACTCTAGTTTGTTCATTTGTTTCAGAATCTAAGAGCATGGATTTATGGGAAAGCCGATGAAAACAGTGGGCTCATGGGAGGTGGGAATGAAGGAGCAGAAAGATACCAGAAAACAAGATAAATTAAGAAGTTTGTTAGGGGCTCAGATGCTGGGTTCAGAATGCTATGCTTTTAGGAACTGTTTGATAGCCTTGGTTTTTGCTCCTTTTTCTTTTCTCTCTTACCTTCCCCCTTTCTATCTGCCTCCTTCTCCTCCCTCTCTTACTCTCTTTTTTCCTTCTTTTCTTTTGCTTATTAATTCAGATGCATTGAATACCTCTGCATGCCTGTAATGACTTTTTTGCAACGTGTCAGCTAGGTCAAGCTGAACTCCATCTCCCAGAGTTCTTTCTTTGTTATGTTTTTGATTAGGGTACGCCACAGGGGAGATTCTAGGGATATGTGGAGGGTGAAAAGCAAGCGTCTGTCACTTTGTAGCTCACACATATTATCACTGATCTGCTGACTCACCTCTCTGGCATAAAGCAGCATCTGGGCCTGGCATACTGTATCTCATCCCTGGTCCTCCTTCAGCTTCTCCAACTCCTAGGCCAGGAATGTGTTTAGCTCTGTGACAGAGGGCCCTAGCGATTGAGTCCCAGTCCTAGACGAGGACATCCATCTAAAAAACATGGCCAAAGGAAAAAGCAGAGGTAGATATCTCTGGGGTCATACCCAGAGAGAGGAAGAGGTGATTGCGTGGAGCCAGCTCTGTAGACACTCAAAGCATTGGCTTTGTCTCTGAGTGATTTGTGAAGGCTCAGGAAAGATGACCTGGTGCAGGACTTTCTACCACCATTTCAAGATGTCACCAACAGACTCAGTGACCTGCTGACCTTCCTATATCCCAGATAATCCGCTTTTATTAGAAATAGCAGATTCCTTCCATGAAGTGTACAAATCTAAAGCCTCTGGCTTCTTAGAAAAGTAACAATTCTAATTCTTGTGATATGGAACAATGGTCACTCCCGGGACTTTTCAAAGAGCTGGAAGACAACAACATAAATGATGAGCAGGACAAGTTTCAGAAGGCAGAGGAGCAGTGTTGCAAAGTGGTTAAGACTAGGCTCTGCAACAGAAGGTCTCTTGATATCTGAGGCTTGAATTTTAGGGCTGGATGTTCATGAGCTGGTTGAGTTCATATCCTCTTCCTTGACTCATGAACATCCAGCAATAAAAATTCAAGCCTCAGATATCAAGAGACCCTCTGCTTTCAGAGATCCTCTACAGATGTACAGCTCCTTGACCACAGTGACTTCTAGCTCCCTGTACCGGGCATCGGGCAACAGGAGTGACTGGATTGGTAGAGACTAGATTTTCACTTGAAGTTGTAAAAGTCACACTCCCTAATGAGAAACAACGTGGGGACTAGATCGGCCGTGATCCAGGAAACCAGCCCAGTTGGTAACACCCTTGTAAAAGAGACTGATAAATAAATAAGCAAGCCATCCAGCTTTTCTTCTCTTCGGCAAATGAGATGAAACAGCTGGCCTTGGAAAGAGGCCCTGTGCTTTGTTAACTGGAAACAGATTAGCAAACTCAATCAGCTGACTGGTTTTCCAGTCTGCGGCCTTCCAACATTTGAAAAAGGGAATTTTTGTTGAACGTCTCTCTGGCAAGGGCCAGGCAACGAATGACACTAGCCTGGCGTGAATGTTTCATGCTGGTGGGTAAAAATACTTTAACTTTCCTATGGGTCTTTGACAAAAACCTCAGGGAATTCTATTGAGTACATGTTGTCAGTATTTTAATCAGCTTCAGCTGTCAAAACTCTTGTAACCCGCCTCTTCTATTTAAAATGTGTCTTCTAGGCATAAAATAATTAAAGGTGCAGGGCCATACAGTAGGCTCAGAGCCATTGCAATGTGACAAAACCCTATGGATAAAAGGTATTATTTCAGGAAGTTTTAAATATAAATTTTGTTTTGTCAGAAGGCTGCAGGGCACACATTTTCTATACTGTCAAGCTTGATAGTAACAATATTTATATTTCAAATAAAAAGATTAAATTGCAGTATTATGTATTTCTGGTTTTCATCAATTTTCTTTTTTTTTTTTTCTACTAGTTTATCATAGTGCTGCATCTCGGTATGTCATTTTTTTTTTTTTTTGCTGACAATACTTTTATTTTATTGAAATATTATGTCTTTTACTGTCAATCCCAGAGTTAAAATAATGAAGGCAGACAGCCCAGCCACTTGGGTTTGGGTGTTTTACAAACAAACGTCTTGCTTTACACCTTGTTGAAGGTTTTGTGAATGCAAAACAACAAAACAACACAAAAGAATAAACATGCTCAGACCCATGTGTTTAGGCGGGTGTTTGAGACAGCTTTGAGCTTTTCACCTGGAGTCATTTGTGTGCTTTTTCATTCCAGGGTAGAAAAACAAACAAGGCACAGGCAAGGCCAGCAGAGCTGGGGGAATGAGCTTTTGCCTGTGAATGGCTGTGCTGGCTGCCTGTGTCACAGCTTGTTAGCTGTTGCAGCTCAGTGTCTGCAAATGGGACCAGGCAGCCAGGGGAGTTTTCTGAGCCACGGAAACAGAGGACTTTCTCACTTTCTGGGCTAGCACAGTGTCAGCCCTTCAATGTCATGCTTGACAGAGAGTTTTGGGGCAATGTGAAGAGTGCGTCTCTCTCACCTGTTGGAATGAAGCTGGGCTGTGGCTGGGGCTCTTGGCATGCTCATTTTGATATGAAGGGAGAGTCAATGCCCGCAGAGAGTGGCTTCTCTTTCAGAGCTGTTGCTTCCTCTGCTTCCCACTTGATGAGGGAAAGTGTGACCTTTTCAAGTCAACTAGCCCCAAAGGGAGTACTCTCATGTAAGATGGCAAAGTATATATGAGCAGTAATGTCTCCCTCCATGACCGCGACAGACATCACCAATACATTTCAACACTAACACTCACCCAGATGCATCCTCAGAATCCCTTTCTTCATGATTTCCTAGGCAGCCACAACCAATCAGAGTGGACTGGTCATCTTTGCCTTGCTAGCTCTTTCTGAAGAAGATGGGGGTACCTGGCCAGGGACATCTAGCAGTCTCATGCCAAGCAACACTTGTTTTAATGGTGCAGTTTACTGCCCCCAAATAAATCATATTTAACAATACTTTAATTCACATTCTGATCTCATTCATGGAACCTCCATTTTGCAAGAGGGAAAAATCAAGCCTCAGAGAGCTGAAGTAACTTGTCTGAAGGTATACAGTCACCAAGCGACACAGCCTGGACTTGAACCTTGGACTCCTAATTCAATATCCTGATCAAGAGATTTTGAGCATTTTAGTACGCAAAACGTAGTATTTGGTAAAGAGGCAACTATGTAAAGCAGCTAGGAAAGTCCATGGGAAAATACTGCTGATTCCCATTTAGCATACATGATGCTAGTTCTTTCTAAAATCAGGAAGCATCCCTAGAAAGTTTAGCTGCAGTTATAGTTTTTTTATGAAGAGAAGGATGAAGTCTTTATCAGGAACAAAATGGTATTTAAAGACGCATCTATGTCATCTCGTTTCTGTCCTACTGTCTTGGGAGCTCCAACTGAAGTCAAATATTTTTCAGGTTGTTGGTTTGGCCTCCTCCTCCCCCCACACACCCATAATGACATTATTTTCAAAATGTATCTATCATTTAAAAAGTAGCAGCAACCCTGTACTAAAATAGTAGTTAACATTTATGAACAGGTAGTTTCTCAGGGGCCAGGCACATTGCTCACGGTTTGGTATGCATTATTGAGTTTGCTTTTCATAACCAATGCTTCATAGGGACTACTGTTACCTTCATTCAAAAGTGAGACTCTTAACAGCCGATAGTGTGTGCCCAGGTCTAGAACCAGTTGAAAGTCTGTGCAACGCTAAAATTCCTGTTGTCCATTATCGCATTACGTTTTTTACTACAATGCCTCATATTTAAGATGAAGCTCATGTTTTATATTTTGCTTATGAGGAAACTGAGATGTAGAGAGATTAAGAAAATTACCAAAGACTACAGGGCTGGGAACTCAGTGGGCAGAGCTGGGCTGAAACCTGGACAGATACCAGATGGCGGGGAGGCAGTACGGAATAGAGAAGGAAGAAGGAATCAATGCACATGTGTGGTGGGTGGAAGCAGGCATATGCCCTGCTCTAGAGTGTAAAGTCATGATCAAGTCGGAAGGACCCAGGCCACAGAGATACTTGGTATTTTTAAATGTTATTTTACCTATGCTTAGACTGTCAGCACATCTGGAGAACAGAAAGTCACTTGAGACAGGATACCCTATGAGGACAGTGGTAAGAATCTTTTGCCATGCTAATCAGAAAATCCACCCCTTCAGGTTTGTGAATGTTGTACTCCTAATCCCACAAGCCAATTCACCTTGGAAATTAATGTTGGATGTTGCTAAATACTTCCCTGAGGGACACAGAATGTTGAAGAGTATAATGATCGTTCTTCCTTGGAGATTGCTCTTTGTATTTTTATCTCCAACATTCCCCTGATACATGCGGCCCCTAAAAGAGCCAAGGGGAACTGGAAGAGCAGGAAAAAATGATAGCAGAATGTGTTAACAAAAGCCTGTTCCAGGAACCCTTTATATAACAGTATACATGCAACAATGTCATGTGGAAGGAATTCAGGTATCCGTGAAAGAAACAACACAGAAAAGGTATGCAGAAAAACAAAGTAAGAGAGGGAGAAACAAAGGGAGCTATTCAGGTTATCTCATTGATTTAAAACAAAAAGGTTGTATTATGCCTTACAATCTTCTGGATTGACTAGGGCTGAGCTGGAAGATTCTTCTGCTGATCTCACCTGGGGGACCTTACATGCAGTACTAGTCAGATGGAGGCTTGGGATAGAATTGCCAAGGTGGCTTCACTTACATATCTAGCACGTTAGCAAGGAGCCTCCCTATGTGGCCTCCCCATGGTCTCTCCATCAATGTAGAGAAACTCCTCAGAAGGTGACTTATGGCTCTCAAAAGTACAAAAGTGAACACTGCCAGAAGTCATTTCTGCTGCTTTGTATTAGTGAAAGTGAATATAGGAGCAGCCTAGAGGCCTTGTGGGAGGCAACCATACCAGGGCACGAATACTAGGAAGGTGAAGTTTACTGGAGGCTGTCTTTGGAGTCTATCAGTTCAATGGGGACCTTTTTGCTTTTGAGCTAAAACCCATATTCTTTATCATAACTATCAAAGCTTCTCACAATCTAGCCTCAATCTTCCCAGGGTCAAACTACTATGTTCTTTTAATATATAAAATTATGTCTATAAAGCACTGATCTTACAAAACGTCCTTATTGTTCCTTGCCCCATGTAATCACCTAGTTATCCTGGAAAAACCAATACTAACGGGCCTTACCATCTGCCTCTAGCAGAATCAAAATGAATTATTTCATCCCCCAGGCTCTTATAAAACCATAGAAATGAGGAGAAGGTGGAAAAGAAGGTGGAAACAAAGAGTCATTTGTATGAACTGTGGGCAAAGAGGGCAGGTCTGATGGCTCGAACCAACAGTCAGATGAACACAGATTTAAGGAATCTGAAAATGTTTTTTTAAAATGTGTACATCCAAGCACACACACACACACACACTGAAGTTAAAATGATACAAGCTTGGACTCAGACATTATTCTTGTAGGAGGCTTTTTTTCTCCATGTCTAAACTACACTGACTACCTGGAAACCTAAAGAGAATATCACTCCATTTAAACTTTTATTGCTATAACATTTCTCAGAATACAAACCCTGTCTGATGTATGCATATCCCATGCCAGCCTGCACATGGCAAGGGAAACTAAAGTACTGGCTATATCTGAGTCATTCAAGGAGGCACGTCAGATACACATCTGCTTTTATCTTTCTTAGGTATTCAGTAGCAAAGATCATATTAAACAAAAGGAAAGGAAGGTGAAGTAGGAAGATACAGAAGGGTTTTATGGAAGCCAAGGGGAAGAAGTGAAAGCCAGGCATATGAGGGATGGGAGCCAGGACTGGAATATTGCCAATAGAAGTGAAGAAATCACCCCTTCCTGCCATCGCATCAGCTTTTGAGTTTAATTCTCTACAGGTCTCTCTCTGTCCTCTTCTTTCTCTGCCTCACTGCATGTGGTACAAACATGACTACACCATGGCAGACTACATTCTCAATGTCCACAACTTAAGACCCAGTATGCTTACGTCCCAATTTTATTTTCCGAAGCACAGAAGGATCTTATTAGTCCAGCTAACTACCAAAGGTTCTTTCTGGGGCAAGTGACCCTTTTTGGTCCAAATGCATATGACCACTGTAGGAGGGAATAGGGACTTCACTTGCCACCATGTAAACCACATGTCCCTTCATGGATCTTGTAAGGGAGATGTTCTCAGACAAAAGGTTGTGGGATGGATGGGACGAGATCCAAAAAATGCACACTAAGCTTTACAATTATTTTTTGGTAGATGAGAAAATAGAAATGCAGAGACTATGTTTGGAGAAACAGGCTCTTTGACATACCTCGTATTGAACATGAACACTGTCTTAGTGGGCTACAACCCACTATGTACTTCGGCACTACTTTCGCACAGTTTTCTGATTATTCCCAAATACAATTTTCTTTCCCCATAGAAAAACTGTCATTATGACACAAACCACAGCCCATTGACTTTAGGGTTGACAGATCAATTGAATGCCTAGTATGTAACATCAAAAAAAAGACGCTCCCCAAAACTCCTGGAGGGGCATTACTAACCTCTGGTGTTTCATAACCTGAAATGCATGAGGACAGAAGTCTATAGAAACGTTTTATAAGAAGCAGTTTTCAAATAGGTGATTAATAGACCTGAAATTACCAGCAAAGGAGAGTTTAATTATCAAGAGCCAGAACAGTCATTCTTAAGCTTAAGCAATAATGCGTCATAGGGTGGATTCCAACATTTTCTTCATTTAGGAAAATATAAAAGAGCCCGTCATAGTTCACCTCAAACCATCAGATGACTTTTAAGGCTTCATTGAGAAACTCAGATAGTCTATGTTGTGAATAATAAAAAGAAAGGCAAAGTCAAAAACAAAACAATGTAAAATTAATATTCTAATTGTATAAAATCATAGAGTAGGGATTTATTATGTGGATCTGTTCTAATTTCAAAAAATAAAGGTATAAGAGGATTTACTGAAGCATAGAGAAAACAGCACCATTTCAAAAGCTGTACCCAAACTCCTTTAAAAGCACAGAACAAGATATCTAACAGGTCGCCAGAAGCAAGTTAATATAGGTGATCTCTAGTCATCTGCCTGTAAGAGAATTGGCTTAAATATTTATTTAATTGCCAGTCATGCTTAAATCAGTTTCCCAGGACTTGCCAAAATGGGAAACATTCTAACATATATGCTTCTGGAATAAAAGCTAAATTAAAAGGACATAAGTTCAAGGAAAAAGATGAAAGTCTGCATTGTCCTAAAGTCATGCTTAAAGGAGGAATTACTCTGTTAGCGGCACTCAGTTCTAGAAAGAGTAATGCCCAAAACGTGGAAAATTACCACAGAAAGAGAAGATTCGGTGTTTTTTTGTTTTGTTTTGCTTTTTGAGATGGAGTCTTGCTCTGTTGCCCAGGTTATAGTGCGGTGGTATGATCTCGGCTCACTGTAACCTCTGCCTCCCGGGTTCAAGTGATTCTCGTACCTCAGCCTCCCGAGTACCTGGGATTATGGGCACCCGTCACCATACCCAGCTACTTTTTTGTATTCTTAGTAGAGATGGGATTTCATCATGTTGGCCAGGCTGGTCTCAAACTCCTGACCTCAGGTGATTTGCCTGCCATGGCCTCTCAAAGTGCTGGGATTATAGTCGTGAACCACCGTGCCCGACCAAATTCAGCTTTTTCAGGGGGAAGAAAATCAACAAGGAATAATGATGTGGAGAACAGTATGCTCATACCGCACACTATCATGAGCTGTTATCGACAATACCAGCAAATTAACCAGGAGGCTGGCTGGTTTGATAAGGAAGCTGTCACTTTCCCTGCTGAGATTGACACGCCTCATGACATCGGTATAATTGATGTCTGTTCAATGATACCCAGATCTGTCCCAGAATCTGTGCAGGAACATCTGATAGTTACATCCAACTTAAAAGTGAAATGCTAGGAAGGAGCGTGTCCAGATGGCCACAGATGTTCTCAGAAAAAATAAGAATTTTAAAAAAATTATTAAAAGCTGTTTAACAGATGCCATATTCAACAAAGAGATAGTTCATTGTTCATGCACTGATTTTGGAGAAATATTTGGGCTGTGCTGGACTGAATTGGGAGCCGGGGCTCTCAATACCCTCATTTGCCCTAACCCTGGCATAAGTTTCTGTGTGGTCGATACAGTTTCTACCAGGGAAAGCATACTTTTCTTCTGGAACATCTGGGATCATTTGTTCAGCAAGAATGACAGTCTCTTCTTTAGATTCCATCATGAAGTCACCTCAAAGGAGGCTGAGCACTCCAGGGGTCAGATCTTTGCTTATACCGAAGTCTGCAAGGTCCTCATTCCTAATCTAAAATCAGAGATAAATATGGCAGGTGGTAAACATGTCAAGTTGCACTACAGTACAATTCAGTATGTACTGTCTCTAGTAGACGCATGAACAAAAGGCTACAGAGTGGCCAAGGGAAGAGTGATCGATTACACAGCAGTCAGGAGAGCTGCATACAGGACTTCTATTTAGGATAGAGGTCGGCAAACTAAGGCCCATAAGCTGAATGTGACCTGCCACCTGTTCTTGTAAAAAATAAATAAAAATAAAAATAAAAATTGTATTACAACAGAGCCATGCTCCTTCCTTTACATATTGTCTATGACTGCTTTTGCATTACAATGGCAGAAGTCAGTAGTCATGACAGAGACTGTATGGCCCACAAAATGAAAATATTTACTATCTGGCCCTTTACAGAAAAAAAATATGCTGATGCCTGGTTTAGGAACTCTAAGAGTCCCTCTTCTGTCAAGGGGACCTTCTTTCTTCATGGAAACTATAGCAACTTTTATATCATCTCACCCATGAATTCATTTACTTATTCATCCTTCAACTAATATTTATTAGATTTCTTCTTTGTTTTCTCTAGTACATTATTATTATTTGTTTTGGCACTTGCAAAGGTGAATAAAACTTAGTCTGTTATCAAAATGCTTAAGGCATAAGGAGTAAAGTATTTTGTATGCAGTGGATTTGGCTTCATTATCATTGCTTTGTGGCAACAGTAGTGAATATTAATAACCACAGTACTAATAATTAATGTTTACTGAGCTCTTGCTATACATGACAATCTCAGTGGTAAGCGCTTGACTCAGATCATCTCATTTATTCCAAACCCTGAGACCATGAGGTAGCCATTATCCCGGTGATACAGATGAGAACACTGAGGCTTATAAATATTGTGGCGTTCGTCCAAGGTTACACAATCAGAAAGTGATGGATTGCAAAATAAAACCCAGATTCACTGAAAGCAAAGTTCACACTTTCACAATAGATAGATGTGTGTCTGAGCTTCAGTTTCACTCAATGCATATTTTCTCTGTGCCTGATCTTCCCTTGACCTAGCTGGGGACAGGGAACACACAGGAATAATCACTATCCCTCAGCACCATGTGCTTTGGGGTTCTTGATCCTAACCTAAATGCAGCATTGCCCTGGCCTCAGGCTCAGAGAGGCTGTGTCTAAGTTCCATCTCCTGAGTAACAAGTCCATGCGATAGCAATGCTTGGAGGACACTCAGCATTCCACAATCAGCCGTTACAACTCCTGAATATTCATCTTTATCACAAGGATGAACAGTGAGAAAATAGAATCTAATGACTTATATTTCTTGAATAAAGAACACAAACCCATTTGCTTCCACCTCACATTCTTTTACCCATTACTTTCTTTTAGAAAATTAAATTAGGGGATCCATATAATTATTTAGTCTCTGCTTACTTATTGGTAAACTTTGTTATTATTATACAGTCCCTCGCTCAGAGTCTTGATGCTTCGTAGCCTCTCTCAAACCTAAAGGAAAGCGCCTGAATTTTCATTCTGGTTCCTTTGGGTACTAAGGGCACAGAAGTTGCTTTAACAGCGGATAGGGTTTACTTGACAAAGCAGTTTAAACCCAAAAAGGCCCCATCAGCCCCACGAGGCAGATGCCTCTTAAATCAATCTCTGTGGAGTTGGATGGCGGGGTCTGTTACATCACTGTCAGCTTCTTGCAACCACAGAGGAGGAAACCTTCCCTACCCCCCACATACCTCTGAGATCTCTTCATTTAGAGGACAGGAACTTAAGGAGAGAATGGACCCTCCATCCAGGAGTCAATGAAGGTGTCTAACAGAGAAGCCAGTCTCTCGCGGACATCGTTGGTAGACCACTCAATGGTACAACACACCCTCTTCCAAGAGAAACTCATTTTATTCCATTTTTAAATTTACATTTTATGTTTCTCATGTTCTTAGGTAGCCCATATGCCTCCAACCACAGCATCAAAGATGGGTTTAATTTGATCCTAAGAAAATTGTCTCCCAGCCAGTGATTGTTTCATAAAAGCCCTGAGACTCCATCGTGCCACTGGGATACAAGTCACAGTTTGTGGGGGGGGCTTCCCACCTCTTCTAGAAATTTCTACAGTTGCACTTTCCAACAAGGTAACCCCTAGACGTAGATGGCTACTGAGCACTTGAAATGTGGTGAATCCAAATTGACATCAGCTCTCGAACACTTAGAATGAAAAAGGAATGAAAAATGCCTTCTTAATTTTTTCCTTATGACTGATCATGTGTTGAAATGCTGGCATTTTCTATATGTTGAGTTAAAGAAAATATATTTTAGGAAATTTAATTTCACTAGTTCCTTTTTTACATTTTTAAACATGAGTACTAGAAAATGTATAGTGACATCTGAGATTCCCGTTCTTTTTCTACCAACAGAGCTGTTTTCGAGAGTACCTCTCTTCCGAATATTGTTGTGTGCAGAGAGGCCAGGAACTGCTGTGACCATCCTGCTGTCAGACTAAAGCCGGCAAGGGAGGACGACAGAGAAGACAGGGCCAGAATCTGAGGTTCAGAGAACCTCTGCACTTCCAGTTATGTGACCCAGTCAACATCCTTACTATTCAAGCACGTTTGCAGTAGGGTTTTCTCTTACCTGCTGTTGAAAGCATTGATACTTGTTCATGGCCTAGAGGTCTTATTTCCTGAGAGCTTAGGAAGTGGGTGCACGAAGGTACGGGTTTTTAGATTACAATGGGGAAGAGAAAGCCTGGCATCTCCCAAGTCTTGTGTCCAAGTTCCATGGGAGCCAGGCAACTAGCTAATGGATTCTGCCTCTTGGAGATGGGATATAAATGTACTTCTCAGACCACTGAACAATCAGTGAAGCCCTAGAGCTGAGAGCCCCCATTGAGAATAAACTCCTGCAAGGGGACTGTGGCGCAAACAGAGCACAAGCCTCCTGGCCTCAGCACCCCCTTCACACATACCTGGAAGAAAAATGAGGCTTAGTCAACCTGAACAGGGGGATCTAGTATGCTGGTAGCTTCCCTTTCCTTTGCTCCTCCCTGGCAACCCATCTCTCTGCACTCCGTTCCCTGTCCTGGAAGGCATGATTCATCAACAAAATCCTTGCTGTCTGGATCTCAGTTGGGTTCAACCAATGGAAGCATTAATAAGCAAACAAGAGAGAGAGAGATGTGTGTGGTTAGGGTGTTTATTCTTCTGGCTCCCTCCCTGCAGGCCAACAGAAGCTGCTGCTTCTCACTCACCATCACAGCATCCATTAGGTGGTTCTCTCCCTCCAGGTGTCATACAACCCCTCCCCCTTCCCTTGTTCCTTCAGGTCTAACGATAGTAATGGTGCCTCCTTGGTGCTAAACCTTGTGGTTTACTTAGACCCTGATCATACCTTTATTAGTAGTCTTTTTATTAAGCCTTCTTCCAATGTTCCAAGTTGCTTATGTCTGGAACAGTGGAAGATTACGATTATCTCTTTTAGCCTCCTTGACTTTCTTTTGAGCAGGTTACAGCACAATGTTACGAAGGTCTCAAAATGCCAGATTCCAAAATGAAGGCTGTCCTCTGATCAGAGAGGAGGAATGTGACTGGTGGACTAGGACCAGAAGATAAAGGGAGTTGGCTCAAGGAACAAGCCACATGGGGTAGAAGAGGGCAGAGGGACCCACCCCACTGATGGTGACTTGATTTTTGACCTATCAACATGGAGAGCCAGGGAGTACAGGCTGCCATGTCCCAATCTTCACTCTTGGCTTGTGACCTGCAATGTCTGTCTGCAACTATCAGTCATATTTGGGATCTTTAGGCTGCTGCATGGAGTTTCTAGGACCTTGTTCCATACATCTTAAATGTACAGTGAGTGCATCATGAATGAGATTCCTGGCAATGCCACAAAAGACTGAGGTGTAATTAGGGAGCACGTGTTGACTGTTTAGGATTCAGTTAGCTATAATATGTGATAATATGGTGGTCTGATTCAGCCCAGAGCAAAACTGGAAGGTTGAAAAAGTTTAAGCCTGGTGCAATGGCATGTGCCTGTAGCCTGAGCTACTTGGGAGGCTGAGGCAGGAGGCTCACGTGAGCTGCGGAGTTCAATGCTGTAGTATGCTATGATTGTACCTATGAATAAGCACTGCATCCCACCCTGGGCCACAAAGTGAGAGATCTTCTCCAAACAAATAAAAAGTTTGATTTTAGCATCCTTACCTCTCCCTCTCAATTCCACTGTGTTTCTTTCATGCTCACAAACTTTCACTTCTTCTTTCTCTCACCTCTTAAGCTTCTCAATCCTTGATGTCCATCGACAGATTTTTCAAAAATTAGTCATTCCTTTATATGCCACTTTAAGATTTTTGCCAAGGCCGGGCGCGGTGGTCAAGCAATCCCAGCTGGGAGGCCGAGACAGATTGAATCACGAGGTCAGGAGATCAGAGACCATCCCTGGCTAACACAATGAAACCCATCTCTACTAAAAATACAAAACTAGCCAGGTGGTGAGCCTGTAGTCCCAGCTACTTGGGAGGCTGAGGCAGGAGAATGGCATGAATCCCGGGGCCGGGCTTGCAGTGAGCTGAGATCCGGCCACTGCACTCCCAGCCTGGGCGACAGAGCAAGACTCTGTCTCAAAAAAAAGATTTCTGCCAAATAGCCTATTGACATTTGGTATATGTTAAAGCTGACTTGCTTTTTAAAAACACTTTATATTAAATGCCTTGTCCCAAACAATGTATGAAATCACAGATTTGATAAGAGTTATAGTTATACTGTTTCTTTTTCATATAGATATGTAACATCTGTATGTATATGAAGATATATATGTATGTATATGAAAGTATAGTATACTGTGTCTTTTTCATATACATACAGACACATAATACAGAATAATAAGAATAAAATTCTGTACTCATTAAATTATCCCAGGTATCTCCCGATTTCTGGATGCCCCAGCTCAAGGTACACAAAATTATCAGACAGACTCTAGGGCATATTTCCGTGTGGTGATGGAAATGTTTATATCTGTGCCGTCCAACACAGCAGCCACTAGCCGCATCTAACTATTCACATCAGAAATGTCGCAAATGCAACCGTGAAACTAGATTTTTTAAATGCAATTTTAATTAACATAAATTTAAACTTAAACAGCCACATGTTATGAGAGACGATGATATCGGCAAGCGTGGCTCTGGAGTGTCTGTGTTTAAAAACAAATCATAGTAGAAAAATGAACCTTGGGCCAGATACTGTGTTACCTCATGAGCATTTTAATAGATCTATTTTCTTACTTGTTCTTAAGAACCTTGTGAGAGAAGTATTACCTCATTCTGGTAGTAGGCACAAGTCAAAGATGGGAAGAATTTCTAGTGGGTCCTTAAATAAAAAACAATGAAGCCATTCTCTGTTATTTACACACACACACACACACACACAGAGAGCTATAAGTGAGCAAATTGTCATCCCATCCCAACTACATTCGAGATTTAAAAGGTTGACATTTCCTTTTTTTTCTTCTCTTTTTAAACACCCAGCCCTCCTCATTAACCAGATATCTTTATTCTCTAAATATTTACCACCCAAACAAAATTTACAGTTTAATTTGCTGTATAAAATCATTTATTGACTGATAAACCTCATTACTAAGCTCTAGCACAGCCCCTTCTACTCCCGACAGTTTTAATTCTTGTAGCAGCAGGCTACTGCGAGAGAAAAACAATCCTGTCAAATTAACGGCAGGGGTCTAAATTATTCAAATACACCAAATCCATGCAGAACCGTTCCCCTGCTCATAATTTTTCTTTGGGAGCCAACAATTAACCGGCAATATTCTAACTTAAACAATGACAGCCATTCTAAAAGAATTCTGGGAACAGTGACTGTTCCACCTTCCCATGTGTCCTGCTCCTGAGGGCATGCAAAGGATGACCTTTGAATGAGCCCCCGTAGAAAGAGGAGGTTTTCTCTGCCTAAACACCTCACCTCTTCAGTGCATAAATCCTCTGTGTCTTTCTTTCCTGCCACCTAGGTCAGAGACTGCTTTTTGGATATCAAGGTGTGTGTCTGCATGTGTCTCTAGCCTCCACACCAGGTGTGTGTCAGCCTGCAATTAGTTAATTGCAGATGCACCTTTCTGCCTGTGGGGGGAAAAGTGCCTCCAGTTTTCTACCTGCAAATGCAACCAAACTAATTACTGAGCTGCTGATTCAGAAAACCGACCCACCTAATTGAGCCTATGAAATAGAAAAAGAAGAAATCTCAAAATGGCCTGAGCTTCAGAACATCTGGCAGGAAGTCCTCTCACATTTGAAAAGAAAATCTTTCCTACCATGTTGGCTCTCGGTCACATTCTGCACACGGGAGGGTCTTGGGTGTTAATGGGCATTGTTTGTTGGTCTAATTCCCTATGGGTTGCAGCTCTCTATCAGCGATGGATCCCTAGCATGACACCCAATGTCAGAGTTCTTCAGTAGAACAAAAATTAGGATGTTGAGCTTGACAGTTCATGCATGCATGCATTCATTTTTTCATCAACTATTTATTGAGTGTCAACTATCTGCCAAGCACACGGTACCTAGCGTCACGGTGCTAAATGTGGAAATAGAAGGAAAAGAATGACACTTCATAAAGGGCTTAGCCTTTTAGATCAGGGTTGATCAGAATGTGTGAACCAGAACCACCCCCAAGGTTTGTTAAAAGTAAAGACGAATTAGACTCACCTTAGATTGAGTCAAAATCTCTGGGGGGGGGGAACCCAGGAACCTTCATTCTAACAAGAACCCCCAGGTGGTTCTTAGCACTTCAAAGTGAGTGAGCCTCTGCTTCCATCAGAGAGCATCAAGCAACGATGGCCGTAATAGAAATGCTACTATTAACCGGACAGACAAGATTCCCCGGGAAAGACTGGTGAGGGATGCACTGGGCGCCATACCCAGGATCCTCACTTAGAGCTGGCCTAGAGTTAAAGAGGTGTGGGTGGTACAGCATGAGCCAGGCCTGTTTGCGTAATTCCGAGGGCGTCTTTCTCACCATAAACAATGGCAGCCCCTCCCAGGGTGTTCATGGGTGCCTTGTTTTTGTTATAATTCGTTCACAATTTTCTTTTCTTAAACATTTTATTTTACAGTAGTTTTAGATTTATGAAAAAGTTGCAAGGCAACTACAGATAGTCTCTATACCTTGCACTCATTTCCCCTATTTTTAACATTTTGCGTTAACGTGGGCCGTTTGTCACAACTGATGAATCAATATTGATACATTATGATTCACTCATCTCTCTACTTTCGCTGGATTTTCTTAGTTCTTAGTATCCTTTTCCCACCCAGGATCCCACATTACACTCAGTCATCATCGTCTCCTTAGGCTCCTCTTGGCTGTGACAGTTTCTCTGACTTTGTTTGTGATGACTTTGACAGTCTTAAGGAGTAATGGTCTGGTTATTTTGTAGAATGGCCCTCAACTGGGGTTTTGGCAGGTGTTTTTCTCATGATTGGATTGGGGCTGTGGGATTTTGGCAGGAAGAACACAGACATAGTCATTTCTATAACATACATTCACTTCAAAGGTATGTATTAGCAATATGACTTATTTTATTTTTTATTGTTATATAATAGTTGTATAAACTTTGGGAGTATATGTGATAATGTTTTGATATCTGAATACAATGCATAATGATCAAATCAGGGTAACTGGGATATCCATTACCTCAAATGTTTATCTTTGTGTGTGTGTGTGTTGAGAGCACTACAAAGACCTTCTAGGTTTTTTGAAACAGACAATAAATTATTGTTTACTATAATTTTCCTACTGTACCATCAATACTAGAATTTATTTCTTCTCAGTGCATTTTTGTACTCTTTAACCAACATCTCTTCATCCTCTTTCCCCTCTTCCTTTCCCAGTCTCTGATAATCACCATTCTACTCGCTACCTTTATGAGATTTTTTTTAGCTCCCACATAAGCATGAGAACATGTGAAATTTGACCTTCCTTGCCCGGCTTATTTCACTTAACATAATGGCCTCCAGTTCTATCCATGTTGCTGCAAAATGACAAGATTTCATTCTTTTTATGGCAAAATAATATGCCATTGTGTATATGCACCATTTTCTTTATTCATTCATCCATTGATGGGCACTTAGGTGGCTTTCGTATCTTTGCTATTGTAAATATTGCTGCAGTAAACATGTCAATTTACTTCTCTAAGTTCCACCACGCAAGAGAGCATAGGATGCCACAGTGTCTCAGGATACAGATCCTTCATCTAGACTGGGACATGTGGGAAACCTTCTGAAAGGAGGCAGCTTTTTAGCTAAGTCCTGAAGAATTGATGAATGCTTTTAGCGTGCATCTCCTGAGTGTCCTAGTACAGGCTGAGCATTAAGAACACAATGCAGAAAAAAAAAGACAAGGCCAATGGTCTCATGGAGACCCCAGTTAAGTGAGGGATTCAGGCATTTAGTAACATAAGTGGCAGTTAATCAGGTGGGGACACTGTGTTTCAGTCCTGAGATTTTGCCTGCAAAGGTTTCCTTCAGTTCTCACATCTCTGCATCCATCAAGCCCCTCTGGGAGGATGCTCTGTAAAGATTTCAAAGCCCCTGGCTTACCTGGAGCTGTGTGCTGATTCGTGTGCATGGAGCACAGTGGAGAGGGGAGGGGATGTGGGTGCCAAGTGGGACAACATCCATTTGATCCTTTTATATGTAAATGTGACTTTAAATAATATTTTGTAATGACCTGCATTTCTGTTAAGAAATATCTCTTGATGATTTATCTTTCTGCAATTATGACAGCCTAGTGATCTTGTTAATTAATGCCAAGGAGGGTTTTTTAGCACCTCATTAAAGGTTTTCCCTTTCAGGACACTGATGCCGATGTTCTCATACACAGCCAGGGGCAGAGAAAGCCATTTTCTTGTGGGTGGAAACTCGTCTTTTGATCCTTCACGTCTTCCTTTTCCTCTCCTTCTTCTCTTGATAATATTTCTTTCCTTATTTTTTGCCTCCTCTTCTTTTTCCTCATCCTGAGTTCTCTTCTAGTCTCCTTTTTCTTTTATTCTAAAATATAGTTGCTTCTTGTTTTAAAACATTGTTTCAAATATATCAACTGTCATCAGTGGATTTCATTCTCCTGGAAAGATTGTTTTATCATACTATTTAATTCCATGTGTTCTATTCAACAAATTTTGTTTGAGAGTCTTCTGTGTTCCGAGTTCCCTTATTTTCCCTTATATTCCCTTAATATCCCTTATTTCCCTAACATTCCCTGAGTTTCCCTTCATGAAAAAATAGTGAAACAGAGTCATGCCTTGCTGGTGAAACTCTGTTTTTTGTCCCATAAAGAAAACAAATGAATGAATGAATGAATGAGGGATTCTGTGATCCAATAAATGTTGTTAATGTTCTATATCCTACCCTTGCAGATTGTCAAATTCTGGCAAATCCTGCCCCCTGCTTGTTTTTGTAAATAAAATCTTATTGAAACACAGCCATACCTCTTCATTTACATATTGTTTGTGGCTACTTTTTTGCTGCAATGGCAGGGTTGAGTAGTTGCAACAAAGACCATTTGGCCTGCAAAGCCTAAAATATTTACCCTCTGGCCCTTTACAGAAAAAGTTCACTGACCCTGCTGTATCCCATCTTTGGACATTCTGGATGCCCACTATATATTTAAAGAGTGAAATATTCTGCAGTCAGGAAACTTGCTTAATTCTTTTCCACCCATTTCCCCCTCTCCCCATATTTGATCATAGAAGCCTCCTTCAATTCATCTTCTTATAAATTTACTTGGGGACATTTTTCTTGGAGGTAATGTTCAGCCTTGAAGATTCTCTTCTCTGTCTGACTTTAATTTGGTTTTCTCATCTTCCCGGCTTTCTGTCTTCTGGCTTGATTTGCAGTAGAGCCAAGTGTTTTACCCCCAGATAATCCAAACCTGCATCCTGCCCCCCATTTCTTAGCCTCTGTGAAAACATCTTTCTGTTCAGGCCTGAGAGCAAGGATTCTCCTTGGCTCCTATCAAACACCATTTCTCTTTCCAGAAGCAATGATGTTCAGAAATCAAGTTACCACAAATGGCAAAGCAAGTTAGACTGGTTTTCTGTTCATGAGTTTCCACTCTTGTCTCAATTGACTCATCTCAAGGAGAACCAATTTTTGTTGTGATTCATTTTTCTGAGCATTTTTTGAAGCCAAGAGTAAACTGGAATGACTTTGAGGATCAGTCAGCTTTAAAGAAAGGGGGATAGTAACGTAGAGAAATCCCGGAAGGCATAGATTTCCCCTAAGGTTCAGAGTGAACCTGGGAGAGCTATGGAAGGGGACATATTCTCCCTTATCCTGGAAAACAGGGTGGTGGTTTGGGGAGAAAACAAACAAACAAAAACACTAGGATTAAAATTTGGTGCTTGGAGAGTAGGGTGAAAGTAGAAACAGGTTCCCAAGTCACTTTCCAGTTCTCATAAATGAGGCCTGAAGGGAATGCTGGGTATCAAGTGGGAGATGGAGGCAGGTATGTTTTTTACCAGGGTAAGTGAGGATGTAGTCAATAAACAGATGCCAGCCACAGAAATAAGAGGAAGCTTTGTCAGACCCAGGCCAATAACTGTAGGTCTAAGAGATCAGATTGAAGTCAAGGGCCAATGCACAAAGGCCACTGTAAGTGTGGCAGGCAGAATTGTGAAAAACTATTTTCCACAAGTCTTGAAGATTTTCTGCTCTAATCTCCAGGAATATAAATATGCTGCATATTACTCCCATGATTTTGTTACCTTACATGACGATGAGATTTTGCAGGTGTAATTAACGATACCAATTCTTTAACTTAAGACAGGAAGATTAGCAATTTTCTCCAGTTGGTGGCAGGAGAGGAAGTTAGAAAGATGTGACTCACAAGAAGGATTTGATGCACTGCTGATGACTTTGACAATGCAGGGACTGGAGCATAGCCTCTTGGAGCTGAGGGCAGCTTCCGCTGATGCTAGCCAAGAAATGGAGACCTCCATTCTATATCACAAGGAACCAAATTCTGCCAACAACCTAAATGTGCCTGGAAACATGTTCTTCCCCACAACCTTCAGATGGCAGTCCAGCCCGGCAAAGTCTAAAACATTTACTATCAGGCTGCTTAAAAAAAAAAAAAAATGGTTGCTGACTTCTGATTTAGTCCATTCTGGGGTCTTTTGTGGTAGATCACATCTCGCCAGAAGAAGTTATTTTTCCTGGATCACATACAAATAAATGCAGAGTGAGTACATAAATCCAGATTTCCCAAATCTCAGAGTTAGAAGGGCTCCTGGAAACACTTTGGAAACGTTGCAATAAAGGAAAGAGAGGAGCCCAGGAGCATGAATAAGGGAGAAGCCATGAATGGAAGGGCATAGAAAAAGAAGTCGGCCATGGCACAGATTAGGAGAGACTATGCGAAGGCCAATTTGGTGGAATAGTCAAAGAACACGTGGGCGGGAGGACGCAGATAAGCTGTGAGCTGAGATGGGCAGACAAACCAACTAAAGATTAGAAGTGGAGTGAAGATGTAGGTATCAAAAGTGCAAAAAGCGCATAAAGAGTAACCCCCTCTGGGAAAACCCAGTGTAAACTAAGGCCTGATTATGAATCCTAGCACCATGAGAGTAAGTGGGTGGGGGTAGTGGAGGGATGGCGGGCTACCCAGTGTTACAGCCACTGAGAAAAGTGGATACAAAGCCCCAGGGCAAGACATGGCATGCAGTGATTAAGAAACTAAAAGAAACTCAATGTAGATCATTTGGTCTGAACACTTTTTGAATCTGACCTCATTCCAGGTGAGACAACTCCTCCTGGTCATCCCCAAGCTAAACTTGAAGCTGGGACTTGTCAGCTACATGGATTTGTCTGAGCCAAAGTCTTCCACATATGGGAAGAAGACACTAGCTCATTGTTCTGGTTTGTGCTTTAAAAAAATGAAACAGGGCTGGGCGTGGTAGCTCATGCCTGTAATCCCAACACTTTGGGAGGCTGAGGCAGGCAGATCACAAGGTTGGGAGTTTGAAACCTGCCTGGCCAACATGGTGAAATCTGGCTCTACTAAAAATATAAAAATTAGCCAGGCATGGTGGCATGAGCCTGTAATCCCAGCTACTCAGGAGTCTGAGGCAGGAGAATCACTTGAACTCAGGAGGCAGAGGTTGCAGTGAGCCGAGATCATGCCACTGCACCCCAGCCTGGGCGACAGAGTGAGACTCAGTCTCAAAAAAAAAAAAAAAAAAAAAAAGACAGAAAGAAAGAAAAAGAAAAAAGAAAACAAACAGACCAAAACAAAAATTCCTAAAGTTAACCATCTGAAGCCACCAGGTTCTGCTGTGAGCCAGATTATTTTGCCTATAATTCAGCAAAAATAATACTGCTTTTTTAGATTAAGAGAATATACTGAAAATCATATTGGAGTCATTTTAAACCACATTCATTGGTGGTGTACTGATTGATGTTAGAAATATATAAATAAATAGAATAATAGTGACTAATGGGTGAAGATGTTATTATCTTTTTCTGATAAGTTTGGTTAGACAGACTTAAAAGTAAAAGAACTAAAAGTCTTAAATTCACTCTTTAACTCTTCAAAGAGATCCAGCAATTAACAAACAAGAAACAGAGAAGTTGATTTTCGTTTTGGTACTATTTGTTGATTTTTTCTCTTCATGTAATATCACTGAGTCTCACTGTTAGTATTCTAGTACTCTACTACTAAAGAACTGTCCTAAAACTTACATTCATCAAGTTTTTGGAATTTTATTGCATATTCTAATTTGAACAGAAACCTAAGACTAGAATTTCACTTATTACAATGATTCGCCAATAGCAGGAGTAAATATGGAATTTAAATGCAATTTTCTTCCAAAAGCTACACTACTTCTTCACACAAACATTCACCAAATTCACTGAAACATCAAAAGCAAGCCTGTTATAAAAGCCTATAGCAAAGTCTGACATGTCCTGGAAAATTCTCCAATGGAACAGAGAGGGATCCAACGCTAAAATTTAAACTATTTTCCTGAAAGTTTAATTTCCATGGCTTGATTTCATAAAAAGTGGTTTTCATCATGGTTTTTAGTTTGCTCATAATTGAAAGAGAAAATTCTCCCCGAGAGATTATCCCCAGATAGCTGTCTTTGACAGTGAGATGTCTCCCTCTTGGCCAGAAGCCACAGAAATGGGTCCCCCTCATGTTAGATCATTAATTGTTCTTCATCAGGTCTACATACACTAAGCTGAGAATCTAGGCAATTATGCAAATAAGTCAAGCAAAAACCGATGCATGTGCTCCAGTGAGCCACGATTCTCATTGACAGTAGCTTTGACTTCACTTGTCCAGATAATTGCTTCAAGTTCTCCATGACCCCACTGCAAAATGTGTGAGCTCCTAGAGAGAGTTTGTGATTTTTTTTGGACAATGCCACCATCTTCTGAAATAGGAGGGGTAAGGGGAGGGATGGGTAATGACGGTCTTCGTTTAAAACAAACACAACCTCTGTTAGTTTGGGTTCCCCGAGAAGCTGACCCTGAGACAAGAATTCAAATGAACATGCACATGGTTTATCCAGGAGGTGATCCCAGAAAACATGAATAGAGGGTTGGGAAAGTGAGATAGCAAATTACCTGTGTTAGTAAAGAGCTTACTCCTACTGAGGAACTCTGAGAACCAGGGTAGAACTCTGCTTCGAGTTCCCACCTGACAGAGATACAGATACCCAGCAGTCATTGTTGAGTGCTTCAACTGGGGGCATTAACACTGTAGCACTTGGGGCAGAATGGGCTCCAAACTACAGAGAAAGTTCTTAGGCAAAGAGATGCAAATGCTGGCCTGAGAAGTTTGGCTGGCAGGCCCTACAATGAAAAATCCCGAAGTGATATTTATAGGATGCCAACTTTACCCCCAGACTTCCTTAAGCCAAAACCCCTCAATTTCTGTGGCTCCTGGTCTGAAAAAATTTTTCTTCCATTCTCTGCTTTCAGAACAAAGCTAGATGTCTGGAGATGAAATTGAAGAGCTGTGATTTGCCTGGAGAAGGTAGACATATACAGAACTTTGTAATCTATTTGCTAAGCTAAAGTTATTTGAGACACTCTGGTTAAAACCGTCGCCAAAATGATGTATGAGCCTAGTGACTCCTCTTGAGAAACCAACTCTAAAATGCTATCTATTCTTACTCTCAGATACCATTTTTTTTCTGTTTTGAATATTAAAACTGAAAGATCCCACTGCACCTGGTCTTTGATTTGTATGTCTTTCAACAGCCTTTGGCTCAAGGTAATATAATTCTGACTATTTTCTTTGGGAGACTACATGTGTAACCAGGCCAAGCCAAATCAACAAGTATTTATTTAGCACTTAATATGTGTCATGATTACAGAAGGTAAATGCTTCTAAACCACTTGCTTGCTGTATTATCTGTTCTAAGACAACTGTTTTTTTTCCCTCATTTTCTGTGGTATTATTGGGAAATAAGGCTGGAAAAGAGCTAACAATGGACTTCTGGGATGGAAAACTTAATTTCTTTCTCAGCATTTTGGTTCACATAATATTCTTAGAAAGCTCAAATATATAGAATTCAGGAATTTTCACTAAAAATATTTACCACAGGATTCTTTATTATTTCAATTACAAATTCTTTTAGGAATACTTGAGAATATTAGATTTATCTAAATTTGATGTTGTATAGAAATCTAGGGTAACCTTTTGTGTCCAAGGTCTACATGTATACACAAACACCCAGACAATAGCTTTTAAGGAAGTAGCCCTTGCATGTCATTCTTATTAGCTTGAAAATAATTTCTCTCATCCTTTGATCTCCTTCTATTGTGCTTTGTGTTCTGAGTGCCTTCCCTACCTCCCCTGAACTAGCGAGTTGTGTTTCTGATTCCCTTTGCCAATCTCTATTTTTATCTGTCTATTTTACACCCTGAAAAATTCCTCAGAGTGGGGACAGTGTCTTATTCATTATAAAATTCTCCTCCTTCCCCTTTTCCTCTCCCTCCCCCTTCCCTGCCTCTCCTTCTCCTTCTCCTTCTGACAGAGTCTTGCTCTGTTGCCCAGCCTGCAGTGCAGTGGTACAGCCTTGACTCACTATAACCTCTGCCTCCTGGATTCAAGCAATTCTCGTGCCTCAGCCTCCCAAGTAGCTGAAATTACAGATGCATGCCACCATGCCTGGCTAATTTTTGTATTTTTTGTAGAGACAATGTTTTGCCATGTTGGCCAGGCTGGTCTTAAATTTGTGACAAGTGATCCACCCACCTCAGCCTCCCAAAGTGCTGGGATTACAGGCATGAGCCACTGCACCTGGCCTTATTCATTACAAAATTATTCTTTTGCTTAAGACAGATACTGGATATAATGTATAATCACAAATACTTGCTGAGTTGACCTAAGGAAAAGCCTTATTCTGATAAAGGATATCTGCAAAAATCAAACAACCAAATAATCCACACCAAATATTATACTTACTGGTGAAATAGTTAAAGCTTTCCATTGAAATTGAAAATAAAACAAGAATGTCCCCTATTGTGACTTTTATGTAATCTTGCATCGCAGAAAATTTGTGTTCAATAAGTAAAGGAACAGAAATTTTAAAAATGCAGTAAGAAATAAAGGAATGTAACCATCGTTAGCAGACATTAACATTATTGAAAAGTAGAAATCTAAAAGCATCTACAAATAAAATATAAGAACTAAGAAATGAATTTATCACAGTTGCTAAATGCAGTCAATATGCAAAAATTAGTTGTATTTCTGTAGGCAGACAATAAATAACTAGAAAATAAAATTAAGGCAACTATGGCATTAACAACAGCGTCACACAAATTATTAGAAATAACTTAATGGAGGATGTATAAGACTTCTACACAGAAAACTATAAAATATCATTGAAATAAATTGAAGAAGACTTAATAAATGGAGGCACATAGCAATATGGTGATTATTTCCAAATGTACCTATATGTTCAATACAATCTTTAACAATCGACACATTTCTATGTGTGAGTAAATGGACAAACTTCTAAAATTTGTGTAGAATTTTCGAGGGCTAAGAGTAGCCAAGACAACCCTGAAGAAGAAGAAAAAAAGTAGTAGATGTATACTATCAAATATCAAGAATCACTACAAAGCTACAGTAAGTTAGACAGTATAGTATTGAAGGAAGGATAGAATAATAAAGTGATTCTAAGAAAAGAGGGTGTCTTAGTTCGTCTTCTGTTGCTATGAAGGAAAACCCGAGGCTGGGTAATTTATAAAGAAAATAGATTTATTTAGCTCACGGATCTGTAGGCTGTACAGGAAGTGTGGCACCAGTGCCTGCTTCTGGTAAAGCCCTCAGAAAACTCCCAAACATAGTGGGAGGGGAAGGGGACTGAGAATGTACAGATCACACAGAGACAAAGAAGCAAGAGACAGCAAGGGGAGCAGCGCTACACCCTTTTAAAAAACCGGATCTCCCATGAAGTAACAGTGCAATAACTCACACTTTACCACAGGACCACACCAAGCTGTTTATGAGGGGTCTGCCCCCATGACCCAAACACCTCCTACTGGACCCCACTTCCAACATCAGGAATTAAATTCCAACATGAGATTTAGAAGGGACAAATATCCAAACTATTATCAGGGAGTTCAGAACCACACACATGTCACTCACTTTATGGCATAGATGACCCTAGAGTGAAGTGGAAAACAAACTGGGCTTTTCAATACATGATGCCAAGTCAGTTATATTAATTTTGTCCATGTGAACAAAAACTAAATGTTCATCTGAAAGCAATCACAAAAATTAATTTCACATGTATATCTAAATGTAACATACTAAAATGTCTAGCAGTTAACACAAGTGAGAATCTTGATGAACTTAGGGTTAAAAACAGATTCCTTAAGCTGAACTTAGAAAGCACTAACCCTAAAGGACAAGATTATAAACTGACTAATATGAAAATTAAGGACTTCTGTTTTTATTTTAAATATCCATTAAAAGAATGAAAAGATAAACTATAAAATGGATATATTTGCAATCATCTAACAAAGGATTTATATCACACACATACACACAAATCAATCAAAAGACAAAGCAATATAAAAATAAATGATATTTAAATGGTTATAAGCAAAGTAAAGCCACAGTAAAATATCATTACTCATCCACCAGAATAGCTAAAATGGAAAACAACAACAAGCATTCTCCAGGCTGCAGAGTAACGGAAGCACTCATCCATTGCTGGTGGCAGTGAAAATCGAAGCAGCCACTTTGGAACATTTTCAGCTTTTACACACACATACTCTGTAACCCAGCAGTTTCACTCCTGGTATATACATACAACAAAATGCATTTATATGTACAATATAAGCCTCACAAATAAAAGTGTTTATAGAAGCATTATTTGTAATCACCAAAAACTGAGAGCAGGCCAAGTGTCCCTCAGTAGTAGAATGAATAAACGTTGTGTTAATATAGTGAAATTCTATGTCGCAAAAAATGTGTTATGGATGAATTTCACAAACATAATGTTGAGTGAATAAATCCAGATACAAAAAAGCATATATGATTCCATGTATATGATGTTCAAAGTTAAGCAAATGTTATTTATGCCATCAATAGTTGAAATAACGGTTACCTTTGGCTGACTGAATAAGGTCATAAGGTGAGTTTCAGTATGTCACTGATGTATTTCTGATCTGGATGGTGGTTACACGGATGTGTTCAGTGTGTAAAAATTCAGTAAGTTGTATAGTAACAATTTGTATACATTTCAATCTGCATGTTATATATTTTTAAAATATGGTAGTAAGTGTGAACCTCACTGCATTTGTGCAATGATTTTCAAGACTATGACATTTTGCCTGGATTGCTTGTCCCCTAACTATCCTTCTGACTAGTGTGGCACTTGCAGCCCATGTCTGAAGGTGGTCTTGTGCTTGCCAAGCTTTTTTTTTTTAAATACAGAGAGTAAAGGGAGCACAGAGTGACTGGAGAGGAAATCTGAGAATTAACAAGAAGCCAGTTTATATAAGACCTTGTAGGCTCTTCTAGTTATCTACTACTCTATAACAAATCATCCCCAAATTTTATGGCTGAAAACAACACTCTTTGTTTTTCCAGCAAACGTACAGTTCAGGCAGTGCTCAGCAAGGATGGTTCACTGCTGCTCCACATGGCATCAGCTGGAGCAGCTTGATGCCAGGGTTGGATAATCTACTTTAAAGATAGCTCTTTTACACAACTGGTAAGGTGGTGTTGGCTGGGAGCTCAGAACAGGCTGTATGCTTCTCCTTGGGCATCTTGTGCTTTCTCATAATGTGGTGGCTGGGTTCTAAGAGTGAGTGTTCCAAGAGAGCTAGGCAGAAGTACATGGCATTTTTATGACCTAGACTCCAAAGTCACATAGTGTGACATAGTGTCACTTCTACCATACTCCATTGATGAAAGCAGTCACAAAGCCAGACCCAGTTTCAAGAGAATGGAACAAACACCTTTCTTTATGAGGGAGTAAGAAGCTTCCAGAAGAGGATATTGGATAGGGCAAGCTATTTTGGCCACCACAGAAAATAAAATCTGCCATATAGGCCATGGAAAGGTCTTTGATTTTTCTCTTCCATTATAAGGTTTTGAGCAGAGAAGTTACATGACCTGAGACCTAAGATATTTTTTGCCTTATTATTTTACCTTATATTTTTGTATAGTCTTTGATACCTCAGAAAAAAATTCATCCTGAGACTAAAACATATGGGTAATTACATATAGGATTGTGACCCTGTGGAAGTAAAATGCCCAGCATATTATAGAAGATTGCCAAATGCTAGGTCCTTTCATACTGTAACCTGGTCATACCCAAATGCTAGACCTGGGCAAACCTAAGAGCTGTGGGCAAATTTACCTATGGGCCTCAGAAGTTTTGTACACAGGCATCTGCATGAATGAGGGAAGAGGGTAGAAGAGACCAGTTTTCTTAGGCTGGGGTGCTGGCTTTCTGGGTAAAGACCTAGGCTGCCTAGAGAAACAACATAGAGGCAATATCTGTTGGAATGTGTCTTGACTCTTACGGTAGAGCAAATCTTCTCTTTATTTGGAGAGCTTTCCCAGTTCTTACACAGAGGCAGACAAGTATTGGATGAGGTGAGTGAGGAGAAATACTGCACCTGCTTTCTATCCTCTTGGACTTTAGAGATTTGAGCAACAGATCTGCTCAAATCTGCGAAGGTAAGGTAGATAATTAGGTCACAAGATGAGAGAAGAGAGAAGCCCAGGGGAAGACTCAGCAAATTGGATGAAATAATCTTTAGGTTACCTTTAAAGGACAATATAGCATCATGAAAAAATTATGGGTTTGGCCATCAAAGAGGACTGTATTTGAATCCTACTCACTCTGCTCACTAGTTCCATGATGATGGGCATGTACTGAAATTGCATTTTAATCTGTCTCTTAACAAATCAAATAGTAGCCACCAAAGAGCATTTTGAGGATTAGATGTGATAATATACGCGATACCCTTAGTACAATTATAGTAAATGTTCCAAAAATGCTAGGGCCCTTCCTCTCTCTAAATTGCCTACATTTATTCCTTCTTTTTTATTCTTCGGGTTGGCATAGTTAAGATTTTATATACTTGGCCAGTACTCCTGGGTAATTTTTTCTAGAAATGACTTATCAAGTCCAGAAAAGAAGACTCATTGAAGTTCTAACATTTTTTTCATGGAATTAAACAAACGTGGGAAGTAGTTTGATTTACTATGAATAGAAAGGATAGTGAAGAAAAATGAATTCAACATTTTCTTTAACTTTTAACAACTGTAGCACTAATTTTAAAAACAAAAATAAAAATCTAAAGAGACAGTAGATGGAAGGAATCCATAGAAAGTTAAATAATAATAATGTTAGTGGATCACTGATAAACCAGAATTGAGAGATAGTTCCTGAATCTAATAATGTCCTATACCTAAGTTTATTTCTGAGCCAATGTAGTAATCATCACTGCCATTGTCAAGAAGCACTTGTCATGTTTTTTTTAATGTCCATGAAGTGTAGCTAGGAATGAGGCACAAGTTGTTGCCATCTTGTTGTTCTAGATGGATGATACTGGTGGAATCAGATTATAAAGGAAGACACAGTAGTTAGCTACAGCCAGCTCTTCCCAGCTCATGAGAGTAGACTGTGTGCATTTCATCCTAACTACCTGTTCACTATCATCAGTCACCCTTGTAGCTTGAAATCAGAAATCATAAGCCATGCTAGGAGTACTCACATCATGGAAATTGGCAAAAGCCACAAATCAGTCCTTTCTTACTCTCCAAGGCTGGCACACCACTGGATTGACAGGTCATTAAATAAAACATTTTTGGAGACGGAGTCTCGCTCAGTCGCCCAGGCTGGAGTGCAGTGGCCGGATCTCAGCTCACTGCAGGCTCTGCCTCCCGGGTTTATGCCATTCTCCTGCCTCAGCCTCCCGAGTAGCTGGGACTACAGGTGCCCGCCACCTCGCCCAGCTAGTTTTTTGTATTTTTTAGTAGAGAGGGGGTTTCACCGTGTTAGCCAGGATGGTCTCGATCTCCTGACCTCATGATCCACCCGTCTTGGCCTCCCAAAGTGCTGGGATTACAGCCTTGAGCCACCGCGCCTGGCCGAAATAAAACATTTTAACAGCTTCATTAAAAGGTAAAGAAACTATATTACGCACAAAGATTTTGTCTTTATTTTAAATAGACGAATAAAATGTATGTACTTGGGGCTAGAGAAAACTTTGAATTTAGAACTTCTATTTTGAGTTCAAAATGAGTGGAATGAAAACCATCTAATTTAATTAAAAAGAACTTCATTGTGTTTGAATTCAGCGAAAGAGGGGGATTTTTAAAGAATTGATTTTTGTTTTAAAGTTCAATAAAATTTTATTAATTTAATTAGTTCCTATCAATTTTTAAATAAGCTGTGGCTTAGATTAAATTTGCTCTCACACACTCTCTCTCTCTTTTAAGCCAATCTCCTGTGAGCATATTAATGGATCTGGTCTTATAATTCTGCAGATGGAACACCATGGTGCTTTTAAATCAAGTGAAGTTTTGGGCCAGGATTTTGAAGTATCGTTTCCATTGGGGTGGGGAAAAGGAACAGAACCTACAAACTGGGACAAAAAAGATTTTGGCAAGAAGCAGGAAGGGGATTCTGTTTATGGCAGCTGTTAATTTAAGCCAGTTCCCCTGGGCATCCTGTTCAGGTAGTTGATTTAAGAGTGGGAGCAGGCATCAGACATGCACAAGAGTCTGACTCTATGTTCTGTGCATGGGGGCATGGGGTGAGCTGGAGGAATGAGGTGCATCACGCAACACAATTAGAAGAGGGTCACCTTAGAAGATAAGGGACCTACCAGAGGAACCCTGATGAGTTCCAAGATCTCATCAGAGCACATTAATAAATTCAGAGGAACAAGTAAAAAGAATCAATAAACAGGTAACAAGAATGGAGTTAAATTCTGAGGCATGAGAATCCAAGTGTGATCAAACCTTTTCCCAAATGCTTTCTTCCACATATTGCTCCCACAGGATGCTTTCCAAAAACATGGATTAGCAATCAAATAATTTCAGAATGTAGGGGCATACTCTAGCTGCTTTTCTAAACACACAATGGGCATTGGTATATTTAAAGCTCTGACGAGTATTAGAGTTAATAAAGTAATTTATCTTTGCTTAACCAACTCCTTTGAGCACAGAATAATTTTTGCAATCACAATATGCACATTCATGTTCCACAGAGCATCAGTTTAAGATATGGTGTCCTGGGAAGAGCCTGGACTTGGGATACTAATACTCCTAGGCCCAAATTTTAACTTCTGCCACATTACAAGCTGAGTGAGTTTGGAGAAGTCACCTCCTTAAGCCTCAATTTCTTTATCCATTAAATCAGGAGAAAATAATATTTTAGCAGGAGAATCTTTGAGGACTGGAGATAAGGTCTCTAAAGAAACCAGCACAGCACCAGGCACGTAACAGATGTTTAATACAGGGCTGCCTTAGATCCTCCCCATGCAAAGGCAGGTGAGATTTCAAAAGAGATTTGCCTCTCAGGGAAACTGCTGAAATCAAGAAGTGGCAGAGAAGTTTGCAGAATCCAATAACCTGTCATCTCCTCTTGATACTCCTGCTTTCTTGGGGCAAACTTGGGAGATCACTTCATCATTTTGAGCCTCATTTTCCTCAAGATGAACTATGTTTGTCAGTGATAGGAGTTCAGAGGCTCATTAAATACAATTTGGGGCAGGTAATATAGGTAAAATGTGCACACAGGGTCAGCCTTCTGTGTTTGTTATAAGCAATATCTATTGCTGAGCTTCTGTTTTTTCAAGCCATCTGAAAGAAAAGAGTTGTGTCTCCTAGACGGCTCCAGGATCTGAAACAAGAGGATTTAATGAGATGATGTTTATAAAAACCTCAGCATAGGCCAGGCATGGTATCTCACTCCTATAATTCCAGCACTTTGGGAGGCTGAGGTGGGTTGATCACCTGAGGTCAGGAGTTTGAGACCAGCCTGACCAACATGGTGAAACCCCATCTCCAGTAAAAACACAAACAATTAGCCGGGCATGGTGGCACATGCCTATAATCCCAGCTACTTGGGAGGCTAAGGCAGGAGAATGGCTTGAACCCGGGAGGCAAATGTTGCACTGAGCCAAGATTGCATCACTGCACTTCAGCCTGGGCAACAAGAGCGAAACTCCATCAAACAAAATAACAACAACCAAAACAAACAAACAAAGCTCAGCATAAACAACAGTGCTCTGGAGAGAAGAGAAAGGCCCTTTGCATTGTAAGAACATCCAGACTTTGCATGGTTTTACTCTGCAGCTTTTCTTCGTTGGTGGAGCTTGCCTGCAGGTTTGTGGGAGGAGTGTACCATGGGATTAGCATCTAGGCAGTCCTTTCCCAGCTCTCCAGTCACTTTTAACACAGCCTTAAATTGGCTGAGTCATGAGTAGAGGACTGGTTCAGATATTCATTTCTCACATATTTGCTGTGCAGTTTACTCATGCCAGGCATTTTGAATTACTGGGAGTATTGAGAGAAAGAAGGTGCAGCCCCTCCCTGACACAGCTCGTGGTTGGGGTGGGGGAACAGATGTACATGCTAACTGATCATTAAACCACAAAGCCATGAATGCTGGGATAATCCATGAAAAGTGCTTAGAATACTGTCTGAGCACATGATAAGGGCTCAATTCATCTTGATTACTATTATGATCAATATAATTATTATTATTAAACACACAGGTTGCAATGGGAACATCAAGGATTGGTGGGTGGATGGGGGATGGCTCATTTTGCCTGGAAGCTCAGAGAAAACTTCACAGAGAGAAGCCGCTATTTGAGTCTTGAAAAGATGAGGATATGGCCAGTCCAGGAGAGGGAAAGTACATCCCAGTGGTCAAAGAAATATGTACAAAAGCCTTGATATGAATATCTGACCCATGCTGAGATGCCTGCAGGTATTTTAGCAAGGCTACAATATGAAAGGTGTGTGTGTGTATGTATGTTTTAGTGGCTAAAGACGAAAATGAAAAGATGAGGGAATAAGAATCAGTTTGAGAAGGTGTTTGTTCTTCTTGCTGAAGAACAGTTTGGAATTAAGTGTGATTTCAATAGAAGCATGGCCCATTTATAAAAATATATACATGGAAATAATAAAAAATCTCTGATCAATTGATTCCAATTCAAGAAGTCTGTTCTTTTTTCATTAAGAAGTCTATCCTTATAGAGCAGAATTGTATCAAAATGTTAGACAAAATCTGAATGGAGAGGAACTGTGGTGTAAACGTTGATACAGCTCTATAAAACAATTATGTAATTATTAAGATTGTTATTAAAGAACAATATTAAGTACCTTGGGACAACTCAACCATGTGGCATCAACTGAAAAATGTATAGAAATAAAACTGGCTATCAGAGGAATCTCAATTTTATTACAAATTATATTTGGCTAGACAATTAGAAGGCAATATTCTGAAAGGTTAGAGTCATTACCTGTGGGTGGAGGGATCATAGAAAATTTTTATTTTCTTTTTTTGAATTTAATTCCAGTCAGGGAGAAGAAGGGGAAGGAATCTTGTCCCCTAGTAGAGAAACCAGGTAATCAGCCCACAGATTACAGGCTCCCCACACCTTCCTGGTCTGTCCTATGCCTCCTTCAGCTGAAAGGCAAGGTTGGGTGAGTTTTGAGTGGTTCAATTTCCCACAATTGCAGACAGCAACCATAAAGCATAACTGTCTCCAACAAGAGCTGCAAGAGTTCCTAGTGGGAGAGATCAGGGTGGCCATGGTGAATGGGAAGGCTTCCTGTAGGAGGTGGTATTTTACCTGGTCTTAAAGTGTGGGAAGATTTAGATGGATAGGAGGGAGAAAACTCAGCATGCAACCACTTGTTTTGTCTAGCTCTTTAATGAGGATTTTAACTCTCTTTCTTGAAGAACTATAGCCCATTGGTGCCATATCCACATGTCAATGCCTCTTTTGGAAAAGGTGATAGAATGAGCCAATCAGCTGGTGGAAAACATGTTTATAATCATAGAAGCAATTACAGTAGCTACCACTTGGTGAACACTTGTTAAACACTTTACCTATTTTTCCTCATCAGTGTTCACAGGAGCCCTGTTGCAATTTACCCTTTACAGATTGGAAAATGGAGGCTTTGAAAGATCATCTAAGATTAACAAACACATAAATGCTAGAGATAGAAATGGAATCTGGGTCAGTCTAGCTTCAGAGCCCATGAGTACAACCAATGGACACTGTCCATTGCAAGAGTTTTTCATTTGTAACCAATGTCAGTCACTTACCCAGGTATCATCGCACCTATCCTCATCATAATTGGTGAGAGAGTCAGAACCCACAATATGGTATCCATTTCCTGAATGAAGGCAGTGAGGTACTGAGATCCATTTATTCACTCATCAGATATTTGAGTGTTTGTTGAATGAATACAGTGGGCAAAATGTCACATTCAGTGATGAGGATGACAATACTTACGGACCTTTTAGACTAGAACCTGTTAAAGTGTTCCTAAGGCTTGATGACATGTTAAGGGGGACCAGTGTCCTTAGTGCTGGCCTGAGTACGAAGTTCTGTGTTCCCCTTGGCCATTCGTATGGGTGCCTCGGCATCCAATAGAGAAACCTCTGAACATGCTGTGTGTCCTTGGAAAGATCCTTTCCTCCTCTGAGCCTCTGTCTCTCACTAAAGAACAGTAAGGCCGCATTCAATAATTTCCAAAGTCTTTCCAGTTTTCAGGTATAATTCTGCATCCCACCTTAAAAAAATACGGTTTCTTATGACACAAAAGGGAAGAATAAATCACAGAAAGGAAACACTGAGTGAGAAAAGTGACGTCGCATGTATGATTCAATTTGTATTCAGTTCAAAACAGGCATAACTAAGCTATGGAGTTAGAAATCAAGATGCTGGTTACCCTTGGAACAGAGGGTAAATGGAAAAATGGAAGAGGGATGCTCCTTTGGGTACCAGATATATTCTGGGTTTTGATGTGAGCGCTGTTTCCACCTGTATATTCATGTTAATGTTTTGTCAACCTGTATTCTTGCCAATTTGGGCTCTATTTATGTCTTTAAAAATACCTTCATAAAATAAATTCAAATAGAATCTAAAGAGAGTGGTAGACGAGGAAGTGCTTCTGGTGGCATAAGAGGTCAGGAGCTCCTGACTTACTTTGTGACCAGGGCAAGTCAACTCCCCTTCCCTGAGCTGTGGGAGGTCACTCAGGGCAACAGCCTTATTTTACAGATGAACGCCACAAGTTCCATGCAATCAACACTGGCTGGCTTTTGTCACTTCTGAGCTTGGATGGGTAGAGGACAGGCTGTGCCTGCAGCACATACCCCGGAGCCTGGAGGTCTTGGAAAGAGCACACTATCCTGAGTATTCAACAGGTGGCAGTCTTTGCTCAGCGTCAAGATGCTTCGGGTCCACAGGGGCTGCTTTTGTAAGGCAGAATTAGCTAGGACGCTCATCTTGAAGAGAAAGGCATCTCTATTTCGCGGGGTGAGGGTCTTATCCCAGGGTCCCCAACTCAAATATTCTTGCTCCTAACCATTCTATTGAGGGTTCTCAGTTCTTCCAGGAGAAGCCTGGGACAGGAGGCTCCCCAAGCCCCATTCTGTGGAGCAGTTTCCCCCAGCCCTTGAGCCTGCCTCCGCTGAGGGTCATGGGCCTCACTCAGGGTCTTCCCCCTGCGGGGCGGTGGAGGGGGGGTTGTCTATCTTTGAAAACAAGAGAGAGATAACTTTCTGGGAACCTGGGTGAATGCTCCAACAGAGAAAGGAGTGTGAATATTTCATTAAGGGGGCTCGAGTTATTACACAACATTACAAAACCAAGTGTGTTGGCCGGAATCCGAGAAGCACATTTAAATGGGTGAAAATAGTGGGAAAAGAGGCCCCGAGTGGGGAAAGACTCAAGGAAGGCCGCTGCAGGGCCCTGAAGGGAGAGACCTGCCCTTTAGGGTCTCCTGCCAGATGTATGTGAAGTAGCCTCCATCACCCTCTGCCCTCACCCTAAGCGCATTCCAAGGTGAGGGTGCACTCAATAATGGCAGGACAGTAGTGACATTCAGGAGCCCACGAACTTCTACTCTCAGACTGGGTAATTCTGGAGGATGGGGGTGCTCTTAGGCAGTACCTCTTTTCTTGAGGGACCAAAATGGCTGTAAGAGGCTTAGAACTCAGAGTTACCCCAGGAGGCTGCCCTTAAGTCTCAGATGTCTGAGTTAAGTGATAGTCGAGCCTGGAAAAATATACTGAGACCTGTTAGTTAGGGTTGGCGTGAGGATGGGGTATACCATAGGGTTCAATGCCTCCCTCTAGTTGATGGACAAGAACGCACAAGGTCTCTTTATTTAAAGCATTGAGGATTTTCTCCTCTGCGTCGCATCTCATCATGTTTTCTTCTGTAACACAAGCCTACTTCTGTGGAGGTAATGAAAAGAATAATATAAAAACATGCAATGAACTATTATGGGACGAGATACTCTGCTAACTTTGCACTTTTTATTTTTTTTATAAAGCACTAAAGTATGTACTATTATTATCCCCATTTTACAGATGAGAACATTAAGGCTTAGAGAGGTTAAATAAGTTGCCTAAAGTCATGCTCCTAGTAGATGTCAAAAAGGAATTGAAATCTAGACTTGTTTGAATCCAGAGCCCACACACTTTATCTTTCTGGGTTGGAGACTGTGTCAAAAGCCTCCCAGAATTTTCCAACTCCCTGATAATCCAAGGGAGGTGTGGTGGAGGGGAATTCATGGAAGAAGCCAAAGAGTCAACACATGGGAACAAGAGAAAACCTGGGCCATTTACATAGTATGTCTCTTGTTCTGAGCACTTGGGAAAGCAACTTTACTGTACAGAGCCTCTGTTTTCTCTAGTTTTCTTTAGTTGCTGTGAAAATGAAGTGAAGCACTCTCTGTAATGTGACAAACCTGGTATCTGGCATGAAACAGATATTCAATTAATGTTAAAGCCCTTGTTTTTTTCCAGCTTCCCTGCACCTGACTAACTAGATCTAATTATCTTACAGGGTTGGTTCCTCCTTCCCAGGAAGAGTTTCCTCAGAGAGACTGCAAGCGATGACTGTAAACCAGAGCTATGTATCTGTTGGATGTTCTCTCCCTGCACCTTGAACTCCCATCTCAATACTTAATTACATTGTACTGTACATTGTTTAATTATTTATATTTCCCTCTACGATTGAGCACTTGATGTGGCAGAAACTGTGTCTACCTGGTTCATTATGGAATTCCAAAGTACTAGCAGAGAGCCTAAAATGTTAGAGTACTAAATAAATATCTGTGGATGGATGGGTGGATGGATGAATAGGTGAATGGATGGATGGCATGATGGATGGGTAAATATATGGATGGAAGGATGAATAAAATAGAAGGATAGGCTAATGGATGGGTGAATGAATGGATGAGGAGGTCAGGGATGGAAAGATGGATAGATGAATGGATGGAGAAATGAATGGATGGAATGATGAGTGAATGGATGGGTGGAAATATGGATAAAATGGATTGAAAGATAAATGGAAAGATGGACAGACAGGTGGATAGATGAAAGGATGGGTAAATGAATGGATGGATGGATGGTTAGATGAATGGATGAAATAGATTGAAGATTAGATATAAAGGATGGTCTGCTTAAGTATCTTCATTTATAACATTCTATCTCACATGTATACACACCGGTTTTTTGGGGAATGTTGGCTGTTTACTATTAATTCCTCGGCTTTTATCATCGTAGGGATGCTTTTCCTAGGCAGAAGCAATACCCAAGGCTCTCTGTGCCTAAACAGGTAAGAGCCACTCTAGTCCAAACCCACAAACAAAAGCATTTTCTAGATGTTTTACTTCACATACTTCTAGGGAAAAAAAAGTCTCGCTGACAAGGGTGGATGCCAAATTTAATCACTCATTACAATGACTGCCCTCCACTCAGGAAGAGGGGCTGCTGACTTCTGGAATCTTAGATTTGTTTTAGGGTGTTGATAGGAAAGAAGGGAACTGATAGTCACTGATAACCAGGCTGTTAATTGCTCTGCTTATCAGAAGATGGTCTTTCATTGCCATGTGTATATGGGGAGCAGGTGGTTCAAAAGGCAAAGCAGTGTGTGTGTGAGCAATGAGCTTGTGGCTTGGCAGTGACAGGGTCCCAGGGGAGAGGCCAGGGTTCAGGGAGGAGTGAGGGAGGGCGAGGACAGTGGAATACTCTCAGGATAATCTGTTCTTATCAACGGCACGTTTCCCCAACAAACAAACTCCATGTACTTGAACTTATAACTTTGGAAAGCACAGTAGCAGCTTAAATCTGTTGGGCTATAAGCAGATTCCAGTGTTCTTGATTCAGCTTGACCAGAGATAAATCCTGGTGGATCTCAGAGCCCAGGGTGTCCTCGCCTTTGTGTCCCTTCACTGCACAGGTCACACTCTTTTCCTTCTATTTTTGTAGGTGTCATTCAGGAGCTCTCTTCATGCCCACAAAATTCCCCCTTCTAACTGCATTCTCAAAGTAGAATCAGATCAATACAGAATCCTGGAAGTATCATGATAGAGAAGGCTCTCAGCTGCACCTGCTATTGGAATTATACCTGTGATCTGACACTCCTGTTTTTATTTCGACAAAGAAATGGAATTCATAAAATAGAGTCACAGATTGCCCCATAAAGGAGAGTATGGGGGTGACCTCTCAAGAACTGCTGCAATTATTTCCTACAAGGAAGGAGATGCAGAAATATAAGAAACGAATGCAAAGAAAGGAAGGAGAGCAAAAAAGAACAGGAGAAAGGAAGAGTAAAAGGATGAAGGAAAGAAGAGAGAATATAGTGTTGAGTTTCTGCTCAAATTAAGGATAAAGCCACATGTGTCTGTACATTTTCTCTAAAATCCATAGCAACCTAGTATCCATAGCCAAACAGATAAGTGAATTCCACTTAGCAGACAAAGAAACTGAGGCCCAACAAAGTTAATTAATATGGACGAGTCACACAGCAACTGGAATTGAAGCTGAATAAATCTGGCTCCAAGGCACTCTCTTGTAGGTTGCTTTTCTCGTGTCTGCTAGGATTACATGGTTCAAGCATAGCCCTGTCAGGTTTCAGTGATCAGAAGGACAGAACCTTGTTGTTAGACAGAAACTAGGGCCTCTATACTGGGCCAACTCCTCATTCTCAAACTCAGGAGCTGGAATTGCCAGACCTTAGAACCAGCTGACTGGAGACTGGATCCGCATTAAAGGAAATGTCCAGGATTTCATGGTTGTATGAGGCAAGGGTTGGGAGTAGAAATGTAGTTTTTTGAATCTCAGTGTGGTTGCTTTTGGTACTTGTTGAGGACTCCATGTAATCTATTGCACATAAAGTTACAATTAAGAGTTGGAAATAATATATGAAGATCAGATGGAGGATATGAGGCTATAAATCCCTGACATCTACCTCTACATAGCTAATCTGTGAAATGGGATTATCATGGTATGATGTGTCCAGAGCAGTCCTCAATATGTCCTCCTTTCAGTCTATTAGTAAGATGTTTTGAAGACATTACTAGAAAGCATTCAGTAGGTATAAACTATATGACCCTAGAAAGGAATTCACATGCCTGCTACATTGAACAATCATCACTGAGGTTGCTCAATAGGACTGATAAAGATTCCAGGGAAATAAGCTAGTATAAGGGAATTGAAGTCAGCGTACTTGACTCTGTGTTCAAGCTTTGACTAAATATCCTGGTTATTCATTCTCTCAGTTTTAAAACAAATGATGATATAAAAAATAGCTTTCTTATGGCCATTCTCTTCCTAACACTTCATGTCCCGTAACAGCAGCTCTGAGCAAGTATTTAGCTCCCTTAGAGTTTTTTGGTGGCCTCCTTTGATGGTCCCTGCTGTTCTTGGGATCAAGTCTAAAGTCCTTGAGGTGATCTGTGGGGCCCCTTCTTCTCTATGCCCTCACTATCTCTGAGCCTCAGTTTTTATTGCTTCTCCCTTCTACCCTCAGGTTTGTCATGCGTCCTCATGGGCAGGGCCCCTGTGCCTGAATCCCCCCCTCCCCCTCAGACCTCTTCCTCCTTAGTGCTTTCTTTCTCTCTGAGATCAGTGCTGCTACAGTTTTTGACCCGTTTATGCATCTCAATTATCCTTCTATTACATGTCTTATTTACCACATAACTCTTGGAATCATTATGTTGCTGTTGATTTGTGAGTTACCCATTTTTTTAAAAAAAGAACATAACAATGAACTCCATAAGGATTGAGATCATATTGTTTTTATGTTATTCATTTTGTCTCTACTGATAACCTGTGATAGAGTCAGATATTTGTTGAACGAATGAATGAATGGAGAGATGGAGGGAGGCATTGAGGGAGATACAGAGGAAAGTACAGAAAGAGGGGGAGGGAGGAAAAGATAGAGAGATGGAGGGAGGAATGATCACCAGATGGGGCTGACTTTTCTCTGAGAAGATATTTATAGTCAATTACAAATGAGTGGACCAGTCAGATGTGATCCTGTTCCTTTATGTGGGATATATAAAGATGTGAAGTAACTCCTTTAAATTTCTTCAGATTCCCCAAGACTAAATACCCATGGAAGCGCCCCTAGGGTGCTTGAAGCCTTGAAGGGGAGGTTGCATTCTTTCTGAGCTCTGGCAACTGGGCTGTGGACATTATTTATTACCGGAGAACTGCTAGCTTGTAAGATGCCCATCCCCCCCCCACGTTTATTATATACTTTTTTGATCAAACTGTAAACCAACAAGAGAGTGTTTAGCAATCATTAACAGCTGTTCTTGGAAGAGGACTAGATCATATAATTGTACATTTTACAATGTTCACCCTGGCCACTGACTGTTCCACCTCTGTGGCCATGCATGTCCTCTGTAGCTGGACATATCACAAACAAACCTCCTGGCTAAAATCAGAAAGGGAAGGAGCAAGAGGAGTGGAAGAAATATCCAAAAAAACAATTTACTCCCTATAAAGTTGCTGAGCAGCTTGAGGCCACTGCATTTTGGTTTGCTGCTAAGTGAATATGTAACCACTTTATATATTTCAACAAAATTAAACTTAAACCTACAGAATTAGGTTTATTAATTTCTGTCAGGGCTCAATGGGGGAATAAGAATAGCCATTCATTATGGACACACAATTACTGGAGACAAAAATGAAGCCCAGCACTATTAAGTATAATAAAAATCTTGAACACTGAGGAAATTTTCATTAAATATAATCTATTCTTTATATTACTACACTTAATCCTTGCTGTCTACTCCTCTGTTTTTCTCCAACCTATTTAATTTTATTACTTAACTTTTTATAAATGTTTCTTAATATAATTATGATTAAATATTTGGGAGGAGAGAAGAACCTTAGTCTCTTAAAAAAGAAGGAAGGAAGGAAGAAAGCTGTTTTCATCTTCACTCCTATGATGGTGAAAAATGATGTTTTTTTGAAAAAAATAAGTGCTAAGTGGGATTTTATTGTTGGGGCAAGGCCAGAACATGAGAGAAGGAAAGGCAATAAATAATAAAAAAGCAGCACTGATCAGCAATTGTAGTAGAGCTCTTAATATTACACATTTAAATAAAAGTCCATTGCCTTACCAAAAGTGCCTGTGAATATTTGCATGGCCAAACCCTGTAATTAAAAGATGGGCCTAGCTAATGTTATTGCTTGCACTACATGGAAATGCTTGTGATTCAAGCATTTATTTTTTTAAGCCAGGATAGGTTCCTGTGCTAGTAAGCTTTCTCTGTTTTTGAGAATGAACCCTCAGTTCCGCTCTCTAGAGGAAGAGAGTGGAGGGCTAAGTATTAAGATGTTGTGGTGTCTGAGGCAAACTCTCCAAACTTTTAAAAACAGAAGGAAAGCTGGTCATGTGGCCATGGACAGAAGGATAGTGGGACATTAAATGGAAAGCAGTACAAATTTAATTTTATTTGCCAAAAGGTAGTCACTGTGCTTTCAAGCTTCTTAGTGGACATATTATGTAGCATGGTCTGATGTATTTTTTGATACAAAATAATTGCACATATTTACAGGGTGCATGTGATATTTTGATTCATGCATACAATGCATTTTTAAAGCACAGTTCGGTTAGAAAGTAGCAATTATATAAGCATGGGATTTAGGGATATTGAAATGAAATGGTGACTCATACTTATGCCAATTAATGGCTGCTTTAATGACTACATTCAGAACAGAGGGGTCTTGGTCTCATGGCCATTCACTTCAGGAGTCCAGTTCTGGGCACCACATGTTTAGTTTTAAACGTTGTCTCTTTTCTACATTTTCAAGCTATGCAAGAAGAAAAATCAAGCTTTCACCATTAGTTTCTCTACGTATAGCTTGAACCCTACCCTCCCGATATGCTTATTCTGTTCTGCTACTAAGCTGGGTACTTGATATTTGCATTGTAATAACTGTGTAAATTTTATTCATAGCTGAGTCATGTTCTATATAGTATAATGATCCTTTTTTAAAAAATTATAGATTTGTTTCTTTGGAAGCCAACAATTTTTGTTGCCATTCATTGCTGTCATTATTATTACTACTTTTTGCATAGTTCTTGACGTATACTTATTCTTTCCCTAATCCTGCCATTGGTGTAAATCTCAAAACTAGGATGTTTTGTCAATGCTATCTTCTTCAAAATGGCCCTCTTGAGCCTTCCCACCTGCTCCAATCTGGATTGGAGGCTCATAGCTGGGGTTTGGGGGTCTCCTGTCACCACCATTCTGGGTGCCCTTCCCTCTCTTGTGCTGAGTCCGTTTTTTCCTGAGTCCCATGCTCTCTTCTTGATCTACCCCTTCCCCCATGATGTTTTGTAACACATATCTTCTGGTAACTTCCAGAGGAGGAATGCACGGGAATTAAAATGTTGAGAACTCGCCCTGTTAGAGAAGCTCCCCCTTACAGCACTGTCTGAGTGATCTCCCCCAGTTTCTCCCTGTACCATCATCTTATTTCAGTCCTCTGCCTAATCTTCACTTGAACTGACAATATTCTTATTTATGTATTAGCTCACTTTGTTTTTTGGCTTCCCCACAAGAAAGTAAGGTCATGAGTGCCAGATCCTTGCCTTCTTTGCTCACTACTGAGCCCCAGTGCTAAGAACAATAACAGATCCACTAGATCATCCATGAATGTTTGCTGAATAAAGGAATTGATGAGGTTAGTAGCTTGCTTGCACATATGAATCTATACAGAGAAGGAGGTGTTGGAGAAATTTTGGCCCTCATTTGACGTAGCCCATCGTTAGACAGAGGACATGTGGTTCTCCATATGAATTCTCCGTATGAATGAGAATATACATCAGCCTTTAAAAATAAAATCAGTAGCAGCCTTCCCCGGTGCCACCTACTCCTGGTCCCTCTAGCATGGGGCTTTCTTTTCAGCCAAAGATGCAAAACACCTAGACTTCAGGCCCTCCCTGGAGCTTTCTGTCCTGTAGGATTTGGTATTGCTCTCCAAAACAATGTGAAGAAATGCTTGATTCTCATCTTGCATAGCTGGAAGAAAGTAAAAAACGGCACTTAAAATTGAATGTGTGGTGGCAAAACTTGAGCTGAGACAAATTCCAGAGAGGCGTGCTAAGAGATGTACTCCCTAAAGATTCAGTATTCTAGAATGGTACTGTGCAGACTGTTCAGAATCTGTGAGTGCATGGTATGTGTGAGTATGTGTGTGTGTGTACATGTAAGTAGACATTGCGTGTGTGTGTATATACATATATGTGTGTTTATAAATGACATATTGATTACAGTAATATATTATAGCCATTATAAAACATGTGAAAAATAGAATTAAAAAATAGAATAAATGAAAATAACTTTAAATGGAAATGTTGGTATTTTCTTTGTACACCCTATTCAATCATTATATGTATACCCTTTTGGAAATTCTGGTTTAGATTTGTATGTATCAAACTTCAATGTTCTGGGGAAGCACCTGGAGGACTTCTTAAAAATTTAGATTTTGGCTGCTTGTGGTAGCTCAAGCCTATTGTAATCCCACCACTCTGGGAGGCCGAGGAGGGTGGATCACTTGAGGTCAGGAGTTCGATACCAGCCTGACCAACATAGTGAAACCCCGTCTCTACTAAAACTACAAAAATTAGCTGGGTGTGGTGGCGGGCACCTGTAATCCCAGCTACTCAGGAGGCTGAGGCAGGAGAACTGCTTGAAACCAGGAGGCGGAGGTTGCAGTGAGCCCAGATCGCACCACTGCACTTCAGCTTGGGCGACAAGAACAAGACTCTGTCTCAAAAGAAAATAAAAATTTAGATTTCTGTGCTCCTTTCAAAGAATGGCTCACTAGGACGTACGAATCTGCATTTTCGCTACCTTCAAATACTGACCTAGACACCCTGAGCATTGCTTATTTGGGAAGATCCAAGCAAGTCAACATATTGGGATTATGTAAGCTCAGCTTCTGGTCGAATTGCCTTCACAAACACATTAAAAAAAAAATAGCAGGCTTTTGGATTTGATGAGAAAGAATATCAGTTAACAGCAACAACAAAGATCACAGATCTCTCTTTTCTGCAACTTTCATTAAAGAACTATTGTCTGTGGCGGCTGTGGATGCTCCTTACATTATGCATTCTTCAAATTTAGTGTGAAGGGTTATCATTTTAAAAAGAAATGGTCCAATGGTACTAACAGCTACCTACTTTGAATCCCGTATTTTGCATCGTATTTAGTGCTAATCACTTTTCTTTAGCACTGACAAGACAGACCATTACAAAATAGGTAATAGTATCCTCAATTCACAGATGTAGAAACTGAGGCGTAAAAGTCACTCCTGCCACAAACAATACAAAGTAAAACTGAAACAAACAAAAAACCTTGATTCCAGACTTGCAAGGTATGATGTGAAAACCTAGAGAAGTGCAGAACTCGCCTAAGATCACAGAGCTGGTGAGTGGTTGAGCTGGATGTTAGCTGGGGCTTCCTGACTCAAGCTCCATGCTGTTGGTACAAGGCTGAGACTTCACTCCCTAATACCCCTCAACTGATGGTTGGCTCTGAGCTAACTGGGACAGGCAGAGCTGTTTAATCAATTCCTCTGTCTTCCTTCTGTTACATCCTCTATCAGCTGCTCAGCTTTGTAACCTTCCTGTGATAAGTAGTGTGCAATGCAAAAGAGAATTCAAAAGGATCACAATTCATCATGTCCAGTACACCCCAGAATGAAAAGGACCCTGAAGTTCTGCTCCAACGATTTAATGATGCCACATTCTCCTAGAAAAGACTCCCGTATACTCAGCATCACTGATGGGCTGCCACTCAGCCTGTACCACACACCCTCCTTGCTGGGCTGGGCCCCCTCCCTCTATCCACATGTTTGGCATCTGTTATGCAAAACAGGCAGAAGCCAAGCAGCATTCTCTCTTTCCACCCTGATGTTTTGGCATTGTCTACACATGGCCTCTGGGGGCATTGTGATGGATGCTCTCTTTTCCCTATCACAGTAATATTAACCTTGTTTAATAATCTATTAACACAGAGGATAAAGATCTTGTTAACATTTACAAGCTTTCTTTGCCACTGAAACAACACTATCTTTTTGTACACTTTAAAGCCTGATTTTCTTTTTTTTTATAAATGACAGGGGTTGATAGATGTGGTGGAAAGGTACTGGCAAAGAGACAGGAGGTCACCTGGTTCAGATCCCAGCCTGCTGTTTACCGATGTGACCTTGGTGAGGTCACCTAGCCTCTCTGAGCCTCTGTTTTCTCATTTGTAAAATGGAGCGGCTGAATCTACATTGCATTGCTATTTTGAAGTTTCAAGAAAATGTATATAAAATGTCTAACCTGAGACAAAGTAGTCACTGATATATATTAATTCTTTTCACAATCCTTACATCCCCATGAAATGGGTTGGCAAGGAATTGAAATTAAGCCCATCAATGAGTACCCCCTTTACGATGCTTGATTTTTGGTTTGTAAGCACCCTCCCCCAGAGACAGAAGCCATACTGTCTACCATGACAGCTGCGCCTCTTCATCAATTCAACTAACATTTGGTGGAGAAAAAGAAACCCAATGGACAAAGCTATGGTGGATCTTCGGAAATCATTATAATGACCCGGAAGCAGCCGAGTGACTTGCAAAGTCCATCTATGTATTTGTAGCCAGCTGTCAAGGAAAGTAAGAGAAGGGAAGAAAAAGGCCTTAGTCCCCTTTGCGGTGCATGTCCTGCCTACCTCTTATGGACTACTCACTGGTGTGCTAGAGGCCCCAGCCAGCTGTTTTACAAGCTTCACCATGTGTAAGTATCACTGAGGATCCTGTGAAAATGTAGCCTGCAGATTGCAAATGCAGATTCATTCAGTAGGGCTGGAATGGGGCCCAAGACTCTGCATTTCTAGCAAGCTTCCAGACCCTGCTGCTGCAGGTCCCCAGACCATTCTTTGAGTGGCAGGCACTCTGCATTTTGTACACATCATTCGATTGGTACAGATGCTTTTGCATTGTTTTCTGCTCCATCTACTAATTCCTCACCCCTTCCACCTCTGAGTGAGTTACATTCCCCTGTATTTCCTTTTCCCTTTCTTGGCCCAGTGATTCTTTAGAGTCCCCTTGTTTTACTTGGCTATTCCTGCCATTCTCCTTCTTAGACTCTGAGTGACAGCAAACAACATCAAGTTCAATCTCTCAAGGAGGAGTTTGCAGCTAGAGATGGGGAAATAATAAAAATAAGCAAGTAGACAACATTGCAAATCCATGAAACAGAGTTCCAAGACAGGAAGTTAAGATATTAAACACTAGTTAAAAGAGGAGGATTTTCTTTTCAGCAAATGTCACATGTGTGGGGTTCAAATAGAAAGTTTAAAATCTCCAACATTGCTAGGAAATTTGTGGAGATGTTGCTAAGATGCCGCACAGATCTACCGAGATTATTATTTTCATTCTTACTGAACGGAATACTTGAGAAAAAAAAAAGTGTCAATGTCCACTGCATCCCACTCCTCTCCATCAAATTCAAATGGTCTGAGTTGGGATTCAGATGTAGATTTTTTTTTAATCCACTGCAATGGAGAATAATCAGGATTTGGGGGCTGGGGTGCAGGTTGGTTGGGAGGAAAAGACTTGCTTATCTGGCAGAGAAACATACAAACGTGTTTCTATAGGGATTCCAAACTAATACCTTCCTTTTGGGGGGGGGGAAAAAAAGCATCTCCTAGGGTGATTTTTTTTTTCCCTCAAATATATTCTTCAACAGAGAAATATTCATTTCCCTCCTGGATTAATTGCAGCCCTGTTGGCTGATGGTTTTTGCATTAAATTCAGCTGCTGCTTGCTGTGGGTAAAGGCGATCTGATGGGGAATGCGCACAGAGGGGCAGCTGCAATTCGTAGGGAAATTATTACCATTTCAAATGTCACTCAGCCTGATGCGTGATTAAGGGGAACGTGAGGCACCTCCTGTCTAGGCCATGGGCTGATACAAAAGCGGAAATCTGTTCTCCCAGACTGGCACGCTGCACTGTCCTAACCAATGCCTGTCACCCCCAAAGCTGCCTTCCCCAGCACACTCAGAATCCTGAAGCATTTAGCTTCGATTACAAATGTCACTTGTCATTTCTGGGATGCTGGCTACATTAATAAACCTTTTTCTTTTCCTTCTTGTAGAATTTGATTAAAGTGTCTTGTGGATAAATCACATTTATCTGTTTTCCTTCATCCCACGTTGTGTACACGAAATGGCAGGAAAGGAGAAACACCTGAACTTTCAAGTCCCTGGAGTGGGCAGATGCAGCGTCTCATTAAGTACTCCAGAGGCCCTGCAACATCCTAAGGGATTTTTGCTTAACTTGTCACACAGAACTGTGCAACCAGCAGTCTCTTTGTGCGCAAGGGGATACAGCGAACCCTTGGGATGGGAAGGAATGGGTCTGCAAGAAAGAACAGACTCTTATGGAGGGAAGGGGGCAGGCTGGGCTCACGTGGGAAGACAGCATGTGGCTGAGTGAGGCAGAGACCAAAGGTGACTGGGCGGAGGAGTGTTTTCTTGCAGGGCTGGAGTGTCATGTGCTGACATGGCAAATCTGTGGTTCCAATCAAGGTGGTCCCGGGGCCAAAGGCTTTTACCAATGGCAGCAGAGCTCATGGCAAGATAGGGGCTCTAGGTTTAGACAGAACTTAGATTGAGTCCCAGCTCTGCCCTGGAGCACCCTGGTTCACGAGTGATGACTGTGGTCCTCAGTCTTCCATAGGATGATGAGGATTCAGTGAGGTAACACCCGGGTACAAAGAAGTTAATAATGTTGTTGCCTATTAGTACTGCTCAGGGTGACCCTCACAACACATGGCAAACAGTGAGAAGGGTCACCACCAAGAGTATGGCTCTGAAGCAAGGTTTTGGATGCCCCCTGCTGGGCCAGGTCTTAACTCTTTAGTTGCTGGATTGCCTACCTGGCAGAAGCCATATCAGCAGAGGGGTGGGACACAGAGACCCCTTTCACCTGCACAGAACTATTTAAATATTTTAGCAAGGAGAACAACTGTGTTGGTCTTAACAGGCTGAATATCAGCCTTGCTGCTGTGGATTAACTGAGTGACCTACTTTGTGACAGCCCTCTGCTCAGACTGTATAAAATACCTCTACAGAGATGGCTATAATCTGGGGGGCTCATGGTGTAATCTTAGATCCAGCCAGGGGTTCCTGGTGAGACCCTCTGTGTGATTCACACATGCTAAACACCTTCTGTGTACTAAGCACCAGGTTACAAAGTGACAAAAGTAGGCAGAAAATGCTACAGCCCCCAGTGAGCTCAAGGTCAAGTAAAAGAGACAGGCAAGAAAACAGGGAATTGCAAGGTGGAACATTCAGATAAATCAAAAGCATACAGATGACAGAGGCGTGGATTCTGCCAGTGGGACTTAGAGACAGCTTCAGAGACAGGTGAGCTTTTAAAAAATATATATTAAATTTTAATTACACCAATTACACCAATTAAATGTCACTGGTAAAAAAATTAAACGTATACGGATAAACCTAAAGACCCCCCTAGGACCATTCTAGTTCAATCCCTAACCCCATAGGTAACACAGTTATTAGTTTGATGTGAATCTTTGAGTCTATTGTTTTAAAAAATCGTAATGGTATGTTGCATGTGTGTGTGCGTGTGTGTGAATGTTTACATACATCGTATCATTATTGTATCTATCAGCATTGAACTTGCATTCCGTTTCTCGCCAACATGCCCAGAGGCTCTCCAGGTGACTACATAATAAATTGCCTGTCTTGTCATCTCCTGCAGAGTAGTTCATTGACAGTGGGTCCATAATTTGTATAGCTGTTCTCCTACTGATGACATTTATATAATTTTGATTTTTCATACTATAAAAAGCACTAAACATCTTGCTCCTGTCTCCTGGTAAATAAGTGTTCAATGCATGAGATATAAGAATCTGCATTTGTTGAGTCATTAAGTATACAACAACTTTCCTTCTTACCTCCACCCCAAGTAGCTGTTTATACACATATCTTTTCACCAGTTGAGTATAGTAGTGCCAGTGTTTCCATACCCTTGCCAACACATATTACATTTTCCCCATCTCATAGGTGAAAAAAATTTAATGATTTTTTTAATAGAATGCATGGGTCTCATATTTTAATTGGTCTTCTCCTGAGTGTATAATGTACACCAGCCGTTTATATTTGTTTGGGTTTAGATTTAGACGAAGACTAAGACTCTACGAGGCAGATAGCTTGCCAGGTAAGAGAAAGCAATGAGGGCAAAAGTAGCAAGTGCTTTCAGAGGTCTACAGGTTTGGGGAATGTGTTGTGAGTGAAATATTGGGTAGAAAGGGAGAAGGATGTGAATGAGAGAGTGGTGAAACCAGCATTGTAGGGTTCTGGACCACACTAAGGGATCTACCTCCCATCCTATTGCCAAAGAAGACACATCTGGCATTCTCAGGTCTTAGAGGTTCAAGATGAAGTTTGCACTTCAGAAACATGCCTCTAGCCGCCTTGCAGAAGAAAGACTGAATACAAAGTAGTAGCAGAGGGGACAGAGACCCAGGACTTATTTCTAAGGTGGAAGTGACAAGGCTTGATAGACTTTTCAAGAATAGAGTTTGAAAATGATGGGTATACTGGACACGTATTATGCAACTACTCAGAACTCTTCTTCTTTAGTCTTCCAGATGGCTGCAGACTAGAAAGATAGATAGGTGCAAATAGAAAGGTGCTACTCAAAGTGTGGTTCATGAGCCAGCAGTCTCAGCATCATTTGGGAACTTGTTAAAACGCAAATTTGTAGCTCTACCCCACATCTACTGAATTGGAATTTCTGGTGGTGGGTCACCTCCAGGTGACTACTTTGCACACTTAAATTTAGAATCACGAAGGTCTAAGAATCTTATCCAAGATTCCACATGAGAAGAGTCTGAATCCCTGAGTCACCACCTGGAGGAGAGCCACTCAGGAGAGCCAGCTAAACAGGATCTCTTGCATAAAATCCAGACTGAAAAAACATGGTTGCCTGGTTAGGCCATTGAGATATCTATTTGTTGAAGCAGACTGGGTCTACAACGACCAATACACAGTTCATTTAAACAAAAGTCCAGATTTCTGCTCTCCTAGCAGATATTTTTAAATCCCCACTCTGAGAGGAGAATATGTTTATAATCAATGGTCAGATTTGCATCTTCCATGCGGCCACTGGGGAGTAAAACTAGGACTTACGTTTTCAGTCTCTGTGGAGTCAGGAGAGGACCAGGACCAATTTCGCCAGCTCTGTATAGGTCTCGAGTGCCGATGAAATACTTTTAAGGATGATTATTTTTCCTAGCTTGGGTCTGACACTCTAGATGCACAAGTGGCCCAAGTGATTTCTCCACTGGGAGAAAGACCTGGAGAATAAAAACAGGGAAAAAATATTTCTTCTCAAATTCCTGCTTCTCATCCACCACTTTTATCACCTTTAACCTCAGTTCTCCCTTGAAGAACAAACAACTGCATCCCAACTCGCCTTCCACCGAGTAAGTATCCTGTATTCCTCTATCTAGAAAAAGAAAAATAAGAGCAAACACTTTGTGTGCTTGCATCACGCTGTTCCTAGTGTCTCTGTAGGTCCCTGGGTTGAGAAAGATTCTGAAGCTCTGTTGTAACACAGTGGGTGATATGGTTAGGCTTTGTGTTCCCACCCAAATCACATCTTGAATTGTAATCCCTCCATATTGAGGGAGAGACCTGGTAGGAGGTGACTGGATCATGGGGGGCAGTTTCTCCCATGCTGTTCTCGTGATAGTGGGGAAATCTCACGAGATCTGATGGTTTTATATAGTTTTTCCTGTGCTCACACATGCTCTGTCACCTGTTGCCATGTAAGATGTGCCTGCTTCCCCTTCTGCCATAACTGTGTTTCCTGAGACCTCCCCGGCCATGCAGAATTATGAGTCAATCAAACTTTTTTTTTTTTTTTAAATAAATTACCCACTCTCAGACAGTTCCTTAGAGTGGTGTAAAAACGGACTAATACAATGGGAGAAAATACCAGTGAATTGTTTCTCGTCGCAATATACTTCAACCCTGTGTTGGTAAATGCATTACTTGTTATTTCTAAGAACCTTCTTCTCTGACTCCACACACTTTCTGCTCTGCCTATATAGTGAAAATTCACTCAGGGGTCTTGGGATTTCCTCTGTGGCTCCTTCAGGATTGAATCTGGGAGCCTCTGTCTCTTGCATGCGTTTCCCATTGGCCTCCCAGAAGGTCAGTGTCTTGGGAAGAAGTGACACCTTATGCCTTCTATGCACCTCAAGCAGCAGTTCTGGGTTGAAGGGTTGAAGAGCATCTTTTGGTATTGGTGCTGGAATAGGCATATGTGGTGAGGCCACTCAACCCAATGCCTCTATCCCAGGAGCCAGTCAACCACAGTTGGTTGCCCAAAGGTGACCTACCACCTGTTTTTTGTACAGCTCACAAGAATGCTTTCTACATTTAAAAAATAGAACAATTAAAATAAGAATATCTAGTGACACGAGAAGTATTTAGCTATACATGTAATAAAAAATTATATAAAATTCAAATTTCAGTGTCTGTAAATACATTTTACTCATGCACGCACAGCCATGCTCCCTTGTTTATATGTCTGTGGCAGCTTTTCCGTTCCAACGGCAGGGCCGGCCAGTTAAGATGAAGACTGGGTTGATCTGCAAAGTCTAAAATGTTTCATATCTGACTTTTTGCAGAAAACTTGTGTTGATCTCTGCTCTATCAAGTTGGGAAACCAGGGGCTTATGGGAACCCTTTCCCATGCTGTCAAATAGATTTCCTGGATTGACACATCCTTGGTGTGGCTACTTATTAAATTATTGGGCAGGTTAGGGTAGTTTTGAGGGTTTTCAAATTTGAAAACTGCGTTTTGGGTGGGGTGGTGAGTTGATCAGATGTCTAACCTCAAGCTCCTGAAACCCACACAGGTGTGAAAGTGCAAGTTCCGTTGGTGGTGGATTTCACCGTGGGGAGAAGAGCAGAGGGAAACTTTAATGGAGAGGTCTCTGCTTTTGCAGGTGCCATGTTTTTTAATTAGGGTGTGGGCTGATGAGGCCCAACTCCATCTCAGAGGCATCATGGGAAGGGCATGGAATCCATCAGACATCAAACAAATGGCTTTGGGTGAGAGCATCTTACAACTGGCACATACATAATTGTGGGGTTCACCATTCCCGATGGGAGCTCGGAAAATCAAGATGCAATTCTGAACGGCATTTCCAACCGTCCCTGGAAATGGGGGGAAATCAGTTTTATTTATTAATTCCATCTTGCTGGCTACCAATTTGGTGCGAACAGTTATGTTTTTCAGCATGTTTCCACCTTGCAACTCGCAGAGTTAATTTAATGAAATGAGTAGTCTTGTGATGACCTGAAGGGGGAAAACACATTAATCTGGAAACTATCAAAGCCGTCTGACATGTATTATTGTAGGACTCAGAAAAAATAAACAGTTTCTGTAGAAGATTAAGTGGCAGTGTGGATTTGCTTTTGACATATCTTGTCTCCAAATCTAAGTTGGGAATTTATTATCACGCCATCATGTCACAGCTATCTCATTTATATGATAACACATCTGTAATGTTTTACAAGTGCAGCACTACTTGTTCGAAATGGGGCTTTTTTAAGTCCTAAATTATAGTACCTGGAGAGGCATGCATAATTATAGTGCATGTTAGCAAATGAGAGGGTGCATTTTCCACCCGCACTCAGCATTAATCGTCAGCACAGTGGGTGCAATAAAATCATAATTGCTTCTTCCAAACTTCTCATCTGAGCTGCACAGGTTGAAGGCGGTGGTTTGGTGGGGAGATGCCAACACCGTGGTGGGTGGAGGCTTCACTCTCATCTTTCCAGAGAGTCCCTGGATTGTGTGGCTGGATTTGCTTGTGAGTTCAGACAGGGAGCCAGTCCCCAGTGAAGCTACACATTCAGGTTCCCTAATCTTAAAAATACTCTCAAATCAGCACATGACAAAACAGTACAGAATGATGATTACGGGTCCTGTTTTCTGGATGTAGGTTTGGATTCCAGCTCTGCTCTTCAATTTTAGGTAAATTATCTCCTTATCTGAATAGCTGTTTTCTCATCTGCAAATGAAAGATGGTAGCTCCTAGCTCAAAGTGTTCTTAAAGCAATTAACAATGCTTATAAAGCACAAAATACACCTGCAATAAGTGGAAGATGTAATTACAACTCTCCCTCTGAACATCATTGTCTAATCTGTGCTGTCCAATAGGGCCATCACTGGCCACATGTGGCTAGAGAGAACTTGAAATGTGGACAGTCCCAGTTGAAAAGGGCTGTAAATATGAAACACCTACTGAGTTTTGAGGGTTTAGCATCGGAAAAGAATATAAAATATCTCACTAATTTTTTCTATTGGTTACATTTTGAAGCAGTAATATTTTGGCAATAATAAACGTTACCAATTTCTACTTTAATTTTTTATTTGTGGCCACTAAAACATTTAAAATGATGTAAAGGGCTAAATTTTATTTTTATTACATAGTGCTGGTCTAAACAAATGAATGCTGGCCAAAACATTACGTAAGTATATGTTTAGAGTTGCAACTCATGTTTCTTGGTATTATCATCATCACTGATTTACTCTTATCTTACTCTGGAAAAAAGTATTGCAGATACATTTGTAAAGAAAATAGAGAAGATCTAATGATTACTGTGAGTTACCTAATTTAACTGCCAGCTCCCTGGTAGCTAAGGCAAAGAAAGAAAATGTAGGTGGATCATATGGATGTCCTTTTAGAAGGCATAGGATTCGTTTGGAAAGCACAGCTTTCTCCTAGCACTGCCTTCTCAACAGGTCATTTCCTGGTGCAATCCTGAAATTGCATATACACCTGCACCTTTCCATTCTCTCCAGACAAGGCTTTTATGAAGTCAGAATGCTGTGAGTCATGCGAGCTCAGTGATGATAATTACATGCCCCTTCGTTTATGTAAAGTATCTTATTTGATCCTCAAAGCAGCCCTGCAGGATGGGCCGTGCAAGGACTATTGTTTCTTTCTTACGTATGACAAACCCGAAGACTGGGGGGATGTCAGGGACTTGCTCAAGTTTTTGTAGCCAGTAAGTAACAAGGCCAAGACTCAAACCCCCGTTGCCCAAAGTGGAAACTCCCTATGCTTTTGGCAATCTTGTACATGTTAGCGTGAAAGACATTCCTGAGAGAACGCAGAGAGCATGAGGCCCCTTGCCAATAAAGGGGACACACAGGCAACTGGGAGGCTGGTAACTCCAGGGATGAAACTATGTTTAACCAAATAGAAGGAATAGATGCTTCTACATGCATTCCACAATTTTACTAACCGTGACACACCTAACTCAAAATATTTTCTATCTGGGCCTCCAGGGATGACTGGTCTTTGGGTATATGAGCTTGCTTACCTCTGAGGGTAGTTCTCCTGGAAACCTAACACACTTGTCAGTCACCTGGGACCTTGTCACAATGCAGATGTTCAGGGAGAGGCCTGCGGAGGGCCAGGGTGGTACCATTTCTCCCAGCATAATGCCTAGCCTGTTGGTCTGAGGTTTGAGTAGTGAGGTCTATTACACTTATTCTCTGCTTTTCTCCCAAACTGTCTCAACCATAGACTTTTATACAAACAGGAGAGTACTGATTCTCAAACTTGGCTATACAAGAAAACCTCCCTGGGGGCTTTTAACCAATACTGATGCCTGAGACCTGCCCTAGACCAATTAAATCACAGTGTCTGGAAGTGGGGCTCCGAGGTTGGTAAGTTTTCACCTCTCCCCAGGTATTCTAATCTGCATCTGTGCTAGAAAGCTTAACGTTTGAGACCAAAGGGATCATACAGCTTATTTCCCTCTGCTTGGAAACTACCTGAGACTATCCAAAATGACACAACATGGTCGTTCATTCTTAAATTCAACTATTGAGGGCCAGCGATGTGCAAGGCACTAGATGCCGCATGGAAGGTCCTGGCCTTCTTCTCAGTGTGTTTATTCTATTGGGTTAAATTGCTGCTGTAGGGATCTCTGAGAAGAGCAACAGGACCATTTTAGATAGTAAGTGCTGTGAGGTAAATACAATGGAAATGGGATAGAGTCACTGATGGAGGTTGATGGAGGGGATTTAGATGGGGTAGCCAACTTTCAGGGAGAGTTGAGAGAGAAGGGAATGGCCCACTGGAAAAAAAAAGAGGGGAAGGAGATTTTGGTAGAAGGAACCCCCAAGCTCACAGGTAGAACCAGTTACCAGGAGACCAAAATTGGGAACTCAGCTGTTTTCAATCCAGGGCAGCAGCTTTTAGAAACACTGGTAGAGAATTGTAAAAATCAAGATTCCCATGTCCCACCTTCATTTTAGTTCACTGCAATTCACAGAGTGGGGCTGGTATCATCATGTAGATGTTAAAAGCAACTTGGGTGATTTGGATTCAGCCTCTAGACTAAGGAGTCCCAATGTAGACACTGAAAAGCAGAAACTTGAGCCAGAAATCAAAGGTGTGTTGACAGCCCTTCCCTTCAATAAGCGAATAGCTCAACCATCTTCTTTGAGCTACAGACACAGTAATGTAAACAGTCTCTAGAATTCCCACATCACTTCCTTTCTTTTCCTTTTCAATAAACAGCTGGTGAATGTGACATTAATTTAACTGTAATGACTGCTTTTAATTTTCATTTTAAATCTATACAGTTACTATATATTGGGTTGCTGGCTGGTGCCAACTGCCCTGGCCACATGTCTGGTTTTCATTTAGTCTGAGTTTCTTTAGGGTAGTCGTCTTCAGAGGCCTGGTTTAATGCATAACCCTAATTGCAATGTGGAATTAAGCTGGTGCTGACTGTAGCATTTTCAGTTTCAAAATCAAGAAAAGTATCTCCTAGGAGGGGGAAAGAAAGGTCTCCCAGGGTTACACTCCCTCATGAGGGCCTTATCTTTGTACATTTTTTACATTCAACGTTTTTTTAATTGAGTGCATAATATTGCTATAAAATAGCCATTTAGATAATGTGGTCAGCCTGCTGGCTCATAGATGTATCTTCTCGGTTTGAAAATGTCCCCTTCTCCTCCTCCTACTCTGACATGGGCCTGGTTTCCCATTAAAAATGCTGGCAGCTTGAAAGTGAGGACGGAAATGCAGGCTGAGCTCCTTCTCCCAAGTTATGCTCAGTGCTGAGTCTTTCCTGGATCCCTCAACAGTCTTGGAGGGAACTTAAGTTGTCAGCTGATAATCATTTCCAACAACTGTTGGCTGGAGATCTGCTACATAAAGGATTAAATCTCATATTTTCATATTAAATATATAAGAAAAAAGAAGGATTTTCTCCAAGATGGTAAATACCGTTCAGTGAAGCAGGATGGGGCCATGAGGTTGAAAATTTGCCCATGTACTATTCTAGTTCATGGAAAAATATGGATAAAAGGAGGTGCCCAATGGAGGTTGAGCAGTGGATGGAAAGGCAGCAAAGCTGGACATGGTTATGTGGGTGGGGAGGGGAAGGACAAACCAGAGGCAGTCCCCATGCCCAGCCCTCTGTGGGATGCCTAATCCTCACTGCATAAACATTTGCTGAATGAAAGTCAGTTGTTAACATAGATATGTTGATTTTCTTTCAAAATAGTTTCTATTGGCTCCCTCTTCAATTTGTTTCTTCATGCACAGATTCAATGTGCTATTGAGTAGCTGCTGTCCTGGGTTTGGGGGGCCATGGGAGCCCTGCAGACAGCACATGAACAAGGCAGTCCTGTCCACACCCCTTGTGGGCCTCCCAGTGTAGCGATAAAGAAGGAAGAGGCTGGGCACGGTGGCTCATGCCTGGAATCCCACCACTTTGGGAGGCCGAGGCAGGCAGATCACTTGAGGTCAGGAGTTCGAGACCAGCCTGGCCAGCATGGTGAAACGCTGTCTCCACTAAAAATACAAAAAATTTGCCAGGCGTAGTGGTGCATGCCTGTAACCCTAGCTACTCGGGAGGCTGAAGCAGGAGAATTGCCTGAACCCAGGAGGTGGAGGTTGCAGTGAATCAAGATTGTGCCACTGCACTCCAGCCTGGGTGACACCGTGAGACTCAAAAAATAAAAAACAAAAAAAAGGAGAAAGCAAGCATTCAATGAGCAGTATGAGTCATGAGTGGTTTTATAAGGAGTGAGTGATGCTGTGGGCACCAGCAGGTGTCTGATCCAGACTGAAGGGGACAGAAAGGCTGACACTAAGAAGCCCTTGAATCTGAGACCCCTAGGGTGGGTGAGACTTGATCTTTGATCAGGGATCCTTTGTTTCTCACTGGAGCTACAGTAGCAGCCACCCCATTGTTCTTTCTGCCAGTCAAGGGTGATTCTCCCTACTCGGAGGCCATCATTGCTTTACATCAAGTCCCCCCACCGGTTGCCCCACCTAACAGGCTTCTTTGTCAGGCTGTGCTGTGCCCCTGGGATGTTAGGGATGCACACAGGCCATCAGGGTCACATATTACAACTCTATCGCTTATCCTATTTTCTCAGGACTTCCTGCTCCTTCCAAGTTCCCCCAGTGCCTCCCTAAATGCCCTTGCATGAAGACTTCTCCTCCTAGTCTTCCCAGCTCCTCCTAGGCCTCCCCATTCCTCTCTCTGTGTACAGTTTCCAACATTATGACTCCATCCTATTGCACCATCCTCTTTTCTTCAATTCCTTTTTGTCATTCTTTCCCAATACTCTCCCCAAGACCCCCGCCCCTTCTAGTTCTCTTAGCTGCTCCCATTTTCCCTAGCCCCCCGTGACTTCTCAGAGACTGTCAATATCACATAATTGCTCATTAAAAATGAAAGTGTTATGTTCACATAAAAATGAGTAAACTATAAAGCAAAGTATGAATTAAGGTTATTTTTGTTATTGTTGTGTTAAATTGATGAATGCCAGAAACCAAATTGAGCCTTTTAGGCAAAACAAAGTAAATTTATTTGAAGGGTCAGGGTTACCTCCTGATCCCCAAAGAAGCCTTAAGTTTCGACTTTATATTTTAGGCAATGGGAAAATCACCCAAGATTTATAAGCAGAATGGTGTGATCAGATGCGGGCTTAGAAAGACTATCTGGCTCAATTGTGAGGCCGGGTTAGGAGGCACCATATAATAGGAAGGAGGGAGTCAGGAGTCTCTTGTCCAAGTGACAGAGTGATGGGGACTTGAGCTATGGAATTTACAGTGGCACCAGGGGCAGGTGGATGCAAGAGAGACTGAAGAAGTCTTGGATGAGAGACGAGAGGAGGGGGTAAGGGGTTAGTCAGGAGGACACCATGGATTCTAGCTTGGACCACAATGTGGAGGATAGATCATGGATGGAAATAGGTTTTAGAGAAAACTGATGAGTATATTGTTTGACACATAATGAGCTTGCAAGGCTTAGAAACTAAAGAGGAAAGAATCCTTCAAGTCAATGGACATCTTATAATAAGGATGTCAGTTGTCAGGGAGGATTGTCCTTATAAAGTCAAACTCAAAACTCCTTTGTTAACCTTGTATGTCCGGTCACGTGGTACTTGCCTTAAAGGACACCAAAGACGAAGGGGCCCAGCCCCTGCCAAAACCGTCAGAAATAGTTGACCAACACAGCCTTGACTTGGCATCCTGCTGGGGACATGAGTTGGAGGCTGATGTAAGATCATATGGGGAACTCCCTACCGGTGCAATTGAGATCACTGAAGATGACACTGAGTCTGTCACAGTTTCTTTTCATGTAGACTCATGGAAGAAATGTCTCTCTGACCTCAGTACCTGGAAATTCTGTGCTTTTCCTAGTTTAATGTATCTTATGAGCAATGCAAACTTTGTAACTGAAGATGTATGCTTGCCTTGAAAGCTAGCTACCTCTGAGTCATATTTGCACTCCACTTCTAGAATTTGCACAGGATGATAGAATTCACAGTTTCTATGCTAATATTACCCTGATCTTATTTCTCTTATTTTTTCATTTAAACTAATTCCTTTATTTTTTGTGTGTTTATTTTTCAAAGCCATCTGAAGTCCACCAGCGAGGGAGGAAGGAAGTTTCTTTTCTGTTAAGAAGAACTTCTAGTCTAGTCTACAAGCAAATTTAGTGTAACTGAAATAATTTGAAAAAATACAAAGCAACTTAAAATGGGACAGTGTAATCAGAGTTGAAAGAAAGGAGAAATTGTTGGGGGAATGCTGAGCTTAAAAGCAGAGTTTTAACTGTGGGATGACTCTAAATAGTTGAGTTTTTTTTTAAAAAAAAGAAAGCAGAGCAGGAGCAAGTCCTTTGAGTTTCTCCAAATCCTGGACATCTGACACCCAGCCAATGCCAATATTAGCTAAAAAGGCTTGGCCCCTGTTCAGTCTGATCAAAAATGAATTAAGTGGATGCTTATAAATGGGGTTTAAAAGAGGACACACACACCACACACACAGGCACACACACATCCCACGAGTAAAAATAATAATTATAGGCTTTTAATAAACGCTAATTTAGTGATAACAACTTTACATAGTTAGAGTTGTTTATGCCAAGATCTAACAGTAGCTGACTTGGGATTTTACCATTTAACCATGAAGTCAAGTGGCGTGTTCACTTGCTATCTCACGGTGCTCCACTCCTCCACATCCACCACACCCATCTAACAACTCCAACCAGTTGCTTTGCTGTTGGCTTGATCCACACTTGGCTCAGGTGAACCCCCGTTGCTGGGACCTGAACTGCACTGCTAAGCATCGTCTTCCTGTCTTTCACTATTCACCGGGTTGGGTTTTTTACTTGTCTGCAAATGGAACATTAAACACCTACGATGAACATTCAGGTAGTTAGGGTCCAGATTTTCCTTTTCTCATTTCCTTCCCTCTGCTAAATCTTAGCCCATTTTATTTCCAGATAGGTGAAAAAAAAAAAATCATCTCTGGAAGGACCTATTGGAAATAGTTAGGACAAGGGAGGAACTAAAATTCCAGCCAACGATCCTACTAGAAACTTGAGCAAGGAAAACAACACTCTGTACACTGGGCAGCCCCTTGCTTCACCTAAGCCAGAACTGTCCACAACCTACGATTGTGCAGATTCAGAGACACACTATTTGAAAGTCTGGGTTTTAGTTCAGTGGATCTGTGTCCCAAATCCAACTTCCTTATGTGCTAATTATGTGACCTAAGGCAAGCTCACTTCAAGCTTCCGAGTTCAGTATCCTCATTTGTAAGAGAATGAGGTTTTAAATAACTGCATTGTAGTATATTACGAAGATTTGATGTCATGGGGAATACAATTAAAGTTCCATGACAGTGCCTGTTACATAGGAGCTCCTCAATTAATCACAGCAAATATTTCTCTATTATGCTCAGCAACTTGTGTAGGGTGTTTGTTTTACTGTTACTTTTATTAGAATCTCCCCCAGTACGCTCCAAGAGGAATATCCCAAGGGAATAGTAACTACTCAAGAAATAGATGTTAAATGAATGACCAGTTTTATTTAATGCTCAAAAGAACTCCAACAAATTTAGTACTGTAAGTATCCTCATTTGTCTGATGGGGAAACTGAGGCACAGTCAAATAGCTTGTGCAATACTGTGCATGGCTGGACAATGTCAGCATAAGGATTTAAAAATGAAGGCCTCCTGGAGTCTCCAGCCTTACCCACTGCAATCTACCAGCTCTGTAAATATTTTTATGGCAGAAGAAGAAATCCCCATGGCCTTCTCCAGTCTTCCTTCCTACTCTGCCAAATGTTGGCGTTCACACTGTCCCTGGGGGAAGTCCTTCTCCAGGCCTAGCCATCAATAAGACAGTGCCTGGATTTAGAGTCTGTGGGTGTGTGCTGGGGACATAAAACAGCACACGCTGCATGATGTCCTAGGAATGATTCTTCTGACACCAAAGCCACGCAGACGAGGAAGCTGTGGGCCTCTTGGCGGGCCCCAGCTTGCTCCTGCGAGTTGTTTGTGAGATGGTGTCTGGACTCCATCCATGACATGTTCACCGGAGGCTCCATGCCAAGGCTGGAAAGGAAAAAAAAAAATCCTCTTCCTGACACTATGGTCTTGCACCCTTCGGGCTTTGCAAGAGGCCGAGTGGAATGAAGGGCTGAAAAATGCAGGCCAGAGATGGTGAGGGCAAAGGCAGGAAAGAAAGAAAACAGAATAGAGATGGTTTGGGGCTTGTGATCCCCCTGCTGCTACTTTCTCTCTTTGCTCAGGTCCCTGGCAATCTTTTTTTTTTTCTCTCTCTCTTTTTCTCTTTCTTGCCTTCTCTCTCCATCTTTATTTCATTCTTTCTTGCCTGCTTTTAACTTTGTCTTTTTCCTTTCTTGCCTTCATTTTCTTTCTCTTTAAAGACTTTTTTTGCTCTCTTGCTGTCTCTCTCTCCTTCTCTGCTTGTCTCTTTTTGTCTTTCTCTCCGTGTCTCTTTCTCTGTCTCTTTTTCGCCATGTCTCTTTCCTGCTTTTTAAATTTTTTTTTCCCTTAAAAAATTCAGAACTTTTCTCAAAGTCCTTGCAGTCTAGGGGGAGGATTAGAAAAATAAGAAGACAACTACCAAAGAGACTGAGGCCCCCCCGTAACAGTGCAAATTCCAGCAAGAAGCAGCTGTTTGATGATCCTGTCCTGCACAATTGGCTGGAGTCCTCACCTGAACTTTGCTGTTTATTCTTTTTAAGAGTTTGAACATTTAACATGCTTAGACTTACACTTTCCTTTATGTCTTTTTGTGATCTCTTTTCCTTTTGGTACCTGCATTCTAGGTTCATGAAAACCAAGTGAGAGCAATCCCTTCACCATCATTCTCTTCCCGAACATAGCAGACATTAGGTGTAACTTGTTCAGTTTTATGTCCTGGCCAACCCGTTCTACGCTGAGAGGGAGACACAAGAATATGGGAGGAAAGTCTCCCTGAATACACCATCCATTCACTCACATATTTCCTCCACAAACACAGATTGAGCTCATACTCTCTTCCAGGCATTATTCTAGAAATGGGAGATACAGCAGTGAACAAGGCATAGAAACCCTTGCTCTCAGAGCCTCCGCTGCTCTTAGAAAAGAAGCTAAATCTGCATGTGATGGTGAACAGACATATTGGACAGCTGAAAAAGAAACCTCCTATCTCACTGAGGTTCAAATAGCAAAAGACAATGAAGCTTTTGGTCTGGAGTGCTGAACCACTTGGAGAAATGTAGTCTGCTATAATTCAGGGTGGTTGCCTCCAAGTTTGCAAAAAGAGCATTGTCTCAGTTCTCTCCATCTGCAACCAAGCTCTGTTTTCTGGCTTTCTAGCAGGGTCCTGGGCTCTCTTAGCAGCATTAGGTAATGATGCTCCCTAATCAGACAACTGACATTGACTAAGATCAGCTGAGTTCTTATTTCCAGGTGACATGCCTGGGATACACCCTTCCCATCTTTTTTTTTTTTTTTTTTTTCTGAGACAGAGTCTCACTCTGTCACCAGTAGAGTGCAGTGGCATGATCTCAGCTCGCAGTAGCCTCTACCTCCCAGGTTCAAGCAATTCTCCTGCCTCAGCCTCCCGTGTAGCTGGGATTATAGGCACCCACCACCATGCCTAGCTAATTTTTGTATTTTTAATAGAGACAGGAGTTTCACCATGTTGGCCAGGCTAGTCTTGAACTCCTGACCTCACACCCGCATTGGCCTCCCAAAGTGCTGGGATTACCGGCATGAGCCACGGTGCCTAGCTCCTTCCCAGTTCTTATAGTCACAATATGAAAGTGACACTTTAGTTTATTTTACAGATGAAGAAACTGAGGCTCACAGGTGGAGCCCTTCTCACTGTATTTTCATACTCAGAAGCTTCTAGGGAATGCCCAGTCTTGCTTCATTTTTCTTAAAAATCCTTGGCCGTCCTGTGACATTCCAGAAATAGCAAGATCTCATATTTTTAAAAGCCAATACATTTTAAACCTTGAATTTATATTGGAAACATTTGAGGTTCTTGAAAATATATGAAAACCCAGGGCCTTATTTCCCTAGACCTGGAGTAGGACCCTGAGTCTGATGCAGAGGCCTTACTTTGAGACATGCTGGTATGCAGCCTCATTTGTTCCCCAACTTCACAAGGTACAATTGACAAATAAAAACTGCATATAGTTGGGCTGGGCACAGTGGCACACTCCTGTAATCCCAGCACTTTGAGAGGCCGAGGTAGGCAGATCTTGTGAGCCCAGGAGTTCTAGACCAGCCTGGGCAAGATGGCAAAACCCTGTCTCTACAAAAAAAATTTAAAAATTAGCCTTGGGTGGTGGCACATGCCTGCACTTTCAGCTACTCAGGAGGCTGAGGTCAGAGGATCACTTGAGCCCGGGAAGCTGAGGCTTCAGTGAGTCACGACCGTGCCACTGCACTCCAGCTTGGATGACAATGTGAGAACCTGTCTCGAAAAACATATATAGTTAAGGAATACAATGTGATGTTTTCATATACCCATATATTAGAAAATGATTATCACAATCAGGATGAAGCTAATTAACCTATCACCTCACACAGTTACCTCTTTTTTGGTGTGGTGATGACATTTAAGAACTATTCCCTTAGCAAATTTCAACTCTACAGTACAGTATTATTGACAGTAGTAGAAGGACAGGTCCCTGCACGGCCTTGACTGCCCCAACTCTCCCTCCTCCTGCTTGCAGTTCACAGAATAATTGTAGAATGTATTGAGAAAATGCAACCTCCTGAGATGCTGAGGAAGTGTCCAGAACAATCTGGCCTTTCTACCTTCCTCTGAGAACAGGGGATTCTGCAGTGCTTGAACACAGCAAGCCAAGTGGTACACAGGGTGTAAAACCTGGCGTGAAATGCTTTCAGCATCCCTCAGCTGCAGTGGGCCTGTGCAGACTAGAGTCCATCTGTCCTGGGCTGCTTTCGTGAACCTTGAGGGACTGGCTCACCATTGAGCCTAGGCTCCTATTTATCTCTTCTGTGTAATAATACATTTGCTTTTCCTGACTTCTTGTGCAAGCATTCTGTGTTACCAGACCAGACCTAAGAACTTTTGCAGGCATCATTACCACACTGTGCATTAGATCTTCAGGATGTATTAATCCTGCCTTGCTGAAACTTTGCTTTCTCATTTTACCCATCCTCAGTTACTGGCAACCACCATTCTATTCCCTGCTTTTACGAGTTCAGTTTTCAAAGATTTCACAGATAAGTGAGATCATGCAGTATTTATTGTTCTGTGCCTGGCTTATTTCATTGAGCATAATAATCTGTGGATTCATCCACATTGTTGCAAATGGCAGGTTTTTCTTCTTTTTAATTCCATTGTAGATATATATAAAACATTTTCTTTATCCCTTTATCCATTGATAAATGAGACTTGGGCTGACTTCATATCTTGCCTATTATGAAGAGTTCTATAATAAACTTAAGAGTACAAACATCTCTTTGACATACTGATTTCATTTTCTTTGGATACACACCCAGTAGTGGGATTGCTGAATCATATGATAGTTTTATTCTTAAATTCTTGAGGAACCTCCACACTGTGGGCATAATGGATATACTAATTTACATTCCTACCAACAGTGTACAAGGGTTCTCTTTTCTCCACAACCTTTCCAACACTTGCTATCTTTTGTCTTTTTGATGATAGCCAGGTATGAGGTGATATTCTAACAGGTATGAGGTGATATCTCACTGGGATTTGATTTGCTTTTCTCTGATAATTAGTAATGTTGAGTTCCTTTTCATCTACCTGTTGGCCATCTGTATGTCTTTAGAGAAATGTTTATTTAGGTCATTTGCCCATCTTTTACTTGGGTTTTTACTTCTTGCTATTGAGGTAAATTATTTACATATTTTGAATATTAACCCCTTATCAGACGTATGGTTTGAAAATATTTTTTCCCATTCTATAGGTTGTCTCTCCACTCTGTCGTTCCCTGAGATGTGCACAGGGTTTTTAGTTTGATGCAGCCACATTTGTCTCTTTTGCTTTTATCATCTCTGCTTTTGGGGTCATATAGAAAAATCATTGCCTAGTCCAATGCCAAGCAGCTTTTTCCTTATGATTTGCTTCTAGTAGTAGCTTTACAGTTTCAAGTTTTACATTTAACTCTTTATTTTGGACTGATTTGTATATGGTGTGAGATAATGGTTTGATTTCATTCTTTTGTAGGTAGACATCCAGTTTTCCCAACATCACTTATTGAAGGGGTTTTGCTTTCCCCATTGCGTGTTCTTAATACCTTTGTTGGAGATCAATTGTACATAAATGCAGAGACCTATTTCTGAGCTCTCTGTTCTGTTCCATTAGTCTATATTTCTCTTTTTATGCCAGGAGCATACTCTTTCGACTACTATAACTTTGTAATATATTTAGAAATTAGGTAGTATTATGTATCTAGCTTTATTCTTTCTTCTCAAAATGTCTTTGGCTATTCAGGGTCTTTGTGGTTATATATAAATTTTAGAATTTTTTCTAATTATATGAAAATATGCCTTTGGAGTTTTGATAAAGATTGCATTGAATCTGATGATTACTTTGGATAGTATGGACAATTTAACAATATGAATTCTTCCAATCCATGAACACAGGATATCTTTTCATGTATTTGTGTCTTCAATTTCTTTTTATCAATGTTTTATAGTTTTCTGTGTACGTATATTTCATCTTATTGATGAAATTTATTCTTAGGCATTTTTATGTTATTGTAAATGAATTTTTATTGACTTGTTTTTCAGATAGTTTATTGTCAGAGGATAGAAATGCTTCTGATTTTTTTATGTTGGTTTTGTATTTTGCAATCTTTCTGAATTCAGTTATTCATTCTAAAAGATTTTTGTTCAAGTCTTTATTTGTCTAAAAGTTTTTACTGCAGGGTTTTCTGTACCTGAGATCAGGTAATCTGCAAACAGAGACCATTTTACTCCTTCCTTTCCAGTTTGGATGCCTTCTTTTTCTTTTTCCTGCCTAATTGCTCTGGCTAGAATTTCCAGTAATATATTGAATGGAATGATAAGAGTGAGTATCCTCATCTTGTTCCTGAACTTAGAGAAAAAGCCTTCAGCTTTTCATCATTAAGTATGATGTTCACTGTGGGCTTGTTGTACATGGCCTTTATTATGTTGAGGTATACTGGTATGGAGCCTTATTAAAAAAAATTATCTTCTGTTAGCTCTTCTGATATTCTGAGTTTCTTTACAAAATTTGTTTGATCCACTCTTTCATCCTCATTTTTCAAGTGACCAAACTATAGTGGGGAGAACATCATCATGGCCATGGTCTCCAAATATTACAGTGATTAGAGAATGGGGCACATATGAGCTTGTAGGCAACAGGGGTACATGGAAAGTGTATTGTTTTTGTTTGTATCAGTGGGTTTCAGTTAGGGGTGATTTTGCTTCTAAGTGACACTTATCAATGTCTAGAGACATTTTTGTCTGTCAAAACTGAGATAGAGGAAGTGCTGCTGGCATCTAGTGGGCTAAAGCCAGGGATGTTGCAAAATATCCTACAACATATAGGACAGCATTCACAACAAAGAATTATCTGGCCTTGAACCTGAACAGTGCTGAGGTTGAGAAACTCTTATTTGTATCAAGGGGAAATCTCTCCAATTTTGGTATTAGAGAAATATCTCTGGCAGTGCTGTGATTGATTAAGAGGGAGTGAGACTGAAGGCTGAGAAGCAAGTGGTAGGAGCCAACTGTGAATATATGGCAGATCTTTCACTGATTGAATTAAGACAGTTCTGATACTTAAGGGCCTATGTGGAAAGGTGCTGTTTGGATATGAGGGTCTTTTTCATGGAGGAAAAAGCAGCATTTAGGATAATGATGGTCTGTTTTAGTATCTAGAGCCAAGTTACACATTTATCTTTCCATCAGTTGTTCATTGAATACCTGCACTGTCTTGGGACCCGAAGACACCATGAGAAACAACTATGGCCTACCTTCACTGAGCTTACAGTCTAGCCTGCTAGATCAGGGTGATTTCTCCAGTATGGGAGCTGTCAGGGCAAATGCATTTGGAGGTACAAGTTATCCACTGAGAAGTGCTGAAATAGCCTGAATTAAAGCTTGAATTTGGGCTGCCAAAAAAGCCTTTGGCTCAGCACCATATTATTCTAACACTTGGAGTAAATGATGCACCATATCAAAGAGCTCTACCCAATTTAAGAACCATCTTATGCTATTGTGTAAGCCAGTTAATGTCTCCCAGTAGGACAAAAATATGAGTAGGTTACTAAGCCTTAATTATGTACAAAGAAGGTAGGATATTGCAGTGCCTGGGAACAGTTTTTCCTTTGGGGAAACAACACACACTGGGGCCTGTCAGTGGGGCGGGGACAGGGAGAGCGTCAGGATAAACAGCTGATGGATGCAGGGCTTAATACCTAGGTGATGGTTTGATAGCTGCAGCAAACCATCATGGCACACATTCACCTGTGTAATAAATCTGCACATCCTGCACATGTATTCTGGAACTTAAAAATAAAATTAAAAAACAGAAACAAAAAAAAAGTAAAAAATACATGAAATATTCATCAAAAAAAGGTAGGAAAAATAACTATGGTTTGTCATGTACCTACTATGAGTCAAGTACTGAGCTAGTTACTTCACATATAATATCTAATGTAATACCATACAACTAGTACCTACATGCAGCAGATGCCTATTTAATGTTTACACCAGTCCTGTGTGATAGCTGCTACTAGTGGACCATTTTACAAATCAGGACTCTTAAGGAGTGTCCTGAAAGAGGTATAAAAAAGAGCTGGGTCCTAGCACTTTGGGAGGCCAAGGCAGCTGGATCACCTCAGGTCAGGAGTTTAAGATGAGCCGTCCCAACATAGTGAAACGCTGTCTCTACTAAAAACACAAAAAGTAGCTAGGCGTAGCGGCAGGCATCTGTAATCCCAGCTACTCGGGAGGCTGAGGCAGGAGAATCACTTGAACCTGGACGGCCAAGGTTACAGCAAGCCGATACAGTGCCAGTGCACTCCAGCTTGGGCAACAGAAAGAGACTCGGTCTCAAAACAAAACAAAAAACAAACAAAAAAGAGCTGGGGACCTGTGGTGTGGGCTGCATGTAGTGACTTCCAAAGAGTACAGTATTGGAAGAGGGAAAAAAGAGTAACTTTACAAAGGAGAAGCAGGACAAAAACCACCTCACTCAGGTGGTCAAAGTTAACATCAAGGTTAGTTTACAGCATATATTTCTGATACCATCTAATAAAAATGGCACTTTTCTCTATGGTCTTCCTTCCCAAAATGCATAACTCCAGTCTAATCACGAGAAAAACATCAGACAAATCCCACTTAAGGGAAATTCAGCAAAATCCCTCATTAGTCCTTCTCAAAACTGCCAAGGTATTCAGAAACAAGGAATGTCTAAGAAAATGTCACACCCAAGAGAAGCCTAAGGAGGCGTGACAACTAAACGTAAAGTGAGATCCCAACAGGACCTTGGCAGGGAAAAGGGATTCAGGTAAAAGCTGAGGAAATGTGAATAAACTATGGACTTCATTTAATAACACACCAATGCTGATTCATTAATTCTAACAGACGTATGGGATGAATATATGATGTTAAAAATAGAGGAAACTTGTTGTGAGGTTCATAAGAACTCAGTACTATCTTCATATTTGTTTTCTATCAATTTGAAATTATTCTACAATTTTAAAAAATTAGAAAGAGTTAGAAGCATGGCTTTTTATTTGGATGGAAGAGCCAAAGATGACTTCAGGGAAGAGGTGATTTAAGACAGGCCTTGATATAATGACAACACAATGGACTTTGGGGACTTGGGGGGAAAGGATGGGAAGTGGGTGAGGGATAAAATACTACAAATTGGGTGCAGTGTGTACTGCTCAGGTGATGGGTGCACCAGAATCTCACAAATTGCCACTAAAGAACTCACTCATGTAACCCACCACCACTTTTTCCCTAAAAACCTATGGAGACAAAAAAAAATACGGGTTGATAGGTACAGCAAACCACAATGGCACATGTATACGTATGGAACAAAACTGCACGTTCTGCACTCATGCCCCAGAACTTAAAGTATATTAAAAAAAGAAATAGCAATAGAAATAGCAAGGATAGTCCCACTTCATTTTCTTGGTGAAAAGGAGATAATTAAATCTGATTGTAGGTCATCTCTGTCAGGCAGTCAGAATAATCCTCTAATCCCCTGATCTAGGTATTTTTCTGAGCGCAGTAGTTATCAACACATCCTAAAGAAATTAAACGTTCTGTTTCAAACAAAAATTCATCTCTCAAGAGAATAAATTCTAAATATACTTCTCTTTAATTTATGAATTACATTTTTACTATGTTTACTAAAGTGGGCATTTTTTCTTTAGAACACTTTTTTATTATACATCTCTTGATGAATAAAATAATGCAATAGCAGTGGCTTCATTTTCAGTAAAGTTGAGAAGTCAAACTATATTTCATAAAGCCTGAAAACATAATTTATGTTTTCCATTTAATACCCATGTCTGCAAAAGTTGACCACTAGAAACACAGGATTCCTTATCATAGTTTTTGTAATTCTAATGCCAAAGGTACAACCAAATCAAGGTCTCGAATATTTGTGCTTAATTTAAACTTTTCTTTAGCTGTTGTATATAATGTTTTCCTTTCTACATGAGTGGAAACGGTCTAAACTTCCGAAGTCAGCTCTTTCATATTCACAGTGAGTTTCAAGCAGGAGAAATAATCTTGGAGAGAACTTACCTACATCTAATTTTAAAGTATGTATTTTAAAATGTATTTGCCTATCTTTATAGGAATAGTACAGTGTAGAGAGAAGCAAGCTTCACAGAAAATCACAACTTACCACGCCTGTTAATGAAGACCGGCCTCAGGAAGAGATACCTTTGCTGATATGCAGGGTCGTTTCTTCTTGAGAGCAATAGTTCTTTCACATTGCATCCCCCTTTTGCCACAGCATATTGTTTTGCACATGGTAGGCACTCAATAAATTTGTTTTCATTTGAATTTAACTCTTTCCTCAAAGTTATTCTATGATAAACTAACAGCAGAAGTTGTTGCCCCTCTCAGATAACCTTGCGGGTTGATATGCTCACCTCCCAACTGCTGAAACTGTTCTACCTAACAGCTTATACCTGTGACCATCGCTAGAGCATTGCCTCAGCTGGAGACGCCTGCAAAAATCGTATCACGATTATCACCATGCCACGCCTACCTCTGAGGATGGCCACTGATTGGCTAACACAGAGTACAGGGCAGATTTTTCTTGCCTTGAGACAGGACAGTTCCAGGTGGAACCACTTATACTCCAGAACCCTCCGCGTGAAATCAGGCCAAACCTGAATGTTATCCAAGATCGTATTATCACTCAACTCCTCCTTTTTGCCAATTCTGCTTCCTTCGTTCCCTTAACAGCTTTTTCCTGAGGAGCACTTCCTCGTTAACTCACATATACCCCCATCCCTGCCTCAGGTTCTTCTTTTAAGGAATATAATCTAAAACACACACTGTCTCCCCAACCCCCCCTCAAAAAATAATTTAAAAAAGATGGGCTTTGAAGTATGAATGATATTAAATGAGCTAAGATAGGTAAGGAGAAGCATGTAGATATGTGTGGGATTGGAAATATTCAGCTAGTGCATGGAGACAGGGGTAAAAATCAGGACCAAACTGTGAATAGCTCTAAACGGTCTTTTAAAAAGTTCAGTTTATAGAAGGAAAGGTAGGGTTATAGAAAATAAACGTAGACTACTGTGTCACTAGGATATATTTAATTGCAAGTGAGAAGATTGGAGTGGTTCAGTGACTCCACGATGTCATCAAAGACTCAGGTTTTTTTTTTTTTCAAGTCTGTGCCATCCATCTACGATGAGCTTTTCCTCCAGGTTTTTACTTCATGGTTACAAGATGGCTGCCATAGCTCTGGGCATCACCTCCTTACTGCAAAAGCAGAAAAAGTGATAAGGAAAAAAGTCTAATTTTATCAGGAAGACCAAAACTTCCCCAGAAGTTCCCCCAGAAGACTTTATTATACCCCACTGGCAAGAATTAGAACCTATGGCCACCATAGGCTACAAGAGAAAGCTAGTTTTTAACAAAGGGTAATCAGATTATGTTCTGGGCTTGGACGACTCACCATTTGTCTCCTGGAATTGAGCACATTGCTACTTAAGAAAATAGATAGCAGAAGTTCTGTTAGCAAAAGAAAAGCAGAAATGACTCTTTGGTAGGCATCTAACCAAAAGCATCGTAGATACAACACTACATGTATGTGACTAGGTTTGATTTTTATAGCATATAAAATATATGTATGTGTGTATTATATATTATATATAATATTATTAGGGCCAGATGCTGTGGGTCATGCCTATAATCCTAGCACTTTGGCAGGCCAAGGCAGATGGATCGCTTGAGGTCAGGAGTTTGGGACCAGCTTGGACAACATGGTGAATCCCCGTCCCTACAAAAAGTACAAAAATTAACTGGGCATGATGGTGCATGTCTGTGGACCCAGCTACTCAGGAGGCTGAGGTAGGAGGATGGCTTGAGACCAGGAGGCAGCGGTTGCAGTGAGCCAATGATCCAAGATCGTACCACTGCACTCCAGCCTGGGCAACAGAGTGAGACTGTCTCAAAAAATATGTATTATGAGTACTTATACAATATATGTGTGTTTAGAGAGAAGGAAAAGAGAGAGTGAGAAAGAAAGAAGTGAACAATGTGGATTTTCCAATTTTTGTCAGGCATTTATATTTTATTCTATGATAAATGTTATGAATGAGAAATAATGCTTAACTGTTGAGAATACATTAAAGTGATGGTTAAGACAGTGATCTTTATTTTCTCAGTTTTTATAATTTCCTGTCATAAGTTTCTGTCTTTTATCATTTAAATTTAATTTTAGGGAAGAACACAAGGGGTAGTCGCAGGCATGATAGGAGCTGTTGTAAGTAAAGAGACAACTCAGGGTGATTTCCCATGCTTTGTGAAAAGGAGTTGATCTTACTATGAGGAAAATAAGCACCTAAAATAAGATGAGAATGGTAAAAACAGAAAAGAGTAGAAAGGTGTGGGGGGATGTCAGGAAAGGGGAAACTTTTGTTTCGAATGATGTTCAGTGTACAAAATCTATATAAAATACCATTCTGAGGGGCACTGGGTATGTGACCCAGTGAGATGCTTGATATGGGAACTTCAACCACCGCAAAGACAACATACAGTCTTGGGAAGAGAAGTCTAATGGCAGAAGTGGAGTGATCTTAAGAAATCTTTCTTTTTTCTTTCTTTCTTGCAGGTATCAGGGAACATGTGGAATCAATATCTACTTTGAACTCACTAATCTTACAATAAGAATTAATTCCAGATTTTTTTTTCCATTTCTTACTAGCAGTATGACATTGAGAAACTTACTTAACCTCACTGTATGACAGCTCCCTATCTGTAAAGCAGGGATAATGATAATACCATCTTGTAAGATCAGTGAGGTTTAAGTAAGTGAGTTAATTTCTGTAAAGTGCATAGAACAGTGCCTGGCAGTTAGCAATCCCTTAATAAATGTTGTTGTTGTTATTGATAATTGTGTTAATACTTGTATTTTTCCTTAAAAATAAGATTTAATTTTTGTGCTTAATTTGCATATCATAAAATGTTTAGCAAAATCTTGGAGACATAACAGCAATTCAATAAAATCTTATTAATTGTTTAAGTGCTTCACTATTTCTACAGTTTTCAATCACACAACTCACCATGTTGCATGCCTTCTTAATAATTTTCAATTGTTTCAGATCTTCTAAGAGATAAAGCAAGGTGTAAAACATCTTCCAGAATTACTCCCTACTTCCCCAACTGTATTTTTGTCATCTTTTCTCAGTTGTGTAACTTAGCAATGCTGATCTTAAAAATAGCCAAGCCCCCCATATTGTCTATATATGTTTCAAGCATTAACCTCTGCTGATTTTGTTTCCTGTACCTGAAACATATTTCCACTCCTGTTGTACATTTGTTAAACTCCTATTCATCCTTCAAAACCTTTCTTAGACATCATCTCCTCTGGGATATCTCTCTGGGATGCCATTTCTTGCCCAATAGTGTAATATTTATATATTATGTTATATTCGTACTCTGTATTTATGTCTGTTACTGATTTTGTTATTGTATTTTAACTTAGGAGTTGTCCTTGTCTCCACTGTTTTTTAATTTCTATGTTACACTTTTATTTTAGGTTCAGAGGCACACATGCAGGTTTTTTATGTGGGTCACGTGGAGTTTGATGTACAGATTATTTTATCACCCAGATAATCAGCACAGTACTTGATAGGTCGTTTTCTGACCCTCTCCCTCCTCCCACTCTCCACCTTCAAGTGGGTCCCAGTGTCTGTTTTTCCCTTCTTTGTGTTCATTTATACTCAGTGTTTAGCTCCCACTTATAAGTGAGAACATATGGTATTTGGTTTTCTGTCCCTGTGTTAGTTCGCTGAGGATAATAACCTCCAGCTTATTCCAAAGGAATAAGCAAAGGACATGATCTCATTCCTCTTTTAAGAGAGCAAGATCCTCTTTCCTTAGATGTATATGTTGATGCCACTGTTTTCCATGGTGTAAATGTACCACATTTTCTTTGTCCAGTCTACCATTGATAAGCATTTAGGTTGATTCTGTCTTTGCCATTGAGAACAGTGCTGTGATGAACATGCGAACACATGTGTCTTTATGGTAGAATGACTTATATTCTTTTGGATATATGCCCAATAATGGGAGCACTGGATCAAATGGTAACTCTGTTTTACATTCTTTGAAAAACAGCCACACTGCTTTCCACAATGGCTGAACTAATTTACATTCCCAGCAGCAAAGTATAAGCATTCCCTTTTCTCTGCAACCTCACCAGCATCTGCTATTTTTTGACTTTTTAACAATAGCCATTCTGACTGGTGTGAAATGGTATCTCTCTGTGGCTTTGATTTGCGTTTCTCTACTGATCAGTGGTGGTGTTGGTCTCCATTTTTAAACTACATAGAGGGTAGAAAGAAAGTGTCTTATGCACCATGCTTCTTAGTTTTGAGTATGTCAATAAATGCCTATTAGTTTGTTGAACCGAACCTTTCAGCAGAGACCCCTTACATCTGTAAACTACTACGTTGCCATAAAAACAGCTATTTCTGTTAAACTCTATAGTTGCAAGAGAGTCTCACTTGCTAATGATAAAATAATTCTCTTTACAGATGCTCAATGATTCTTCTAGGTTTGGTTCACACAGCTTACCAACTGCATTCTGCTTCCTTCTTGTTCCTTCTGGGTTCAAATGCACAGGGAGCCCACATTTGTCACTGAGTTATTGCTAACAAATAAAACATCAACAAGGCTATTTCACAACCCGCAGGGATTGACTGATCAGACTGTGGTCTTATCAGACAATGATAGTTGAATGAGAGTAAAGCCCTCAGCTTACTTCCCTGTTGCTGGCACCACAGTCGATCTCTGTTTATTGGTACGAAAGTATGCTCCTAGCAACTGGACTGGGTGAAGCTTTGTTACTTGAAGGTGGCAATAGCAGACACATCCGAAGAGAGGACCAAGGCTTGGTACCAAAACAAATACTCCATTGTCTTCTTATCCAGGGGATCACCAACAGGTGATACAGGAAGTCAAGAGCAAGAGATTCCAGTAACACGTCAGAAAATGGACTGCATCTTGGTTCAAGACCAAGTCTATTATAAAAATAATAATTTCCCTTAGGTTCTTACTGGTCGCTATATCTAATTGTGGGAAAGGTCATGTGGGAAAAAATGCAGAGAGCTGGGAGAGACATTGTCCCATGGCACAGCCACCTCTGATTGCCTGGTCTGATGGGAAGAGAGAATTTCTACGACCACTGACTCTCATTCCAAAGCTGCCTTGTGACTTTCTTTGCAGCGGTTCTTTCAGCACCAGCCTCCGTGTGTTCCCTTAAAAACATTAGCAGTCCTTAAGGGTTCTGTAGAGAGGGGATTAAACAGCATTTAGTTCTTTGTCCATTACCCTATTCTAATGAAATGTGTTATTTGAAAGAATTATTTAAGCCTATGTAAATCAGTCAATGTGAGAAGATAAGGTTGGTGGGGGGCAGGCAGAGTTGAGCTGGGTGATAAAAATAGAGTTTTATCTCCATTTCGACTGATTTTGAAAAGGTTTTTAACCATTGCAACTGAATCCTTTTCAGAACCCTCTCTCTCTTTCTCTTTTTTCTTTACCCGAGTTGCTATGAGAACATGAATCATCTCTTTAGCACAATGACAGCAAGTGTAGCATTTAGGAGCGGACCCTGATTTTTCACTGTTTGTTCTTTGCTCTCAACGAGATAAGCTGTTGTTATTTCTTTCTTCTTGAACAAGCACACCATGATTGCTGAAGTGGTAAGAATAATTGGACCAAATAGTCATGCGATTAATGCAAACAGAGGGAATTCATCTGTTTCGAGTACAGTAAATGCACTTCTGAAGAAGCAGAGAGCTTGCTTTCTCTGTTTATTCTTGGGCTGCAGAACAAATGTTGCTGAGTTCACTGCCACAGATTCCTGCGTTTCTTCCATGGGGTGGAGACCTTAAATGAACTGGGTTAAGGAAGAAATCAGCCCTATCTTGGGAGAGGGTGGGCCAGACAGGGGGAGTGCAGGGTGAAAGCAGGGGAAAAGGCTGCTGTCTCCCCCAGGCGACACCCTCTTCCCCACCCTCCTCACGGGGGACACTAAGACTTTTGCTTTCTCAAGGATATTTTTCAATTAGAAGGTGATGTGGCAAATTGAAATGGAAGGGGAATTAACATTCGTTAGAATCCTCAAGATGCTCAGTGTTGATGTCATTTGGATACTGCAGACACGAGGTAGATTTCATTATCCCCACTGGACAGACAAGGAAACTGAGGTTCAGAAGTAAGTCTCCCAGACTCACAACACTCATATATTGAATTTCCGGGGTTTGAACTCAGGCCTTCCTGTTTAGTGTTGCGATGATGGCACAGGGCACAGGCTCTGTGGTTCCTTTGAATCCTGACCGTCTTGTAACTGAGTGACGTTGTGCAAGGGACTTCACTTCTCAGCACCTCATTTTTGCCAACTGAAAAACAAAACAAAACAATCACTAGGGTTGATAACAGTACTTATCTCATAGGTCTGTTGTAAGGATTAAATGAGTTATTAAACGAAAATAATGTAGAATTGTGCCTGGCAGATAGAACACCCATAGTATCCGCTAGCCTGGACACTGATTCCTCAAAGTAATCAATGGTGCTTCTACTACACCAGTGTCCCTTCTGCATCACACTTGGGGTTCTCTGAAATGGCTCTGTAACTCATTGCTTTGCATGCAATCACTCTGACACACCTTGACCAGATTAATCGCCCCCAAATTCTTAAAATGCCATTTTTTCAGGTCACTTAATAACTTAGGAGGCTCCCCATTGCCTGTGGGGTAAAAACTTGAACATTCATCCACAGACTGGCTATGCCCTGCTTATCCTGTTAACTTCAGGTTGCCCTCACCACCTGCCCCCACTCCCGGCCCCTGCCCTGCCAATGACACATAACTTGCTCTCTCCCATTTGAGCAGTAGGTTTCAATCCTGGGTGCTTCTCCAGTGTCCCATCCCAACTTTATCTTCTCCCAGAAACATCCCTTACAACATGAACTCACAGAGATCATGGTCCACTCCCTAACTCCCAGAGCCTATACAATCAATGTTTGCTATTCTCTGACCTGTGCCACCCCACGAATGCTTGGTTCTCTTAAAGGCAGCTGTTTGGGAGGAGATGGAATTTATCATCCCTTGCTGTTGTCTGTTGACTTCTCCTTTACCGTGATGTGCGGAGATTACTGGGATTCCAGGAGGCTGTGGAACTTGGAAGGTCCCTGCAGCAAGAGAAGTCTGAGTCTTGAAGGACAAGATAAAGTTAGACATCTAGAAAACTAGAAGGAAGGAAATCTAGGCAGAGGGAGAAGCTTGTGCCAAGTTTTGAAGGCATGCGAATCCCTGCAGGTGCTGAAGTCTGAATGTAAACAGATGATGGAGAGAGGAGAGGTGATGCTGACAGTTCTCAGTGACCAGGGATAACAAGGGTGATTATTCTTCTCAGCTTCCAGCCCTCTCTCCACCCCTTTACCCTTCCCCACTCCTCTGGAATCCACCTTTAGCCCTGAACTTGGTTCTTCTTTCAGTTTGATGAACAGTTTCACCATTTTGCTTAATTGTTTCTCTGCAGTAGTCACCGAACAGAATGAAGATTAAATTATACTAAATAAATGAAGCACCTTGCACAGACTTTGGACAATAGAACCTCATCTACTTGGTTTTGTGTATGAAGCAGGAAATCCACTGGATGTTGTTTCACTGTAAGTCGGTATTCCTTGCTGAGTTGGAGAGCATGTACTGCCCTCCTGCTAGAAGTTCTATAAAATCCAGTTTCTCCTCTGAGATTGCTGAAGTACAAGACAAGGGAAAAATCACTAGCCTGGTGTTGGAGTCTTTCCCAAGAGCCAGAGACATAGACAGCATTATCCAAGTGAGCTGCAGAATAACCCTACAAAGGTGCCAGCTTCCTTATCTAATAAATGAGGATAAGGAAGTTCCAGAAAATAAGAGAATGCTCCCAGTTTCATGAATCCAGTGAGCACCATGAACAACAGATGTCCCCTGGGCCCTGTCCACATCCTGTCCTGTATACTTGACTGTACACCAGCCTGTCCTTCAACTGCTGACCCCTGCATTTCTTTGCCCAAGAACATTTAATGGACAACAAAGCCTGTTCTGTCCATTTCTGGGTGACATCCTCAACCAACGCCTGGAGGGAAGCCCCCTTTGCCCCTAACGTGGGAGAACTCCAAGGGACCCTGTTCTATACAGGCTCCCAGAGTCCCCATGAAGGGTCACCTACAGTTACCTACCATGACTATTCTCTTGAAACTGATTTTTACTTTTTAATTTACTGCCCTTGCTTCCTTGTCTTGCTTCTTCACTCTGTGACCAATTCTTCTCAAAATTACCCCCTAATTCTTTGCACTGAAATTCTTGTCTCAGGGTCTGTCTCTGATGTTTGAATGTAGATCTGTTTGACCCTGAGATCTACAGCCCCTTCACATTGTGGAGCCATACTGCAAAGATAGCTCATGAAGAATTTCCCTGGGACAGAATAACAGTGGAATGTGGAACCCACTAGGTTAGAACTGACAGGTGGGTTCTGTTTCAGGGGTCTTCTATGATTGATTGGTGGGAGGACCACTCAGAAACTAGTTGGAGGATGAGTTTGAGCCCATATCCATATAGATGAGAATGGACAGCCTGACAGTGTGATGGTGTATGCTGCATAGGGGAGTTGGTCTTCCTGGACTGTGCTCTTGTTCTCCAAGTCCTCAAGTTTTTGACCCTTTCTGTTTGCAAATAGGAGGTTAAGGCCATGTATTCGGCACTGTATGCACTTTCATGTTTAAAAGCCAGAGTACGTAGTAACAAAGCTGAGAGAATACAGAATTGAGCAGAAATTCAGAAACCCTGAGCTGCAAAGCTGATTAAAGCACCGTTTGGACAAGTCACTTTTTCCTTTCATGTCTCTTTTTAGTGATGAAGATAATAAGAGCAACTGCCTCATGTTTGCTAAAGATCTCTTACCAGCCAGCATGTCATCTATTAGTCTATGACTTCAAGATGTTAGCTTCTTGCAGTGTGAGATGTCTTTTTCTAGTCAAGGGGTTTGTTCTCACGCTGGTGGATGTTTCCTGTGTGTGTGTGTGTGTGTGTGTGGCACCAGGGGGAGGGGGGGAAGGGGGATCTGTCCACCTCCTAGCCCCTGCTTTTGGTTAATATATCTCTTTTGTTTTTCAGAGAAGCCAGTTTCTCCCCTTCTCTCCATTCCTGTGCTTTAGCTCCAGGAACGGTTTTGTCTTCTGGTTCCAGCCTGGAAAATTAGCACATTGCGTTCCTAAGTCTCAATGATTGGTTTTGTGATGAGAATGGGGCTCAAATTATGGAAAGCGGGGCCCTTATCAGGTCTCTTGGGAAATGGATATGAACCTGGAATGGAAAAAATTCCATCTGGATCTGCCCCATTGTCCTTCACTCTGGGATCAACACAGATGAAAGAAAGTTAAGGAAACTGACAAAGAAAAATTTAGTCTGGGAGCCACTGAGTAATTGCTTTGGTCAAGGCAGTCCTGAAGCTAACCCTTTCCTAGGACTTTCCATCTAACTAAGCTCTGATATTCCATGTTTGTTTAAATTGGTTTGGTTTGAGCCTATGTTGTCTTTCAAACAAACAAAAATCGAACTAATATACAACGCAAAAGTTGTGCTGATTGTGTCCACTATTTTATGCCCACATTGAGCCTTATAATCCAGTGGACTTTCCTTTAGCTCAGCAAATAGGAAAAATGGGCTCCTAAACCTAGAGGGTGGATGGAAATTCTCCCCAGCACCCTTCACCTCACCCCGCCCTCAAATCCCTACCCATCCCTGCCCATGACTGTGCTCCTTCCTGCCCCAGAGAGAAAACCGATTTAAATGGTTTTTATATCTAAGCAGTAGGTGTTCATTATGGCCGTAAAATAATTTCCCAGAGACTCCAGCCAGGCATGAAGCCTTTGTGTTCTGAATTTACCAATCAGTGGCAATTTGCTAAAATAATCATCTTCATGTTTGCTGTTAATAATCTTGCTTCAGGCTGTTCCAACCAAATGGTTGGTCACTTTCAGTAATGGCCAATTTCTCAGAGATTATTGCTAAAATGATTAGGCACATCATGATTTCCCAGGGCACATGCTTTGGAGTTGATTCATTAGAAAACTAAAAGCCTTCTGGACTCCTTTGGAAAGTGGGGGACGCTTCTCTGAAAAGATATGCCATCACGCCTCTTATTTTTTTTCCTTAGCTATGTCCTGGTTTAACTTTTTTCCTGCCCCTTGTTGGTTCATTATCTTCTTACTAGACAGAATGCTTTTTGTGTGCTGTAAGCTCATCATTATAGCTGACGGACCTGGAAACATTTTACAGCCAATTAGATGAATCAATGAGTCCCTTTTTTAGAAAACATCCTTTCTTGAAGTCCTTGTATGAACCAGGCACTAGCCCAGAAATTTTGCACAATGTCTCACTTAATTCTCCTAGCAAAGTCCTAGTCTCCAGTTTGCACATGAGGAGAGTGTATTAATCTCAGAGAGGTTAATTGACTTGTTGCATGTCACACAGTTAATAAATACATAACCTGCATTTGAATCCAACACTCAGTGTTCTTTCTCCTGCACCAGGAAGTCTGCCTTTCTCATTCAACTCCACTCATCCAGGTCCCTGCTTGTCTCAAGGCCAAGCATGGCACCTGGGAGCCAAGCCCCAGGTGGAGACAGGTTAGGACACTGGCAAGCAGAGCATGGGAAACCACAGCAGCAGTAATCCTGATTTTCTTGTGGCTGCCTGGTTCACACCCAATGCCAGCATGTCTGCTGCAAACCTAGGCTTTCATCCCCAGCTCCTGCAGCTGGAGAAAAAGAATAAAGCGGGAGATAGAGAAAAAGACTTTAGGGAGAGCATTCTAGGCAGAACTTGATCCGAAACATGCTGTTATTTACCAAAATAGAGAGAGGAAAGCATCTTCTCATTGTAGTTGTAGTAGACATTCTGTAGAAAGGATCCTCAGACCCTTAGATGAGTGGTGGGAGAAAGTAATGCCTTGATTCTTTCTTTGGCATTGTGTAAATGCATGCAGGAACAAATTGGGACAAAAATGCTAAGTCATCAGGTAAACAATGAGCAAAGCTGGAGAAAGACATTGTCTGGTTTTTAAAGACTAAACAGCAAGTGGGGTAAAGCTGGCAATTCTCTGCAATTAGAATATTGCCTCTGTCCCCCAGTAAGTAGTCATTTGAATGTGGATCAACATGAGCACTAGGAAAAAATAGTTACATGACACAGAAGCCATATGATGAACAGGAAGAGGATCCACCTGGAGTGTGACAGCGAGGTCTTCAGCCACACCTGGCAAATGTTTCATCACAAATTAGTGTGAAGGCTTTGGTAACTAATAACAGAGCCACATTGCAATTTTCCAGGTATCGTATCGTTTACATGTTTTTATATCTTTAATTAATTAATTTTTTATAACGAAGCTACTACATTTGCTTCAAAACAGAACTACAGGAACCTTTCTTAACGTGCTATTGCTTGTTCATCAAAAATCAACAGCAAATGTCAACTTTACTAGTAAAAAGACAGAGGCATTTCAATTGAAACCCTTAGGTTGGGGTTTCAACCTAGCTGGATATGTTAATACTAATACTTAGGTTAAATCTTAGTAAATTGTACATGTTTCATTTCATGGGGTGACCCAGTTGTTCAGCATTGGTTGCTTGGGAGAGATTAGTACTGCTCACAACTCATTGGCAGAATGAGTCATGTGGTTCTGACTTAACTTCAAGGGGTTGAAAGGTAATGTTCTGTGCCTAGGAAGCAGAAGGGAACTGAATACAGGTAAACAGCAATGTGTCACTTTTGGAACAAGGCAACTGAAAGCCAATTTGTAACTTTCATTGCTGTCTTCCCCTGCTGAGACGACCTTGGAACCATGTGTTTCAGATCATTCAACTCCAAGATGGTGGAGTTTCTGTTAGCCGGGATCCCTGAGTGATCATATGGAGCAGGGTTGTCTGTTGATCTAGACCAGGGAATCTTCATGAATATTTCTGAAATTTCAGAATGAATTTGTTACTGTTGTACAACCTAGCCTCTTCTGACTAAAATAGATGATTCTTAGTGTTTCAAAGAAACTCTTCAGGTTTTGCAAAGGAGACACACCTGAAACAGAGGAACCTCCTGGTAGACACAGTTCTTGTCCCAGTGACCATGTTTGATAGATCATGAAACAGGTACCCTAATAGGAAGACATCAAAACAGAGATGCTTTGACATAGTATCTGTTTGCAACTGCCTGGGACTTAAAGCATGGAAAGAAGAAAAACAATGCCACAACAGTTGCATGTGCTCCAGAACGAAAAATAAAATTACTTGTAAAAGCAAAAGAGAAACAGGGTAAGGTTTGAGGGAACAGACATGGAGAAAAGGGTGCAGATATGTCTACTTTCTTGATGTGCTGGACGACTCCTATTTGAAGCTCTTGTTTAGCCCCTTGTCTTTTTCTGCTAAGAGTCTTTCAAAATGAACTGAAATAGTAGGTCTATTCCAAGGCAGAAAAAGAAAAAAAGAAACCCTCAAAATGTTATAAGCAGGTGATGACTAGGAAATATTTTCAAGGAGTGTTCCCCAGGTGGAATTTTGCAAGTACCCGATGCAGAACTGCTTACTGAATGAAACTGAAGGGCTGGAGCTGAGAAAGTTTCCTATAAACCAGCTTCACAGTAATACCATGTCCACTAAAGTTTGAAAACAACTGCTTTAAATTTTTCCTTCTGGCTAACATGTTATGTTTTGGCTACTGAACCTATCCTATCTCTAGACTGGTTATGGAAAGGCAGTTTTCTACTTCCCCCTTTGTAACTTATTAATGATAACTATTAAATGAAACCAAGACAAATGATTCTCACTTCAAGAAAAGGTATTCCTCAAGTAGACATGGCTAACCTCAGACATGCTGGTTTGGGACATTATCTCCCCCGTCCCTGTTTATGCAGCCAGGTAAGCCATATACGTATTCTAGACCATGTTTTCACAGATGTTCGGGTGAGAACAAGGGTGAGTCACTGGCAGCAGCTGGCAAAATTACATGGGGTTTGCGTGAATCAAGATTCACTGCCTCTTCCTCCCTCAACCTGCTTCCAAATCTCAGGCTAGAATTTGACTTAGGCTTTCCAACCACAGAGAAAGCTGAGGTTCCATCACCTCCTCTGTCCTTTGTGGGAGACAGCACCTTCAGTCATCACCTGAGACGTGCCAGAGACTCTGAGACTTGGTCTGAAATGATGTCTGGAGCCAGGATTTGTGTCCGAATTAGAAGCATCTCTGAGTATTGTAGAATTTGCCAAGTGAATCACCACAATTCGTGCCATAATAGACTTTCAAAAATTAAGTAAATGCATCTCTTTTTCAAGAGATGCAAAAGCTTTTCAGATTTTGTTTACCTCCCCGTACACTGACAAAACTGACCCAAATGAAATAACTCCAAACTGCAAAGCCTGAACACATTTCAAGAATTACAGTTAGGTCAAGAAGATTTTTCATACATTCTCCTGTTTCTTCGTCAAGCTAATCCAATGAGGTAAGCAGAGGTGAGCCTGGGCAGAAGTGAGCCTGATTTTACAGAGAAGCAAACTCAAGTGTAAATGAAACAAGTGGTTTGCCAGAGATCAAATATTCTACAATGAGCAGCAAATTTATGATCTCAACTCTGGCCTTCTGATTCCAAATATAATCCTTTTGCATGTGGAAAACTGGAGACCTACTTTTGAATCCTGGCCATGTCACTTAATGGTTAACTGATTCTGAAATATTTTCTTAACCTCTCTGGGTTCTTGATTTCTTCTTTTGTGCAATGACTATCATATCTTTTTCATAGGGTAAATGAGATTTCTTTTTAAAGTACTCAACATAGTAGACCTCGAATAACTCTAAGCACCTTTCTTCCCACTCATTCGTGTTCACTTATCACATATGTACTAATCTTCTAATATGTTCCAGGAACTATATGAGATCTGGAGGATGGAGAAACTAACAGAATATGCATAGTCCCTGCCCTCAGGGAACTTACTGTGTATTCTTCCACTACCACCTAAGCAAGGTAGCAGAAAGCCCTGTGTCATCTTTCTCCTGCACTTCTCTGCAAGCTCATCCAGGGCCACGTTTGCCCACCTCTCCCTCTGTGCTCTGGTCTCCTTTTTGTTTCTGGAACATACCAATCTAGTTTCCACCATAGGGACATCACCCCTGTTGGTCTCCCTTCTCCTACTACTTGATCGAGTCCCAGATTAAATAGCCCATTTCCCATATTTACTCTTATAGTGTCCCATTCTTTTTCTTCAGAGCACTTGTCAAAATTTACAATTACCTGTTGATCTATTTGTATTCTTGAATGATTTTTGTCTCACACCAAGCTATCAATTCCACAAGGTGTATATTTATCCATGGCCTAGCACATAACCTGACACACATTATAAACTCAGTGGAAATGGAAAAAAGATGTACCATTACTAAATAAATAAATAAATAAATAAATAAATAAATAAATATGCCCACAAACAAGTCTGAAAATAAATTGTTGAAATTGTATTTATGTATACCACAAATAGTAGCTAAGCAGATATTCTAGATTGTTCTTTGACAAGATTAAATATATGAGAGTCATTTATTCATTCATTCACTTATTTAATTGAAATTGTGGTGGCATGTAGTCGAGGGAACTTTAAATCCGTGCTGGTAGATGCTATACACACGCGCTTCTACTTCCCCTTAACTTTCCCAGCAGACATCACTGATCAACTATAGCACTTTTCCCCCTGTTGAGTGAAGAAGCAGTTTTCTCAATACAGCACTTCTAGTAGACACTACCAATTGATTGCAGTGGGCCTGTAAGACACTTCACCCCAAGCCTCAGAGACCACTGTTACCTTTAGTACCTCTTGCTCAGCATTTTTCTGACGCTTAGCCCACTCCCAGCCTTTAGCATTGTCTTGGCCCAGCAAGCTTCCTCAGCCATGGACGGATCTCTAGTATGTCAGTGAATTTTAATTACTAGAATGTACAGCATGGTGATGAAGTTATTGGGATAGAGACAATGCAGGCTCCTAAAACTGATTTCTGTCTCCTTTCTCCATTCACTTTTATTTCCAAGCATGCCAGTAAGAGATGAGAGATTTTCTCTCACTTTCTTTGGAAATTGAGAAACTAAAGTCTGTACATAAATCCAAGGTTCTACCTTCAACTTCTGACTGTAGCAGCTCCACTTCACTTCCCACCATAACACAGAGAGAGGCTTTGACGATTTCTGTCCTCAGATTTGTGCTAAACCAACATCTTCCTTTTCAGTGCATTCAGCACCCAGATTCTTTTATTGGAGATTTCTCTGCTCCAAATATCCCAGCTTGTCTCCTTCATGCAACTTCCCAGCTGACTGCAAATCAGTGATTTCTCATGTTTCACGAAACTTAAATTTCCCTGAAACCCCCTTCTTCCCCTAACTACCAGCTTAATCTTTTCTTCCTCTAGAGCAATAGTTTTCAACTGGAATTGATTTTTCTCTCTGGGGACATTTGACAGTATCTGGAGACATTTTTGCTTGTCACAACTAGGGGCAAAATGTTGGGGTGCTACTGGCATCCAGCAGGCAGTGATTAGGGACACTGCTAGACATCTACACTGCATAGGACAGCTACCCAGCAAAGAATTATCTGGCTTCAAAAGTCAGCACTGCTGAGGTTGAGAAAAACCTTGTTCTAGAGTAATACCAAAGACCCTCTTGACATTTTAAGGTCTCCCTAGAAATCCTACCAGGATTGGCAGACTCCATAAGGTGACCATGAGTCACTTAATAAAAGGGCAGACCAAATGCAACACCCCAGGACTATTGACAATGACAAGCCATGTAGCTAAAGGGCAGACCAAATGCAATACTCCAGGACTATCAAAAACAATAGGCCATGTCTAGGCTCAGGGCTCTTTGGACACATGGCTGCTGACCCAGCACGGGCAGTCACTGGTACATGAGAAATTGTATTATCTTCTACTTATGGGATATGAGAAAAATTTTCATCAGACACATGTTGGGAACACATGTGGATCACAACCATTTTTAAATCTTTTTATTTTACGCAAATTCAGCAGATACATATTGCTGGCACCTCAGATTTATTTTCTTTCTCTCTCTCTTTTTTTGACATGGAGTCTTGCTCTATTGCCCAGGCTAGAGTGCAGTGGCATGATCTCAGCTCGCTGCAACCTCTGTCGCCCAGGTACAAGCAATTCTCCTGCCTCAGCCTCCTGAGTAGCTTGGATTACAGGCAGCTGTCACTACACCCGGCTAATTTTTGTATTTTTAGTAGAGACGAGGTTTCACCATGTTGGCCAGGCTGGTCTCGAACTCCTGACCTCAGGTGATCCACCTGCCTTGGCCTCCCAAAGTGCTAGGATTACAGGCATGAGCCACCATGCCTGGCTCAGATTGATTTTCAAAAATGCTTTATTGAAATATAGCAAATATATAGAAAATACTCAGAAAAGTGCACAAATCATAAGTGCATAGTTCAAAGACTTTTAACCGAAAGAATATAACCGTGTGACCCACAACCCCGGTCAGAAAATAGACAATTATTAACTTTCTAGGAGCTCCCTTGTGTCTCTGTTCAGTGACTACCACCTTCTTATCCCCAGTGGTAACCACACCCTAATTTCTATCATTATAGACTAGTGTTGCCTGTTTTTGAAATTTATGTAACTGTTATTATATGGATCTGCTTTTTTCTATTTGCTTGGATTCTTTCTGCTTAATATCTGAAATACAACCATGCTAACATGTATAGCAGTAATTTATTAACTCCCACTATTGTATGTTATTTGTTTAAAAGTATATACCATAGTGTAATTATCTGTTATGTTTTTGATGGACATTTGGATTTTTTCCAGGCTTAACCATTGTGTGATGATCTCATGAATGCTCTCATCATTGTCTTTTGGTACATGCACTTCTTTGGGGCTTACGCACAAGCGCAGAATTGCTCCATCACAGAGGTTACATGCATTTGGCTTTAGGAGATACTGCCAGTTTTCCAAAGTGATTGCACCAAGTTATCTCCCCCAAAACAGTGCAGGTGAGTTCTAACTGCTTCACATCTTTGCAGACACTTGGTAACGTCTATTAAATTTTGTTTTATATTAACCATTTCTGTTGACATGTTGTTATATATCATTGTGGTGCCATTTGCAGATCACTAATGGAGCTGAGTATCCTTCACATGCATATTGTTCATTTGATTATCTTTTTTTGTAAAGTGCCTGTTCAGGTATTTTGCCCATTTTTAATATTGAATTGCCAGCCTTTATTGTTGTAAAGAGTTGATATTGAATTGCCAGCCTTTATTGATGTAAAGAGTTTTCAGGAGGAAAACTCTTCATTTTTAAGTATGATGTCAATTGTGGGTTTTTCATATATTGCCTTTATTAAAGGTTCAGAAAATTCATTTCTGTCCTTAGTTTATTAAGTGTTTTTATCCATGAATCGCTGTTGACTTTTGTCAAATGCTTTTTCTGCATCAGTTGAAATAATCATGTGTTTGTTTCCCCCTTATTCTGTTAATGTGACATGTTACATTGATTGATTTTATATGTTGAACCACACTTTTATAATCTTGGAATAATTCCTACTTGGACATGGTGTGTAATCCTTTTAATATGCTGGTGGAATTAATTCACTGGTATTTTATTTAGTTCTCTTTATCTTTGGGTTTTAGCAGTTTTGCTCTGATATTCCTACATGTGTTTATATTTGTATTTATCTTTCTTGGGTTTGTGGGGCTATTCTGGTTTCATGTTTTTGTTTTTCTTAAGTATTGTGGCTTTAAACTTGCCATCAGTTTTGGAAAATACTTAGCTATTTTCTGTTCAAATATTTCTTCTGCACTTCCTCTTTCCCCTTTTTCTCCTCTTTTTGCTCCTTCCTCTTTCTTCCTTCCATTTTTGTCTCCAATTACATATGTGGTAGACCTAGTTCTCATGCCTTATATATTTTTCTTTTTTCTTTTTCTTTTCTTTTTTTTTTTTTTTTTGAGCCAGGGTCTCACTATATCACCCAGGCTGGAGTTCAGTGACACTATCTTGGCTCACTGCAACCTCCACCTCCCAGATTCAAGTGGTCATCCTGCCTCAGCCTCCTGAGTAGTTGGGACTACAGGCACAAGCCATGACTCCCGGCTAAGTTTTGTAGAGACAGGATTTTGTCACATTGTCCAGGCTGGTCTCGAACTCCTGAGCTCAAAGCGATCCACCCACCTCGACCTCCCAAGGTGCAGGATTACAGGTGTGAGCCACAATGCATCACCTATTTTTCATTCTTTATTCCTTCCATACTTCTGTCTAGAGTTTCTGCTAACTTCCAGTTTCCCCCAGTTGCTCTCTTCCTCTACATCTAAATGGCTGTAAACTCACCCACTGAATTCTTAATGTATTTTTAGTCTTGAAATTTCCATTTTTTTCATATATTTCAATTCCTTTACAAAATTTTCTGTCTTTTGATAATTTTAGAGTCTGTGCCTGACTTCAGCGTTTGCCTCATCTGTTCTGTTTCTTTTGTTAGCCTTTTTTCATTGTTGTTTAGTCCTGTGTCTTATTAGCCCTAGTCACTTTTTGCTGAGCACTGAGCATGGACATTAATATGAAAAATTATGGAAGGCCTTGACTGAGTGTGGTGGCTCATGCCTGTCATCCCAGCATTTTGGGAGGCCAAAGGTGGGTGAATCACTTGAAGTCAGGAGTTTGAGACCAACCTGGCCAACACAGAGAAACCCCATCTCTACTAAAAATACAAAAATGAGCCGGGTGTGTTGGCACACATCTGTAATCCCTGCTACTCGAGAGGCTGAGGCAGGAGAATCACTTGAACCTGGGAGGCAGAGGTTGCAGTGAGCCGAGATTGTGCCACCGTACTCCAGCCTGAGTGACAGAGCAAGACTCTGTCTCAAAAAAAAAAAAAAAGAAAGAAAGAAAAGAAAACTTATAGAAGGCCTAGATGAGCCTTCAGCTTCCAGCAAGCAGTTAGAGTCGAACTGAGCTGTTTCAAGCCTGGAATTCAGCTTTGTGAAGATCTGGTTTGTTTCCTCTTTATTTTCTGATTAGAGTTTCCTGATGGTGAGCCTGGTGAGCTTACCTCATCTCTATCTCTTTGTTGGAAGCTAAACTCCAAATTTCACCTCCTCAGGACCATGAGGCACCTGCAAATTCTGTCTCTTTAGCCTATTGTCTGTGATTCCTTCCTACACTCTCCTGGCCTAGAGAGCTTATCAATCGGTGAACACTTCCTGGGAATACATAGCTCAGACTGTTAAACTTTTATGCCTGTACTTCCCTTTGAAGATTTTAGCCCCTCAAGTCTTGACTATTTAGAAGTCTAAATTTGAGTTTCTTGCTCCTCTACTCTATAAGACTGTCAGAAACTCAGCTCATTTTCTTGGTTTCTTAAACATCTATCGCCGCTTGGCTTCTCACTCCTTCTGTCCAGGATTCTTACAAATTGGTGAATGCCCCAAAGGAAAATGGTGTGTAGAGCGCTGTGTTAGCTTCAGTGAATTTTTTTTTTTTTTTTTTTTGCGGATCTTAGCCCTTGATGTTTGGGATACCTTGATAGCTCTTTAATGGCATTTGGGTTTTCTGGTCATTTTCAGTGAGGCGTTTGTTTACCATAGGCTAGTTTGCTATAACTGCAAGCAGAGCTTCCCCAGATCGACTCTGGATTCTGTATCCATAAGCGTGAGATGACTGACCAGGGTGAAAGGAGCCATCTGTCTGACCACAGAGAGTGCTTGTGAAAGCATCCTTCACTTCTACCTGTGAGGAACCTGTCCTCAGCTCCATGTCATATCTTAACATCTTGTCAGTCTTCCTGTCTCTCTGTTTTTCAATAAAGACTTTTGCCTTGGCCGGGCATGGTGGCTTATGCCTATAATCCCAACACTCTTGGAGGCCAAAGCAGGAAGATCACTTGAGCCCAGGAGTGTGAGACCAACAAAAGACCGAAAAAATTTAGCCAGGTGTGGTTGTGTGTGAGTGGAGTCCCAGCTACTTCAGAAGCTGATGCAGGAGAATCCCTTGAGCCGGGAGGTCGAGGCTACAGTGAGCGGAAATCGTACCACCACACTCCAGCCTGGGAAACAGACCAAGACCCTGTCTCAAAAAAAAAAAAAAAAAAAAATACGACCCTCACTTTTTGGATGAAAATATCATTGTTATACTGGAAGTATAAATACTATTTGGCTATGTTTTAAAATGTAGAGTTCTGATCTTTTAAAAAGTAATCCTAAAACATAAAATTTGATTTCAAATAATTCAGTGGAGATTCTACTCTATGTCAGAGTGTTTGAATATGTCCTAATTTTAAAAATAGGCAAGTAAAAAAAGTCACAACCATGAAAAAAATACTCTGACTTGCTACAGAATAAAAATCAGAACTCCTAAGCAATTCTACAAAAATTCATCTACACCCCTCTTAGCCAGTGGTCATGCCATGCTCTCAATCCTTTACAAATGCTGGTACCTTTTCTCCTTATCATTTCCATCTTAACATCCTTTTTAAAAAGTTGGCACCATTGTCTTTAGTATTGTTAGACCGTGGTCCCCACAAGAAGTGGAAAGAGAATGTACAAGCTGTTGGAGGCCTAGCAGAGCCCCTTAGAGAAGTTTTCTAAACTGCCGTATTCCTTAAAGGCATCTTTCAAACTTTCCAGTATAAAACCACTGCCATCTAAATCAAGACCAACCTTGTCTGTCTGCTGTGTGCAAAGCCTCCTGCCAGATGTTTTACCCAGGTTATCTCTGTAAACCCTCACAGCAATCCTGTCACAATTATTACATAGTATTCCTTTTTACAGGAGGGGAAACATGTTTAGAAAGCCTAAATAGCTAGAAGCAAAGGAACAGTTACCAACTAGCTAAACCAGGATTTAAACCTCAGGTGTCTGACATGAGAGTCTCATGATTAAGTGGTTCTCAAACTTGAACGTGCATCAGCCTCACCTGGAGGACTTGTTAAAACACATGCTGCTGAGCCTTACTCCCAGAGTTTCTGATTGAGTAGGCTTGGGGCAGGGCCCAAGAATTTGCATTTGAATAAATTCCCAGGAGCTGCTGGTGCTGTGTGTCCAGGGACTTCATTCTGAGAAACACTGTACTAGGGTCCACTGTACTTGGGTCAACAGTCATATGATTTGTTGTCCTCAGATATGCAGGAAAACTTGGTGGTTTCTTCTTGGCCTGGAGTAGTCAGGAACTCTGCTTTGTTAAGTATGGACCAAGTGACCCATGGCTTTGGGTTCATTCACTCAGGATATCGGTTCACTCTGGTGACGGTCACGGCAGGAGACTGCCCGTTTCTTGGACGTGGAATGCACTGAGTCCTTCCTGTTGACTGATAACACGTGGCCAACCTCACTTTGCAGCAACACGCCAGATGGTCCCTGCTTAGGAGCCATTTGGATGATAAATTTTTTAGGACTTGCAGTTTCAGTATTGAATCCATTAGGCGCCCGTATTAGTTCGTTCCTGCATTGATAGAAAGACATACCTGAGACTGGGTAATTTGTAAAGAAAAGGCTTGTGGTTTCATAGGCTGCACGGGAAGCTTGTTGGCATCTGCTTCCGGGTAGGTCTCGGGAGGATTTTACTCATGGCGTAAGGCAAAGGGGAAGCAGACTGTCTTACATGGCAGGAGCAGGACTAAGAGACACAGGGGAAGTGCCACACGCTTTTAAACAGCCAGCTCTACTGAGAACTCATTCACTATGCAGTACCAAGGAGGGGATGGTGCTAAACCATTCATGAGAACTCCACCCACCATGTGCCAATGAACTCCCACCTGGCCACTCCTCCATCACTGGGGATTACAATTCCACACGAGATTTGGGTGGGGACACAGACCCAAACCATATCAGCCCCTATCTGGAAAGGCCTCAAGTGCAGCCACAGTAAACGTGTGAATCATTGCTCCTTTCTTGATCCCACCTACTCTTTCAGCTTAGTTTTCCACCATTATTTCCCTACTCCCAAATCTCCTGCTGCGCAAATCTCTTCATTCTTCCCAGGGCATTGTCGTCAAGACTCTTGCAAGCTGGTTAGAAATGTTTACACTCAGCAAAGCCTTCTTGTATTCAAGAGGGTGAATTAGATAATGGTGATAGAGAGGTTTAGTGGCTATGGGGCCCTGCTGCTTAGCAGTGAAGAACCTGCCTCTCTTCTAATCCAGCTGGCATGCACTGGAGCTGGGTGGTCTGATAGAAGTTTAAGTTGGTGCTTCCACTTTCCTCATTACAAAATAAGATAACAAAATTTTGTTATTACAATAACAAAATTTCTGAGTTATTTGGAGTGTTAAATGACTTAGTACATGCAAAAATTTTAACAAGGTGTCTGGCACAGAATAAGCACTAAATAAGCTGCCACTAGCAAGAGTTAATTCTGATATACATGAAGGTCGGGCACTTTGGAGAAAATGTGGAGAAAGGACATCTGGACTGGATCTTGAAGTGATCCAGCTCAGGGGCAGTATTTGGGGTTTGGGTAAGAAGAGCCTTTGTGGAAGGAATGAGACAAACAAAAGGAGAAAAATAGCCGTGGGATGGGGGCATGGGAAGGGAGGGGTCTCTAGTGAGGAGACTACCTCTTACCTATCCTGTGAGCCTCTTCTCCCCTTCTACCCACCATGAATCCTGGGCTAGAAATAGGAGAACATCTCACTATTCTTAGGAAACCAGACCTTTGTGATACATCATGCCTGGGCTTCCTACCTCCATGCTTTGGGGTACTTTCCCTGACTCAATGGCAAGATCGCCTCTTCTTTATGCACCACGGACAAAAGAACCCTCTGTTTTCAGCCTTATCTTGCTGTACAATTATAATTGTATGTGTGTGTGATAGAGGGTCTTGTCTCCTTGTTGAACTGATTTTTTCCATGTTTGTGCTGGAGCCATGTCCATCTCTATGTTCTCCACGCTTGACTCATGGTGGGGATTCTCTGGTTGTTATCTGAATGTAAATATGGACAATGAATGGATAAACAAAGAGTTAAGTGAACACAGTATTTTCCCCCTAAAGACTAGCCCAAAGCGTAGTGTGAAAGCAGTATAATACAGAGCCGTGTTCCTCAACGGGTGGTGCGTGGATCAGCAGCATCTTCCTCACCTGGGAGATTGCTAGAAATGCAGGCTCCCAGGTCTCACCCCAGACCTGCCTTATCAGAATCTGCATCTTAACAGGAACCGCGGGGTGATTCGTGTACACTTTACAGTTCGAAAGGACTGGTGTAGTGGTTAACAGAGAAAGTTCCGGAGACCGAGTTCCAATTACAGATCTGTGTCTTACCCAGCTGTGTGGACTTATTCCCTCAGGGCCTTAGTTTTCGCGTCTGTCAAATGGGCATAATGATAGGAGCTCCTTCCTTGTCTTGTTGTGATGATTAAACATGTTCACGTGTGTAAAATACCTTGCACGATGCTTGCCAAATGCAAGCATTCAGTGTTCAAAAAATAGTAGCAGTTGTTATTATTATTCATATCCTTCTGACTCCCTGTGAGACTGTGGAGAAAGAAAGGAAAGCTTGCTGAAGATCTAAATAGACACTGCCCTGTGTTTCCTCTCCACACCCGGTAGCTGGTGGTGGGGGCCGGCTGGCCTCTGGGCTGCCCCTTCCTGCATTGGGCCCCCTCAGTGGGGCACTGCTGACGTGAGCAGCGTGGCCCTTCTCTCTGCTGTCATGCCGCAAGCCCAGAGCTTCCTGGAGCTGAGGACATCAGCTAGACAGAGAGAACCACCCTTTCCCCGGCGCTGAGTCATGCTATCTCTATTCAGACAGGGATCAGGGCAGGTGGGAAACTCTACAGCCTGGCGGAGATGCCCCGGGCGAGGGATTGGGTGACTCATACTGGGACATGAGTCACACTTATTACATAATGGCAGATCAAGAGTATTCAAATGCCACACAAGCCTGAATCTGTCCCCACAGACTGGGGAAGGGGGTGTTAGGAAGGAGACTTGCCCAAAGACAAGTCCCGGAATCTCCAAAACAAGTTGGCCCCACTTCTCATGGGTCACTTCTTTCACATATGCCCAAGGACAATATCATCATCATCATCATCATCATCATCATCATCACTGATGTGGTTATAATTTGAAACAGGCAGATAAATTGCTTTTCGGGACTAGAGAAAACCTGTGGGTAACTTACTTTAACTTTTAGAGATACAGATTAATCAGCACCCAAACATTGGAGATATGAAAAAGCAATAAGTCTCCTTTTTAAGAGCTATGTAAAAAAAAGCAAAGTCAATTTAAAAAGCAATTCAGTAGAAGAAATACATTTATTTAACAAACGAGGGATAAAAATTTTACACTGATGAAATTAATAGCATTCTTCCTTCAACATATGCATATTCCAGGATTGTGAAGGTACACAGGGATGGATACCTGCAGATGATGAGTGTGGCAAAAATCAGTGGAAGCTTTCTGTCATGAAGTGGGGCTTAAAAGACTTGTGACATTGGACCTTCTAGGTTTAAGCTAAAGACACAATCTGAAATAGAAAAGATAGTTATGAAGAGATAAATGTTTTCTAAATTATTAGTTATAATAAGGGAATACAGAAAGCACTTTTCAAATCCAACTATTCAATTTGGTTTCGTCTATAAATGGTAAATGTACTGAGCATTCAGCTATTGAAAAAGCTTTTGAAGTTCTCCATACTATAGAAGATGCTAGTGCTAACATGCTGGGTTAAATGATAAAGTTGGTTCAAATGAAAACAAAATTTTTAAAGCCTTAGGGTCAAAGCTACATCAACAACAACAAAAGGTCTCTCTACTCTGGAAAAAAAATCCAACTGTAAAAGACTAGAATGAAACATAATATTACCAGTAGTTATCGGAATTCAGTGAACATTTTCCATCTTAATTAAACTTTCAAAACTTTCTGTACTTAACATGTCTTTATAACATAAACGTATGTGTGTATATACACATGTATTATAAACAATAAATATATATACATATTTAGAATATATATGAATATATAGTGTAAAAGTGATATACAACATATAACATATGTTTTAAAACAATGAATACTAGTAATATAGTATAATATAACATATAGTAAACTCAGATTGAAGTTGAAGGAGACTCTGTGACCAGCGTTTTATATTGATGTACCACATTCTTCTTATGTGCGAATGGTGAACAACATACAAAGGGTAGCTAATGCATAACTTTAGTCCAGTGTACTTTAGAAGAAAAATTAGACGGGTGTGGATGACGTGATATATTAATCCCTATGGATTAGATATTTCTGTTTGGAGAACTCTGATTAATTTCCTTATTGCTGATCTAGCCAGTCAACAGCTTTTACTTGTGGTAGTTACAGATCTTTTGACCTCACAGTAGATAAATCAGATGGCAATAGAACGGGTACACACTCCCTTCCATCCTCTCCCCACCCTTTCAATAAATGTCAATTTGCTGGGTTTTTCCGGGCCATGGAATGTACATGTCATAACAGAAGAACAAATCCATTTGCATTCTCAACCCAAACACCATTTTGGAACTCCAAACCTCCCTGAATGCCAACAGGGCTACGGCTCCATGCCCAAAGATATAAAGGGAGAGTCTCTCACTTCCCATGCAATCTTCAGAAATCTATTTTACGTCAAATGGTGGCTCCAGATAGAAGAGAGTGGCCAGAACCAAATACTCATATTCTGCTACATCAATCCAGTTAACCCTCTGGTCCTGCTAAGCTACAAGGACTTCTAAAAACACAGTCCAGCTATCGTGAGGTACGATGTTCTTTCCAAGCCCTGATCTACCATGCACGCAATTGCCATATTCATTTTCCAAGGCCCCATCTCTTCTCCTCTTGATCCCTAACCAGGGGTTGCAAACTAAAGCCAGTGGGCCGAATGCAGCCAGTTGCCTGCTTGCTTTTTCTTTTGGCCCTTTCTTAATGGCCCTTGATCTAAGAATGAAATTTATTTATTTACTATTAACCAAATGGTTTGAAATGATTATATAAATATGTACCTCATAGTCTTGAGGCTGCTTTTTGGCCTTGATTTTCCCCAAAATATTTACTCTCTGCTTCTTAAAAGAAGCCTGTCCTGAAAGTTTTTGTTGTAACCATCCCAACCTAAGATATTATTTCCTGGATGCGGCACTTCAAAGCTCCTTACTGATACTCCTGTTCCATGCTGCCCCCTCCCCACATTTTTTGTTTGTTTGTTTTATACAAGCAGCCAGAAAACCCATCAGAGCACGACTTTCCTTTCCTCGGAGGCTTCCTATGCTTCTCTTTTCTAAATAAAATCCAAACTCCTTACCTTTTCCTTCAAGCCTGAAGCCCCTGCCTATCTCTGCCTTCATCAACAACAACTCTCCCATTGGCTGGGTTCCAGCCTCCCGACTAACCTTCTGTTCTTTTTCACGTTGAGCCTTTGGACATGGCCCTAGAATATATGCTTCGTGAAGGCGGGGATTTCGTATTGGTGATGTCATCATGTTCTTCAGGATGGCGTCTGGCACATAACACACATCGTATATATTCTGCACCATGGAATATACATGTCATTACGAAAGAACAAATCCATTTGCGTTCTCAACTCAAACACTGTTGTGGACCTCCAAGCCTTCCTGAATGTCAACAGGGCTGTGTTTATATATGTAAATATCATACATGCCAATTCTACTACTTACAGTATTTTGCTCCTTTATCCATCTGTAAAATGTTGATAAAATATAAATTCTGCCTCCCAGCATTGCCATGAAGATTCAAAGTCACTTATTTTTGCAATATATAGAGAGAACTGACATTAGAACTCAGGTTTTTCTGATACTCTGCTGCATCATCCTCTCTTCATTCAAACATTAAGCCTTCCTATGCTACACGGTCTAGGACAAATCCCTGTGTCTGTGAACACATGGCCTTCTCCTAGAGGAAATATCTTTGTCTTTGTGTCAGAGTGGTCTGTTTTCATGCCCTCATCCAGGCAGCCTTGTGGTACTAAATGACTCAAATTCAAGTTTGTAATCCTCCAAAGCCAGTGTCTGGTTTGGTGCTAGAAAGCCTTGTTTTTATGGTATAACTATTGCCTAGAAGAGGAATTCTAGCACCTTTTGTCCACCCTCTCCCCTGCCCAGCCGTGGGGCATGAGGCCACCTCTCTGGCCAGACGTCTGGGTTCCTGCTGCTTTTTGCTGTGTTCCTATCATTCCTTGGCTGCACTAGGTTCTTTGGTTATTGGTTGGAATAGGCAGTTCCAGGGAGGGAGAGGAGGAGGAACACAAGGATTCGATACACAGTTGCAGCCTTTCCATTTATAGGAACATGGCTTGTAATTCAGGCTTCATCTTCAACCATCATCTTTACCAAGCTTCTGTCATGTTATTGCTTCCCTTTTGATTTTTAGTTTATTGGTTCTGCTCCTAAACAATTACTTACTTAATATTTTCCTTTAAATCATCTCACTGTTGTTTTTTTGTTTGTTTGTTTGTTTGTTTGTTTTGCTTATTTTGTATGCAAGTCTGTGGACGCCAGGACAAACTCCTTGGCAGGGTTCAGAAGGCCCCTCACTATCTGCCCAGCTCCCATCTCAGCCCCTGTCTCTCCACTCCCTGTATCACACTAGACGTTTCACTTAACTGATGGTCAGAGTGGTTAACTGTGGCATTGCTCAAGTGCTTACTGCGTCCTAGGCTTTTGAACCCCCCATTTTGGTGAACTCCCCCCGCCAAGAAACCTTCCCCAGAAAGAGGGGGTTGACCTTAGAGAAGTGAAATAATCAGCCAAGGTCCCATAAAGAGGAAGCAGGGCAGAGCTGGGGTGCAAGTCCTGTAGTTGTTCCCCTGTTTGTTTTTTCCGGGTACAACTACCTCACCTGCAGTGACCTTTCTCCCTCTAGGTCAGGATCTTTCAGATAGAAGTCCAGGAAGAAGCACAGATTTGATGCTTTTGCTCCTTTTCTAAACACTGCTCAGTCAACGACTTGTAAGTGGCTGGGGCCATATCAAAGCTTGTTACCTGTGTCATGGAATCCAATGTCTAAAGCATTATTGTGTTGACCAGGGGAGAAAACAGTTTTTTAAAGAGATTTTTTTTTTCATGAAGAGATGAAGAAGAGTAGGAATGTATTGGTCTATTTCCAAATCAACGATAAATAAACGGTTCCTCTTATTTATTTTTTTAACCTGGTGCAAACTCTTCTTTATCCAAAGAATTTGCTTTGCTTCTTTCATTTTCCCCTTGAGGCTGGCTCCTGAGGCCACAGAATGAAAGGGGCCTGAAAAAGCGTGCCACCAGTAAACCAGCATGCCATTCAGTTTCTTTTCTTACACAACAGTTATTTGTAAACCAATCAATAAACTTTTCTCATTTTGTTTGCTCCTTTAGAACCCTTAGCAGCCGCCTGCTGAACCATGAAGAAACTTAAAATAGCGATGATCTCCTCTTGACGCTGCCGCTTCTTTCTCCCCATAGAACCCACGAGCCAATCTGTGGTGTTTATACTCGAGGCCATATGAAGCTAATCTGTATGGAAATAAAGGATAGAAATATTCAGATTGAGTTTTACTAAGTGAACCTGAGGTTTTTCTGTTCAGCAAAATAGGCCAGGTAAATGCGTTTCTGATACAGAATAAATCACTGGTTTGAAGACCTATATTTCCGTTTACCATTTTGCTTAGACGCAATTCACAGCTCTCTGAATGGATTGTGAAGAGCACCAGCCCCTTCCCCCAGGATAGTTCCTGGAATGAAACTCATGTTCCTGTTGGAGTCTGGGAGTTCTGTTCTCCCAGTCTGAGGCTGAAGGTGTTCAGGACTTCTCAGAGGGTCAAGGAAGACAGAGGAAAAGGAAAACATTCAGGGATGTGTTTATAGAGCAATTTACAAGCCAGGCCCTGAGTCCTTACTCAGGAAATAAGACACACACTCTGGTTCTGGGCACCAGAAGATTGTGACACAGTGTTGTCAATGCAAAGATTGAGACAGGTAAGGAGTTGCCATAGGAGAATATAAGAGGGGAGCCCCACCAGCAGTGCAGGTGTTCAGGCCAGTCCTTTTGAAACACTTGGTTCTGGTCTCAGTGTTTTCATTCATTCATTCACTGAGTCATTAGTTCAACAGTATCTGCTGAATGCAGGTGCCTTTTTAGAAGTACAGGAATGAACAAAAAAGGTATGTTTTCTTCTCTCATGAAGTACATAGTTTTAGTGTATCTTATTATTATAGTATTATTATTATTATTATTATTATTATTATTATTATTATTATTATTTCAGACAGGGTCTTACTATGTTGCCCATGCTAGAGTTCAGTGGTATGGTCTGGGTTCACTGCAGCTTTGACCTCCCAGACTCAAGTGATCCTTCAGCCTCAGCTCCCTGAGTAGCTGGGACTAAAGGCATGCACCACCACAGCCAGCTAATTTTTTTTTTTTTTTTTTTTTTTGAATTTTTAGTAGAGACAAGATCTTGCTATGTTGTCAGTCTGGTCTCAAACTCCTGGCCTTACGCGATCCTCTTGCCTCAGCCTCCCAAAGTGCTGGGATTACAGATGTGAGCCACCTGGCCAGTTTTAGTGTATCTCAAAGCATGAGCTGCAATATGGGAAAGAGGGAAGGAGAGGAGAGGATAGGAAAATCATTCCAGGTCCAGGGAGTGGCAGCAACAAATGCATGGAGATAGGATATAGTCCAATGGTTTATTGAACTGTACTGCATTCATTACGACTTCATTGTAATCTTTCAGGTTGGAAGTTGGAAGACATGATAATGGGAAGGGCTATGTCTTTAGCTTGTCCAGCAGGCAGTATAGAAAAATTAGTGCCTTCTTTTTTTTATGGTTCTCCCATATGCTTTATTTTTATCTCTCAGTCACAGAAAAAAATAAATTTTAGAACTCTTAGATCAAATATTTCTGAGAAAGCTCTTGATTTCTTTATGATGGAATTATTTCAGTCTACCTGGGGCCATAACGAATGCCCTCAGACAGAGGTAAAGAATGCAAAGCTGCGGGCAGGTGCTGATCTAGACTCCAGAAAAGGCCATGGCCAAGGTCAGACCTGTGTCGTCAGGGGAGTCACAGATTTGGTGGCAGAGCTCAGAGAAGGGTAGCCTGGTATGTATAGTGCATTTAGGGGATCCCGATGAAGGGGAAGCATTTCGACATGCTCTGGTTTGCAAAGTCTGAGGAGAAACAAATAACAGCCATGGACAGTCCTTCCTGAATTATCAGAATTTATCCAGGAGTGAAAAACGCTTCTGATAACTGATGCTTGCGTGTATGTTGAACCATATGAAAGAAGTTGATCATTTTTGCTCTGTAAGATGGCAGTTTTGTGGGTTTTCTCTGCTCTGTTGCAGGTACAGAATGGGGCTCTTTATCCTTGGCATCTCACAAAATCTCACATTACCTGTTTTAGCTACAAAGTCTTCGTTCCATAGCTGAAGAAATCAAAGCTCAACAAGATGACATAAATTGCCCAAAGCCACACAATCAGAGGAAGCAGGATTCAGACTGAAATCTGTTCAATGTCAAAGCTTGACCACGGATCGAGGCTCAGGGACCTCTGTCCTCTCTGTGTCGGAGCCTATAGGGCCCTTGAGAGCCCTGTGGTCTGGGCTCTTTTCTACTAGGTGGCCCAGTCTGCTCTTTTCTACTCTGCGTATCGTCTTCTCTGGACTCTGAAACCAGCCTGATCCTGGGGGTCTTTGTGCCCTGATTGGCTGGAACTTCAAGGAGCTGGAGGATGAGACACTGACTTCTGTGGGACACTTGGTTTCTGATGAGGGTGGAGGCTGGACAGATTCTGGAAGTGTTTCCTGATGACTCAGTCTGTGCAGGGGTTTCTCATACTGTCTCAGCACCCACCTCCTCCAACCTCATCACAGACCCTGTTTTGTCAAGAATTCTCCAGGACAGATATTATTATTATCATTATTATTATTAGTTTGAGATGGAGTCTCACTCATACTTTGAGATACACTAAAACTTGCCAGGCTGGAGTGCAGTGGCACCATTTGGCTCACGGCAATCTCCGTCTCCCTGGCTCAAGCCATTCTCCTGCCTCAGCCTCCCAAATAGCTGGTATTACAGGTGTGCACCACCATACCCAGCTAATTTTTGTATTTTTAGTAGAGATGGGGTTTCACCATGTTGGCCAGGATGGTCAGGACTGAATTATTAATGCCAAAGCTTAGATAGTTACCAGCCCTTCCTTGAATCCTCAGCCATAAAAGGAGGTTTATAGCAGTCAGAATGGGCAAAGTTATGTGGTACAAACAAACATTTCCCCAAACTCTCAGTGGCTTAACCTAATCTAAATCAATCTCTCTCTCTCTCTCTTTCTCTCTCTTTTCCTACCTGTGCTACATCTCCAGCAAGGACCTACAGGGAGTCTCTAATCATCAGGGGCACATAAAAGCCCTAGGCCAAAGGGGGCTTTCTCTCAGTATATGTTTCTACAATCACCTTGGCATAGGGAGTAATATGGTTTGGCTGTGTCACCACCCAAATCTCATCTTGAATTGTAGCTCCCATAATTCCAACATGTTGTAGGAGGGAACCAGTGGGAGGTAATTTAATCATGGGGGTAGGTCTTTCCAGTGTTATTCTCATGATAGTGAATAAGTCTCACAAGATCTGCTGGTTTTATATAAGGGAGTTCCACTACGCAAGTTCTCTTGCCTGCTGACATGTAAGACATGCATTTGCTCCTCCTTCACCCTCTGCCATGATTGCGAGACCTCCCCAGCCATGTGAAACTGTGAGTCCATTAAACCTGTTTTTCTTTATTAACTACCCAGTCTTGCATATTTCTTCATAGCAGTATGAAAATGAACTAATATAGGAAAAAACATCAAATTGCACACTGGCTTTTAAAGTCACCCAAAGTGATGGGTGTCACTTCTTGATGAAGGCTTTACTCACAGCTCATTGGCCAAAGCAAGTCACATGTTCATAGCTATCTCCAAAGAGAGTGAAGAAATATAATTTTTCCATGTGTCTAGAAGACAGGGCACAAGAAATATTTGGGGAGAGCACCGAAGACTCCACAGCCATTCAGGATAGTGTACAGGAAAATGAGCTTATCTCTTGGCCATTAGATATGGCTCTTCCAAGCACATAGCCTGGTGAATGTCTGATTCAATAGGACAAGAGGCTAACCCAAGCAAGCTATAACATCCAAAAAAACTCATGAGGGCATATTTGAGTACACTTCCATCACTGAATGTTGTTATTGTGGTAAGAGGCTAGAACCAAGTGAGCAAAAAAAGTTTGCTTGCTAGGATGTCGCCATATTGCTAAGGCAACTTTTTCCTTTAGTCTTCCATCTCAAGCAGGCCTGACCCCAAAGAGTAGCCCTCCTTGAATAATTAATAATAAAACTTAGATGTCACATCTAAATAGTCTTTTCATATGAAAGCCAATGGTAATTTTATAGGAAAACATGTCCAAATACCATTCCAGAATCTTTCTCTGAGTTACACAAGCCAGATCAGCATTGGAAATCTTTCTTTGGGCAGACATTAGTCCCTGGGATGAGTTGCACACTACAAACTGATAGCCCTTAATGTTCATGTCAAATAAATCTATTTATACACAGTTTATATGTCTATATATAAAAGAAGGCATCAGTGAGTACTTCCAAATGCTGATGTGTCTGATGTGAGTATAGGCAGCTTATAGGCAATGCCCAGAGACAAGAAGTGCAAGCTACTGATTTAGTTTATATTGTGACATTGCATGTTTCTACCCCTCCATTTCTCTAAAGGCCATCTAAATCTGAAGGGGGAAAAGGCAGTGAATAAAGAAATTAAATAAAATGTTGATGTCCACACAAGCTGATATTTCTCACGTGTCCTTTCTTATTTAAGCCAAATGATTGCATTTAATATGAATGCGAAAAAGTCAAAGTGCTGAGAACATTCTCACTGTTACTGTTTTTTACCAGTAATATCAATCCTTTATTCAACAAATGTTTATTTAATGCATACAGTGTGCTGAACAGACAAGAAGATAGACAAGGTCCTTGATTTCATGAAAATTATATTCTAGTGAGATACAGACAGTGAGTAACTAGACAAATACGTATATAATAAAATTTCAGGTAATACAGAGTTCTTTAAAGAAAAACAAAGCAAAGAATGAGAATGGTGAGTGACAGGTTGGCTTTAGGTAGCATAGTCTGGGATGCTACTCTAAAGAGGTAATATTTGGGTTAAGAAATGAATTAAAGTGAGTGAATGAGTCATTGGAGGGTTTTTAGGGAGATAATTTCAGGCAGAGGAAGCTGGAAATTCAAGGATATCTTAATTTTTGCTTGGAGCAACTGAGAATATGGCAGTGCTATTTACTAAATGGGGAAGAAATGAGTTTGAGGTGAGAAATCAAAAATTCTATTTTGCATCTCTAACATTTGAGATGCTTACTTGGCATCTGAGTGAAGATATCAAGTATGTAGATGAACATATGAGTCTGGAGTTTTAGGGAGACATCAGAGCTAGATATACCAAGATATAAATTTGGAAATCATCGGCAATTAGATGGTATTTAAAACTAAGAAACCATATGAGGTCACTTAGAGAATGAGTTGTAAATATGGAAGAAAAGAGGACTAAGGCCAAAATCTTTGGATGAACCAACATTAAAGATTGAGACAAGACAAAGAATTGAACTGGCCAGAGATAAGGGAGGAAAACCAGGGAAGTATTGTGATTGAAAAGCTAAGATCATAAAAGATTCCAATAAGAAGAAGTAACCTAACTACGTGTGCCACATGACACTAGAATACAAAGATAACGCAGCCTAAGATGCAGGCATTGAATTGATGAAGGTGATTAGAAAATTTAACAATAACCGTTTTAGCTAAGCAGTACAGAGGAAGGTTTGGAAGTGTGTTGAGGGATTCTGGAATGACATTCTGATGTGTTCCTCCAGAAAAAGGTGATAAAGAAATGGGAGGAGCTACTAGGAAAAGTTGTGAAATCAAGGGCAAGTTTCTTTGTTTCTTTGTAGGTGGGAGACCTCTTGGCGTGTTCGAATGTTGGTGGGAATGACTCACTAGGTTGCTGAAGCAGGATGGAGAGCAGTAACTGCAGGAGTAAAGTCCCTGGAAGGATGATAGAGGGTGGGTTCAGGTAGCAGCAGGGATATTGGAGGCATCATAATAGGAAAGAAGAGAAGATTGCGTCTATGTGTAGAGATGAAGGTAGAAAAGAGAAAATGCTCTTCTGGTTGTTTCTATTTTCCGAATAAGGTGCTTATCATGTTCATCTGTTGAGAATGAGCATTGACTGTTTGAGGAATAAGAATGAAGTGTCAACAGTCATCTGGATCAGTGGGAGGAGGCATTGAACAGCTAACTGTGGTTAGCTGTTCAGGTAGTGCTGGAGGTCCACTTAAGACATGTGACCATAAATCTAAAGTGAGGCTGATAAACATGGTTGTAAATTTTTCTCTAGCCACATTCTGATGCTCAGGTACGGGCATGAAGCAAGAAGAGAAATGAGCTTCAAGGGGGATGCGATTTACAATAGCAGTGACAGAGGGAGACGAAGCTGAGGTTAGGAGGCGAAATTCTTGTAAGGATGAACTGTGGAATCCAAACTGAAGTAAAGGGGGTGTGATAGCATATGAGCCTGGGTCTGGAGTCTCTAAAGGGACATAAGCCCTGCCTGTGTTAGTGTGTAGAGAATGTGATCTTCCTGTGGCCAGAACGTCTGATGTTTGACTCCTAGATATTGGAAGTGGTGTGGCTATTGATAATCTACAAGGTTATAGTGCATCTTTGGAAGAGGATAGCTAAAGTGTGCTGGAGGAAAATCACTAAAAGGTCATTGCATAGAGGAAGAAAATACAACAAGAAAACATTGACTTCTTATTTTTAGACAGTGGCTACTAAAAAAAAAAAATGAAAAAGGGAGGTAGGAATGAATTCCCAACTTGAATAACTTGGTAAAGTGAACTAGTGAATCCCACCCAATTGCAATGACCCTCTTTTGATCGGTTTTGAGGTCTGCCTATGCAATTTTATGATAATGAGGTATTAACATTTGATGTAAGTGAGTTTTTTTTTTTTAAGACAAACAGATTTACAGTTAATCTTTATAATAATCTCACAGGGTCTGGCTCACGTTGCCCATTTATTCTTGAATGTGAGAGAGGAGATGGAGTTAGAATAGGGTGGAAAATAATACAGATTCCACAGTTTCTCGTAATAATAATGCAAATGGCAATGAGTGACCTTAAACTGAGGTGCCATTAATAGTTGTGGTGATTGTGAGTTTTTGTGGTATTTTGCACTTCCCATGCAATTTGGAGGGGTGTCATGAACATCTGGACACTGCCATGCATGCATATTAGTCATGTGAAAGACATCCAACAAGAGTGTTTATGGAAAGTAAAGGGGGAGGATGTTGTGGATTTCTACTCTAGCAGACAATGTGTTCACTTGTTACAAAACTGGCCCCAGTGAATCACACCTCCTCAAACACGTGCTCCCTTGCTATGTGATTTTGCTACTCCTTCCATCAAGAAGTAGAGTTTACTTTCCCATGCTTTGAATTGAGCTAACCTTGTGACTTGTTTTGACTAAGAAAATGTGGCAAAAGCGACATGGTGTGATTTCTGAGTCACAGCCTTAACAGACCTTGCAGTTTTTGCTCTTGCTTTCCTGGATCATGGCTACCTCCACATGAAAGTTCAGGCTAGTCTTTTGGAAGATGAGAGCCATATAGATTGGGAGGCCCAGTCGACAGCCAGCACTGTCACCCAGACATTTGCCATCTTGGATCCTCCAGCCCCTATTAAGTCACTAGCAGACTGCCATCATGTACATGACCCCACTGGAGATCAGCAGAAGATTCACCCTGCCGAGCTCAGTCCAAATTGCCAATGCATGGAATTGTGAGCAAATGAGTGACTGTTAATTCACTAAGTTTTTCGGTGATTCATTATACAACACAAACACAAAGGGAGGGTTAGAAGTAATGTCTATTGAGTATCTGCTTTGTGTTCAGTAACACCCGAAGACATTATCTTGATTTTGCTTGATTACATCTCTCTTAGGAGGTATGAGTTTCTTCACAGTGAGAAAACTGAAGGTCAAAAAAGTTCAGTAGCTGATCCAAACTCACACATCTTCTGAATAATAGAGCAAAGATTAAAACCCAGAATGTGTCTACGGGCCCAAATATCACTCTTTGAATATGTCAGTTTCCTAACTTAAACTCACTTACAAAACATCTTTGTATGTTGTGGCAGATCTTTATACAACCTTATGTGTTATTTATTTAATAATATTTTCTTTAAACTGGCTCACTTGAATAAGTAACTCATCAAACAAATATATTTAAGGCAGAAACATTACTGTGACTAATAACCATGTCTAATATTTGTTGCATGCTTTCCCTAGGGTAAATGCTCTCCTAATTGCTGTGCATGAATTAATTAATTTAATCCCCACAAAAACTCTATGAGGTTGGAGCTGTAATCATCATCATACTCATTTTACAGATGATAAGAATAAAGCATGGAAAATTAAATAGTTGCTTAATGTCACCAAAGAAGTAGTTGGCTATAAGCTCTGTGGTTCTAGCACCTGCACACTTCGCCCCTAGGCTAGAGGTTTTTAACCAGGGGCAGTCTTGCCAGGGAACATTTGGCAATAATCTGAAGACATCTGGGATTGTCCTGATTGGGGAATGTGTTACTGGCATCTCGTGGGTAGGAACCAGGAATGCTAACAATTATCTTACAATGCACAGGATAGCTCCCTACCACAAAGAATGATCCAGCCCAAATGTCAACAGTGCCGAGGTTAGGAAATCCTCTTCTAGGCCATTCTCCCTTTATAAATGGTAAACAGAAACAAGTAAATAGAAACTCAGCCAAAGCCAAACAATATTAAAGAATCTCTCTAGAAACCATTGCTTGCCCAGTATATAAACCTCGAACCTCTCTTTGTGTTGAAAAAGAGATTTGCAAACATTAGAGAGAGAGTAAAGACAAGCACCCAATGGAGGCTATTTCCTTGGTGTCATCAGAGGATTATAAAAGATTTATAATGAAAGTTAAATCTTCTTGTGTGATTCTACTTTTTTTACACCATGCCCGAGCCCCCACCAAATCATCCAATAGTCCACTGCCACACATTCCATGTCCTTTGGGACATGGGGCACTATATCCTCTATATAGTGGCTGGTGGTCCAAATCCAGCCCACCACCTGTTTTGCAAATAAAGTTTAATTGGATCATACTCACACCTGTTCATTGATATGCTGTCTATGGCCATTTTTGTGCTATAGCCACTGAGTTGTGTAGTGACAGCAGAGACCATACAGCTTGCGAAGCCTACAATATTTACTTTCTGGCCCCTTACGGAAAATATTTGCCAACCCCTGCCTAGAACTGTGCCTGGTACACAGTTGACACTCAATACATACTTGCTAAATGAAAAAAGCTTTTGAAGACACCACTTTGAGCTGAAACCCTCTTTCTACATTGCCATTTCCTCCATTTCCCCCAACACTCTCTTCCTCTTACCTATTTATTTATTTGTTTATTTATTTATGCATTTCCACTTTGCTCAACATGAAGTGACAGTTCCATTCTTAAAACAAACACTTGTCGGCTGTGTCATTGATCACTGTAAACTGCTAAGTTTTAGGGCTCAGAGATATAAATGGATCTGCTTGAGAGGCGATGGTGATGGATCACCGTCTTCTCAGGAGCCTGAGCAGCTCCCTTTCTCCCTGTGGCTGTTGGCATTCACCACACTTTCTCAGCTCCAGCACTAAGGGATATATAATAGACACGGGAGGGCCCATAAAAGTAACATCTGAAACTGCCGCAGAGCTGAGTATTGATTTATTCATTACTATAAATTTTTTGTCATTACTATGCAATTGCTCTATCTCAGGAAGAATTGATAGATGTGGTTGGAACCTGCAACCCACTGTGCAAAACTTTTTCCCCCTTCTATAATTTCCTGTAACTCTTCTAAAGAATCATTATTCCTTATTACATAGCTCTGGCATGCCACCTATTTAGATAAATGCGTGAACAAGTATGCAGTAAATATTCGTAGTAGCCCATGTGTCAACGATATATGTCACTAATTAGATAATTTAGTGGTTCAAATAAATAAATAAGAAAATAGAAGAACACCCAGGAAAATCCTGAAATAAAACATAGACTCCTTGTAGGGGTCTGAGTATATAGGACAGCTTTTCAGGCTCATAGTATCATCTTGTATTCTGGCAGCCTATCAGAAGGTCCCAGAAAGGCTGAAAGAGACTGCTTACAGATGGGAAAAGAAACAGCGATGTATTAGAAAATGGAGGAGATGGATTCATTTTGTCAGCGTGCATGACAGGTGCATGACATCTGTTTGGGCCTCCTCAGCAAGCCACACACTTGTTACCTAAGCAGGTCCAGTAGGGAGTGCTCTCAAGAGATACATGGACCTTTTTCTCTGTTCCACCCTCTTTGTTTTGTTGAGTTTGCTATTTTACCATTGTGTTGATGCAAAGATAACCGGGCTCAGAGTTTGAAAATGATGAGTTTGAGTCCTCACTCTGATGCAAAGCGGGAAAATTCCTTATTCAACTTGGGTCTTAATTTTCTTATCTGCAGAATGGGAATGGTCATCATTTTGATAATAACGACAATGGCAGTGCTAATGAAGCTCAGATGAAGCAGCGCACATGGAAGCCCTTTGCAGAGTCTAGAGTCTAAACAGACATAAAAAGAGTTGTGGATATATTTTTTTTCATTTTTAAATCAAGGAATGTGATATAGGCATATAAAGCAACAATTTAGAGAATCAAGAAATTAGAAGCTACTATTTACTGGGTTCCTCCTTTATATTCTGAGCTAGACTTTTCCTACAGGTTGTCCACTTGGATGGATCCAAGTAAGAAGGCTGTTTTTCACATTTAACCGATAGAGAAACTGAGAATTAGAGATATTCAGTGTAACTTGCCCAAGGCCAAGTGAGATGCTGGAATAACACCTACCTCCCTCTGGCTTTATCCCCCATGCCTCCCGTGCTGCTCATACATGCTGTGTTGCTTCTAGGTTAAAGTTTAAAGGACTTACTCTGTTTTTGAAGAAATGAAAAGATTTCAGTTTGAGTTGTCTAAAGAAGTTGACTGTATCGACCAAACTCACAGAGCGATCCTCCTCAACCGGCACCGGCTATATGAACAAGTCAGAGTTCTGTTCTCATAAATGCAATTATCCCAAACTCAGTCAGTTTGATTAAGGGTCTCTGTGGTGACCTCATCAAGTGGTGTTAAACAAAAATAATTGGATCTACTGAATCCTGAGATCTGACTGATTAGCTCCTGATGCATGAATCTGGCCTTAGCTCTTTCTACTGATGTGTTAGAATGGGAGGGAGATGGATTCACTTGGTCAAACAGCTAAAGCTGTGTCTTCTAGACGTGGTTAAACTAGTCATGGTCCCCTCTGGTATGTTAATTTCTCAAATATAGATAGGATAAATCCTACACATGGCCATTAAGCAATCATATAAAAAGTGAACTTATTCATATCTGGGTTTACCTAGCTGTAATTAAGAGCATTAGTTACTTTATTTAGCAAATAGTTTACACTTGACAGGTGTCCGTAGCAAAGGAAAACAGTAGGAATGCAAGGATGAATCAAATTTAGATGATTGTACCCATCATCAGAGCACTCGTTAAAAGCCCCTGCTGTAATTGTTAAACAATAAAACTATGGATGCATGAATGGATAAAATATGGATACATGAACAGGTAGATGGATGAATAAACTGATGGATGGATGGATGAATAAATGAAACTGTCTTAATTACCTAGACACCTTTTCAATTTTTTTCTGATTCAGAGGAGGTCTCAAATCCATTTATTAATATACTCTATGGCTAACTCTGGTATCAGAATGAATCTTTTTATGTTTCATATTGATATTCTCCTATTGCAAAATGTCTTCCTTTTTATTGATAGCTGAAGCTCTGGACTTGTCTCTTGTCTAGGTTTTGTCTCTTAGTCAAGTCTTCCCCAACTGTCACTCTGATTGCACTCTGCATGGACTTGAATCAGGGTTAATCTCTATGTCTCTCTTCCAGCCTCCCTGGGATTCACCTAGTACCCAAATCAGTGCCCACAGGAGTAAAATTCTACACAGTGGGTAAATGAATAGATGCTAATCAATGGAACATTGCTGGGTGGATAGAAAAATGGATAGCCATGTCTTCAATGCTTGTTCCTCCAACATTAACAGCAGTGCCTGGCTCATAATATGTGATTATAGATTGGGTGAATAGGTGGTTAGATGATTGAGTAAAAAAGTGATTAGGTGACTGAGTACAGAAATGGTGGGTGATGAGTGGATGATGAATGGATGGAGGCCTCTGTGCATGAATGAAAGGATAAATTACTGGGTGGGTTATTGAATCAGTGAGTGGCTAAATGGAGGAGTTGATAAGTGGGTGAATGATTTAAAGGGAGTATATGCATAGATTTCTGCATCAATAAACCAATGAATGGATGGGTGAATATATGGAAGTATAGCTGCCTGGATAAGGCTTGGGAGGATACAAGCATAAGTGAACGAATGTGTGAATAAAGGAACAGATGGTGGGATGAATGTGTGGATTGCAGCCCTAAAGCTTGTTGAGTGCTGAAAGAGCACAGGCTAAGATGTAAACTCTGCCCTGATTTTGGCCAAAGTAAACAATCCTCTTGGTTTAGGGAAATGATGCTGCTGACTTTGAGAAGATTCAGGGCATTGTACACAAGGGCATGGAAAGTCTGACTTACTGGCCAGAAGAGTGATAATGACTGGCGGTTTCCAAGCACTGTTTATAAAATAACCAAAAAGGCAATGAGTGTGTTTCTTGGGTTCCTTCAGACCACAGTGAGGAGGGATGTAACCTCAGCAGGGACAGCCTTATGTAAAAGGCTAGCCAGCACAGTCTGCATGACTGCCTTGGGGTTACAGACCTGCTACTGACCAGATGGGCTTGATTACTTTATGCCCTTCTCTTCTCTTCTCTTCTTTCTCTTCCTTCTTTCCTTCCTTCCTTCCTTCCTTCCTTCCTTCCTTCTCTTCCATTTTTTCCCTACTACCAGGCAGGGATAAACCAGGTCCAGAAAACAAGGACTCCTAAGAACTGACCAATGCTTTGCTTTGAAATCTGGAGCTTCACTTGGGAGGCTGGTTCAGGTCTCAGGTTAAGCTGGCTGGAGGATTCCCCTCTCTTATGATCACTACCTACCTCTTCTACTACTGCCTAAGAGGATAGATCCTCTATCACTACCACCTAAGAGGTAGGTAGTGATCCTAAGATGGGGGAATCCTAGAGGGACTGCGTCTGGTGAGAGCCTTCTTGCTAGTGAGACTCTCTGCACAGTCCTGAGATGGTGTGGGGTATCACATGGCAAAGGGACTGAGTGTGCTAGCTCAAGTCTCTCTTCTTCTTCTTATAAAGCCACCAGTCTCACTCCCATGATAACCCATTAATCCATGAATGAATCAATCATGAGGCCAAACCGTCATGACCCAATCATCTCTTAGGGTTAGGGTTATATATTATATATACATTCTGATTAACTGAGAGGATCTCTGATGTAGTAGAATAAGCAAGGGGCTTGGAGCCAAACTGATGTTATTGTCTAGTGACCTTGGAAAGTTTTCTATACTCCCAAAGTCTGCTTTATTTGCTAAAAACAGTGAAGCATGAGTATGATTATAAAAACACCTGCCTCATGTCATTATTGTAAGACTTAAAAGAGATAATGTGAAAACATTCGTACTTGACTGGCTCATATTAGATGTCTTATTTAAGTTAGTACTTCTTTTTTTTTTTTTTTTTTTTTTGGTTAATTGTTTAATTCCTCTTCCATAGTTACGGTACAGCAAAGTAAGTGGGTTAAATATCAGGTGGGCTTATTCACTTGGTCTGTTGAAGGCTTTTCTCTTGGGTTGCAAAGGAGAAGACTCCTGTACCCTCATTCATGTAGTCAGCCTAGTTGAGCTGGTTAACCCCAGAATGTTTTTGACCCATTCTCCCACAGGTTGACTTTCCAAGACGGGAGGGAGGGGCAATCAGTATTAGTTAGCATTTTCCTATGTTACTGCAAATATTGCTATTTATCCAATTTCATTGAGCTCAATGAGAAAGCAAGCTATTAATTTACTATCCCTGAGAACATCTGAGCCCAACAAGGCCAGGGTCTTTCCTGGTCCTGGGATGAGATTAGCCCTGTTAGATGTGCTCTGACTGTACCATGAGCTTTCCCTCTGTCTTATATTGCTTTCTGTTGCTTATAACAGAATATCTGAAACTGGGTAATTTATAGACAAAGGGAAATTATTTCTTACAGTTATGGAAGCTGAGAAGTTCCAGGTGGAAGGACTGCATCTGGTGAGAGCCTTCTTGCTACTGGGACTCTTTGCAGAGTCCTGAGATGGTGCAGGGTTTCACATGGTAAAGGAACTGAGTGTGCTAGCTCAGGTCTCTCTTCCCCTTCTTATAAAGCCACCAGGCCCACTCCCATGATAATCCATAAATCCATTAACCTATTAATTCATGAATGAATCAGTCTATTCATGAGGGCCAAGCCCTAATGACCCAGTCATCTCTTAAAGGCCTCACCTTTCCATACTGCCACATTGGGGATTAAGTTTTCAACATATGAAATTGGGGAGACACATTCAAACCACAGCACTCTCTCATAATATTCTTATGTTGTATCATGATTGCTTGTATAATGCCTTTTCTCCCCAGTAGACAGTAAGACATATAAGGACAGATGTTGTGTTGACTTATTTACTGTTGGATTCCAGCAATACACACATAGTAGAAACTTCAAATAAAATATTTGTTAAAAACCGAATAGCTAAACTTTGGTCTTTTTCACAGCATCAAAAGAAAGATTTTGTTCACCATTGAATCCTCAGCTGCTAGCACGAAGTCTGGAAGTAGAGGGGGATTTAGTCAGGGTTATTTGAATGTAAGCAACAGAAATGAACCCTGATGAACTTTGCATATAATAGTGGGTGTGTTGAAAGGTATTGGGTACCTCAGATTATAGGGAAGGGAATAGCCAAAAATTCAAAAGCAGTCTCTTTAGCACAAAAACACTGGATGCTATTTAGCTGCAATTGCCTTTTGACAAGCTGGTTCTAGTTGAGGTTTAAGCTTCTGAAAGTAAAAGTGGGATTGGCCTAAGTTTTAGCAGCAGAAGGGGAACGGATATTGGCCAAATCAGCAAACAAAGGTCCAGAGTGTTGAGAAAGGAGGTAATGTTGAGACTTTTCTCACCCACTCCCCAAGTGGGTAGACTCCTGCATCATTGCTCAGAAGTGTTAGAAGCCATTTACCCCATCACCCTTCCTGTTCCCAGATATTTCAAAGAATTGGAAAAGTGTCTGCGTCACACTGGGAAGGCCACAGAACAAAGTAAGTCTTTTCTGGCCCGAACCTCGCATGGCATATGTGGAAAACCCAAGCTCTGCTGGAATCCTGTTACACTATACGAAGAGCCAGAGCCTAAATTATGGGTACTCTGAGGACAGAATTTCAGACTTTGCTCTGGCTTTTGTCAGCTTAAGACTCTTAAGGTAGTTTACACAAAGATTTGTATGTCTGAATTTTTCCCTGGCAGGTTCTCAGTACAACCTAGATAAAACAAACCCCAAATATTTGTGGTTAGCAACAATAAAGAATTTTCAAGTTGCCTGACATCTCCTATCCATGTAGATCACCACCTAGGATCAATATTCAGCTCTGAGACAAAGGTAGAGAGATGGATGGTGGGAAATTTTTTCCACGGTTTGAGCACCATCCAAAAGTAAAATCATTCTCTAACACCTTCTCTTCTCTCTCTCTCTGTCACTCACACACACACACACACACACACACACACAGAGGAACACACGCACCCCACATACTTTTTTTTTCTTTACCTCCAAAGGGCTCTGTCAGAGCTATGCCAAAGAAATGCTGATATCTCCCTTGAATGCCCAATCACCAAATAAAGTATCACCCAAAAAACTATTGTTTGCCAACATTGCAGAAAAGGGAAGGAGCATTTAAAAGTGAGCTTTTTCACAGTCTTTCCTTTAAAATCTCCTGATTCTGGGTTATACCCTTTGCTTCCATGACAATCTGCTCTCAGATTCCAAAGTTAAGCAGAAGGACTATTCCACGGTGGTAAACAGAAGACGGTTTACACAAAAAAATATAGATTTCCTTTAAGCACTTGGCTTAAGCCTTTAGTAAGTTGTATTTACATTATTATTGTTTATGTTCCCAGAAGTCGGCGGGAGGATGGCCTTGTTGCAGTTTATGTGGTTTCATGATTCACGCTTGATGAGGCAGCTATCACACAGGGCGGGGAGGAGGAGAGGGGCCAAGTCAGGGAAGCACAAAGGAGATGAGAGCTCGCTCGCTTGTGGGATGCACGGCCCTCACGTAATGGTGTAGCCAAGGACCTGGGGGTTTCTGAGTCAGTCTTTCAAATTCCCAGACATGTTTATCGGTTTTGAGTTTCAAAACTGGCCCACCCAGAATAAAACCCTTTTGCACCTGATGTGTTTTACGTGGCCTGTGCTTCAGGGAATTCTCTTGAGACAGAAGTTTCTTCCCCAGCTGTCAGCTTGACAATGCACTCAGTTAAAGCTACTCGCCTCCAGGGTCCTGACCATGCCGCACAGGATCTGCTTCTCCGGCCGTGCCATGGTGCGCATCCAGATGTCTTCCCTTGGATGGCGTTGGTGGGGAAGGGAAATCCAATGGCTAGGGCCAGAGGTTTTCTGGCCTTAAATTTTAGTGGGCAATCTCCGTGAGCCGTGTCCTGTTGTGTGTCCAGTTCAGGGTCACATTATACACTAATATTTCCGAGCCGGATTTTGAAGACTGGATAAGACAAAATAATAAGGAAAGCATGTTCTCTTTTGTGAGGCATTGGGACAGAACAGAAAACAGCCTGCATTTTAGAGACATTCAGGTCTTTTTTGTTTGTTCCCAGATTCTTTTTTTATTTTTTGAGATGGAGTCTCGCTGTGTCACGCAGGCTGGAGGGCAGTGGCATGATCTTGGCTCACCTCATCCTCTGCCTCCCAGGTTCAAGAGATTCTCCTGCCTCAGCCTCCTGAGCAGCTGTGATTACAAGCGCCCACCATCACACCTGGCTAATTTTTGTATTTTTAGTAGAGGCAAGGTTTAACCATGTTGGCCAGACTGGTCTCGAACTCCTGACCTCATGTGATCCACCCGCCTTGGCCTCTCAAGGTGCTGAGATTAGAGGGATGAGCCATCTTGCCCAGCCTGTTTTGTTTTTAAGACTGGCTCTGCTACTTACTAGCTCCACGGCTTTGGGCAAATTTCTTAACCAATTTGTGCCTTAATTTACTCATCTGTAATTGGGAGATACTCTGTACCTCATAGGCTTCTGAGTGGCTTAGATGAGATAATGAGTGTAATACACTTGGCATAGTACCTAATAAATAATAAGCTCATAATACTGGTAGCAAGACTTAAAACATATTTTTGTTATATAAACGCAGCAGGCAGGAAAGCAGAACTGCTAGAGTGGCATGGAGGTTAGTCAAGAGGAATTGCCTGGGCCATGTTTTAGAGTCCATGGAGGTGCGTGTGTGTGTGTGTGTGTGTGTGTGTGTGTGCGTGCGCTGTTAATGGCTTTGGCATGGAAAGTTAGGGGTGTTTAAAGAAACCTCAAGTTGCAGACTCCCCTGGGAGTAGGATGCAGCTCATATTCCATTTGGGTGTAAGTCTAATGGAATTACGTCTCATGGAGTTAGGGACTCTTGGTCCTCTGAGACTTCACAGCACCATTTTTACCAATTTTTCTGGGCACCACATGTCCTGGACACTTGAGATTTTAACTTATAAGCTTCCTTTGATAGAAGCTCAGCTCAGATTTGGCCACTAAAGAATTAGTATTTAGGGACAATGTCTGTTATCAACATCTGCTAAATTGGACCACCAGATCTCAACTCCTAAGCTAACCCATTTATTCCTGTATTCCTTTATAAAAACAAATATTTATTGAGTACCCCTCTGTGTGCCAGGGTCTATGCTCAGTGGTAGGGATATTACGGGGAGCAAAAGACGTAAGTCTTTATTATTAAGCATAGATTCTAGTGAGGAAGACAATCATAAATAATCACAAAGTAAACACAAATTATCAATGGCTTTCAGCGCTGTGAATGAAAGGAGCAAGTGTCTATGAAAGCAGAAAGGAGAATATCTAGGAATCTTCGGTGAGGGTTGTCAGGAAGGTCCCCCTGAGGGGGTAAAAGCTGAACTGAAAAATAAGGAGGAATTGGCAAAGTTAAGTGGCCAGAGAGATGCTGTAGTGTGTTCTGATGATTTCCTGCGCCACAACAAATCACCCCCAAAATTTGGTGGCTTCCATCAATAGTTTATGGTGGACTTTATCCTTTGGGTAGTGTTTGTGTAAAGTGTTTGTGTCTCAGTTTCAGTGAAGTTACTGGGATTACAGAGGCATGAAGGCTTGGCTGGACTGGACGACCCAGTTGGCCCCTTCACATAACTGGCAGTGGATCCTGGCTGGGGTCTAGGAGCTCAGCTGGGCCCATCCCATGGTGCATCTCCCCCAGGCCTCTCCATGAAGCTGGGCTTCCCACAGCACGGCAGCTGGGATTCAAAGGGGAGCATCCCATGAGTGAGTTCCAAGGGCCCCACTCAGAAGCTGCAGGAGTTTTATGACCTAGCCTCAGCAATCCCAGAATATCCCCTCTACCCCATTCTAATGGTCAAGTGATTTGCCAAAGCCAGCCCAGATTCCAAGAAAAAGGAAGAAATAAGCCATACTTCTCAGCCGGGAGGAGGCGTAGACATGCAGGGAGGGAGGACATCATTGGCAACCCCCTTGGGAGTAAGCTACTGAGTGTACCTTTTGCTCTCTCTGTTCCTTCTATTTGGGATGATCCTCCCAGAAATACTCACACAATCTGCGGCAATGAGATCTCAGTTTTAGAATAGCTCTTCATTTCGAAATGTCTCTTCCTCTAAATATCCTCTTCAAAGTGGGTTTCACCAACCTTTGCAGGCAGTCACTCTCTGCCTCATGACTCTGTTTAATTATTTTTATAACACTTATCACTCCAAAATTATCCCTTTATTGGACTGTTTTCTTGTTGTCAGTCTTTCCGTGACTGAACCTACCCTCACACACACATAAAACATAAGCCCCATGAGGTCACATCCTTGCTTATAAATGCATACCCTAGAAATGTGCCCAACATTAAGTGGACACTGCATATTTATCCACGGAAATAAGAGGATTCTGGGCAAAAAACAAATGGCACACATGAAGATGTATTGTGAAATGCTGCAAGTGTACCTTACGTTCTGGTATGCAAACACTCCAGTTCCAACCTGTCTGATGTATACCCCAAATGGCTTATTTCATGGCTGCGTGAAGCTCACTGAATTTGGGCTATTTCTCACACTTCCCAAAAATAACTGAAAGAAGAGCAACAGCAAAAAGCACATGGGTTTAGGGGAGAGAGTCCTTGGAGCTGCAGAGTGTAAAGAGAGAGCCATGAACAACTAATGTGACGAACTGGCTATATTCATAGAAATAATTCTGTGCTTTTCCATGTAGATACCAGAATATTAGTTCATTTGTTTCTCACAACATCTTTACAAGGTTGATATTTTAATTTTTTTATACTTGATGACAACTGGAGCATAGGGAATTTTCTCTAGGGTCTCCAGTTTAATATTGGTAGATACTGGGTTCAAATATAGATCTGCTTTACCTCAGAGCCCTGCATGTTTTGCATAATAGCCTAAGGTTGAAGAAGAAAATAGGGGAAGATTAAATGTCCAAACTGAAACCCAGAATGATATATTTTCCCTGTGGCATTGAATCAACTTGCAGAGGCCCATGATAACTGAGTTGGCCCCAAAAGGCAAGAGGTTGCCTCTGATTATAAGGCAGGGATCTGATTCCTGCCTCAATTACAGCTGAATAACTACTAGTTAGGAATCACAAAAGTGCCAACATTAGGGCAGTGGGGACGAGGAAAGATCTGCCGGTTGCTGGAGATGGAGGCAAAGGCACTCAGAGTTGGGACACTTCGTCAAGCCCAAACCAAAGCCATCAGAACATGATGTTCTTGACGAGATGCGAGGGTGGGAGAGGGAGGCTGTGGCTGGGGAGGTTGTCGGCAATCCATCTGATTTAATTTGGAGAGACAAGAGAAGGTTTCTTTTCTGAGATTTTTGAAAAGCAACCTCAATGTATCTCTTGCAGACCTTCAAAGCAATGGTAGAGGCAAGGGAAGAATTTACCTAAAGCTGGTTCCCATAATTTCCAATGGAGTGTCCATCTCTTGGTGAATAGAAAAGTGTGTGTGTTAAGTCACACTGAGAACCCTGGGGCTCTCTCTTCACACTCTGCAGCCCCAAGGGCTCTCTCCCCTAAACCCAAGTGAACCATGATTATTTTAGTATCTTGCTGTGCTTGAATGGTCTTCTTACTTGATAATGCAGTCTGTGTTTCGAGCTGTTTTCCTCTTTCTCTTTGCTTCACATGGGAAACACTTAAATACATTTTTTAAAGGATATATACCTATAAAAACTTTCTTTAAGTCAGACCATCTGTGTTGGCAGAAACTTTAGGTTTTTGTCTGGGAATTGGAATTTCTTTTTCTTGTTTTCTCCAGTTTTTTTGAGAAGGCCAGGGAAAAATAACAACAACAAAAGTCCCCAAGTAATAATTTTTTAAAAGCTTCTAAAGAATATCTGGAAATGAGAGAAAGTAAAATGCTTAGGAGACATTTCAAAAACACTTGAATAATCTGTCCTTTCTCTGAAAGAGTATACAAATAAAGAGCTCACTTAATTACCAAGGAGTTTGTGTTGGACTTGAAGAACCAATGGTGCATGTAACTCGTTTCTTACCTGGGACGTGTGTGCTAAAGCCAAGGTCAGCTTCCCAGAAAAAATATTAGATAGTCTTGGAAGTTGAGAGGAAGTGTGGTGGGTGGAAGTGGAGAATGATTCAGCCAGCGAAGATCAGCATTAAAGTTGATGTTCTTGGCCTCCATGTTAAACCTTCCTGCCCACCAAGGTAACTGTGACCTCAGCTGACCCTACACCTCCCAGAAGTAACTCAGAACCCTCAACTCCAGTTCTTGCCCATCCGAGATACTTCCCTGGTTTGTTGCTGCTATCATTTTTTCACACCTGGACTCACACTGTGAATGGCAAATGAGTCAACTAAAAGCAAACTGAGGGAGTAATAGGAGCCTCCCCTCCCTGGGTAAACATGTCCATGGTTGGTGAAACTCTGACTGATGCTCTAGTCTTCATGGTGATATTATTGAGCCCAGGCATGCAATGGGGTGAAGGGATGTGATGCCTGTTTCCAGAATTTTACAAACGTTTCTCTAGTCAAGTGAAACTCCCTAATATAATGTTTTGAAAACACTCAGAAAACCTGAGCCCTGGACCAAAGGGGAATTGGATGTTATGTAGACTGGTCACAAAGAGATTCAAAAATAGGTAGTCAATGAAGGAGGCTGTCTCTTCTCCTTGCCTGAATTAAGTCTGTTTCTATAATTGGCCCTGTAACGGGTACTCACTTAGGAAGTCAGGAAGTCAGGTCACTTGGTCCTGGGAAAGGCTGCACCTACCACTGATTGATTGTGTGCCTGGGGAATGTCACCTGCCCTCTCTGAGCCCATTTTCTCAGATGTAATGAGATGAGTGGTTTTCAAGCCAAACCCCTTTCAGTTCCAGGTATTGTTCCGAGAGGTTCCGGGTTGTAAACTGAAAGCGTGGGGTGCTTGGCTCACTCCCACCAGATCATCCATTTTCGTAGACCGAGAGTCTGCATAAAATTTCATTTATTAAAAGAGTTACATTGTTTAGTTGACAGAAGCTTGATAATCTTCAAGTTACTGATTTCTAAACTCTAATGTTCACACAAATAGCCCAGAGCTCCTGTGAAAATGCAGATTCAGATTCCGTAGACTTGCAGTGGGACCCAAGAATCTGCATTTTAATAAGCCTTCTGTAACAAAGTCCTAGACTACTAAACTAGGGTCTTTCTTTTCAAATGCATTGACTTGGGGTTCTACTTTTACAGCAAAGTGACCAATGAGAATACTAAATTTCCCAGAGCTTGAGAAGTGAACTGTTTTAGGATCTTTTTATTGGGATGGGAGGTACTGACTATTGGGGTCCAGGATTCCAGGAGGCACAAAGTGCAAAACTTTCTCTAGCAGGTAGGCTTTGAGAGCAGAGAAGAAACGGGCTATCTTAGGACTCAGGATTGAAGGTAAATTTCCTGGGCCTCATAGGGGTGAGATAAATGAACTTACCATGTCCCCTCTTCACGTGGGCTTCTCCACCCCCTTCCCTTCTCCAGTGCTGGTGGTAGCAGTGGTTACATTGCCCTAGTTCTAGGGGAACATGATTGAGTTCTAGCTCCTGCATGAGATGAAGCACAATCAGGATGGGAATCTTGGGATAACAGGCAGCCACATGCTCCTAGCGCCTGCAGTGGAGGCACTTGGTTGACGTGCCTGGGTGTCGATGGTAACAATGGGAACAATGATTGTGCCATGTAAGGATCAACATCTAGGAAAAGCTGTGATGGCCTCTAGGCTCAATAGATCCCACTCAAGATCTCTCTCCAGTGCAGGGGCTAAAGAACTGGCAGAACGGCCTTTCTCAAACAGATTTGCTCCTTGGTAAGTGATGGATGCGTCTATGACAAAAGGAGAAAGTACAGAAAGGGGTGTGATGAGAAATTAAAGTCATGTTATTTGATTTCTAAAGAGAATGAACTTCATCTCATGCCCCAAGTTTGCAGGACATTTTGGTTTCATTATTATACCTTACCTTGCCACTATTTTAATCTGTATCAGTGGTTTCAAACTAAAAATGATTAAGAGGCTGATGGTCCACAAGACACTCTTTCAAAACTTGGGTCTGGGCTTAATAACTAGAATATATAAAAACCTAAAATCATAGAATAACAACTTGATCAAAAAATGGTCAAAAGATCTGAACAGACATTTCTCAGAAGAAGACATACAACTGGTTAACAGGTATATGAAAAAATACTTAACACCACTAGTCATCAGAAAAATGCAAGTCAAAACCACAATGCAATATGACTTCATCCTAGTTGAAATGGCTTTTATTAAAAAGACAGGGAATAGTAGACACTGGTGAGGATATGGAGAAAAAGGAACTCCCACACACTATTGGTGGGAATGTAAATTAGTACAGTCACTAGGAAGAATAGCATGGAGGTGTCTCAAAACACTAAAAACAGAACTACCATATGATCCAGCAATTCCACTACTGGGTATGCATCCAAAAGAAGGGAAATTAATAAATCAGAAAGATATCTGTACTCCCATGTTTATTACAGCACTATTCACAGTAGTCAAAATATGAAATCAACCTAAACTCCCATCAATGGACGAATGAATATAGAAAATGAGGTATATATACATAATGAAATATTATTCAGCCATAAACAGAATGAAATCCTGTGATTTGCAGCAATGAGGATGTCATTGGAGGTCATTATGTTAAGTGAAATAAGTCAAGTACAGAAGACAAGTATCATATGTTCTCACTTATATGTGGGAGCAATAAAAGTAGATCTCCTGAAGACAGACAGTAGGTTGGTGGTTACCCGAGTCCAGGAAGGGTGGGAGTTGGGGATAAAAAGAGGTTGATTAGGCTGGGTGCAGTGGCCCATGCCTGTAATCCCAACATTTCGGGAGGCCGAGACGAGTGAATCAGCTGAGGTCAGGAGTTTGAGACCAGCCTGGCCAAGATGGCGAAAACCCATCTCTACAAAAAATACAAAAATTAGCCAGGCATGGTGGCATGTGCCTGTAATACCAGCTACTGGGGGGCTGAGGCAGGAGGATCATTTAAACCTGGGAGGCAGTGGTTGTGGTGAGCTGAGATCGTGCCACTGCACTCCAGTCTGGCAATAGAGAGAGACTCCATCTTAAAACAAAAAAAAGAGGTTGATTAAAGTGTACAAATGTACAGTTAGATTGAAGAAATAAGACCTAGTGTTATAGTGATTAATAAGGTGACTATAGTTAACATTAACCTACTGCACATTTGAAAATAGCTAGAAGAAAATAGTTTATAATGGGACAATCTAAGATGCAATCATTGAGCTGTATCATCAGACACAGCTGACAAAGGACAAATCCAGGATCAAAGAGAGAAAATACAAATGAGAATCAGAGGAAGAGAAGATAAAGACGAAGATAGCTCAACCTCAGGACCAGAGGCTGAAGGAGAAAGGTAAGTGAGCAAGAACTTTCCCAACAAGATCGAGCAGTGAATTCCACTTCATGTTTAAAGCTTTGATTCCCTGTTTTCTTTTGCAGGCTGATGCTGAATCAGGTTATAATCAACTTTAAAAAGCGAATTTTCATTACTAAAAATATCAGAGAGAAAGAGCCACGAAGGTTTTGTGAGAACTTAAAAAGATCCCCAGAGGTTATACAAGAGAAAGAAACAACTCAGATAAAAGAGACTTTAGCAGTGTGTGTGTGTGTGCGCGCGTGTTTGTGTGTGTGCATAAAAGAGAAAGGGAAAGGGAAAAATTAGAAAACAGGATAAGAAGGAATCTCATTTTCCATCACTTGTTTTAAAATGTTGACTTAAACTAGGGACAAAGTACTGTGATATTACGCCCATTTTATAGAAGAGAAAATGGAGACATGACAGCCATGATCTCTGCCTTCATGGAGCTCATAGTCCATGAAAGTCTGGGTACTCACAAGATCGCCCATGGATCAGCCAGCCTCTTTAGGAGCTCGTCAGAAGTGTGGAGTTTCAGGCTCTATCTCCAAACTACTTGAATTAGTATGTTCTTTTAAAGCTGGTTTCCAGGCTATTTGGGTGCCCATTAAAACTTAAGAAGATGGCCAGGCACGGTGGCCCACAGCTGTCATACCAGCACTTTGGGAGGCTGAGGTGGGTGGATTGCTTGAGGTTAGAAATTCAAGACCAGCCTGGTCAACATGCTGAAACCCCATCTCTACTAAAAATACAGAAATTAGCCGGGCGTGTTGTCACATGCCTGTAGTACCAGCTACTTGGGAGGCTGAGGGAAGATAATTGCTTGAACCTGGGAGGTGGAGGCTGCAGTGAGCTGAGGTCAAGCCACTGTACTCAGTCTGGGCAAGACAGCGAGACTCCGTCTCAAAAAAAAGATGCATTATAGCATAAATGTAAGGCCAACAGAGAAGAAAGAGGAAACACGAGAGCTGGCAGCCCAGGCAATGGACAGGCTATGTGGAAGAAATGAGCAACCTGGGTATGGTCTGGAAAAGTGAGTGGTTTGATAAACAAGAGCAGGAGAGGAGAAGTGCAGAGAGAAATACCTGAGGCTGGGCCAGACGGCTTGGGTGAGTTTGCACTCCTGCCTCTTAGGAGCTGTGAGACGTTACTGAGCCTCGGTTTCCTGAACTGTAAAAAGGGAACAATATTAGTATCTGTTTCACAAACTTGTAGCGAAAGATTGAGTCAAAATACAGAAAGTTCTTAGCCGAGTCCTGGTGTACAGCAAGCCCTATGTAAGTTGGCTATTGTTATTATGCTGATTATCCCTAGAGCATGGTGGCTCTGAGGACTTCCTGGGTGGGACACACTGCCCCCTGGAGGAATGTGCAGTTAGAGTAAAAGCTAGGTGGTTGCCCCTGAAAACAAATTGCCCACCCAGGCACTTTCTAAATTGTCCTAGAAAACGAGCTTAAAAACCATCCCTTTATTTATTTTTACATTTTTATTAGCATGAATAATGTTTCTTTTAATTACATAATCACGGATAATAATAGTAATGATAACAACCAATGTTTATCTAACGTCCATGACATGCCAGATACTGTGCAAAACCTTTTACAAGCATTAAATTTAATTCCCCATTTAATTCTCTGAAAATCTCTATGAGGTGTTGAATAATTGTATCCCATTTTTACAAATGGGAAATGAAGACCAGCAGACAGATAAGAAGCACGGTTATGATGATAAGACCACCTGGTGGAGGCCTGGGCAGGATGTGACAGGGACATCTAAGTGCATAGCCCCCCTGACATTGCTCTCTGCCGCACTCATATACCCAGCTTCCAGTGCTCAATTTTACCTCGTGTTAGGCAGAATCCCAATGACAGCCCCCAAGATTCTGGTTCCCTTGTTATTGAAAAACCCTTATCTATGTGCTACTGTGAAGGGATTTTGCGGATGCAATTAGGTGATGTTAACATGTGGAGAGAAAGTGCACGTGGACCTGACTCAGTCAGGTGAGCCCTTTAAAAGCAGAGCATTTCCACCAACTGGAGGCAGAAGGGAAGTCAGTGAGATTTAAAGTACAAGGGTGACTGGACCAGCCATCACTGGCTTTGAAGATGAAAAAGGCCATGTAATGAGGACCAAATAGAGGTCTCTAGAAGCTGAAAGTGGTCCCGGCTGACAGCCAGGAGGAAAACTGACACTTCAGTCCTTGCAACTGCAAAGAACTGGATTTGACCAAGGAACAAAATGAATTTGGAAGCAAATTCCTCCCCAGAGCCTGGAGATAAGAGCCCAACCCAGCCAATACCTTGACTTTTGCTTTTAAGACCCTAAGCAGAGAATCTGGCCAAGCTTACCTGGACTTCTGATCCATAGAAATTGTGAGACAGTAAATTATTGTCCTTTAAAATCTCTAAGTTTGTGGTAATTTGTTCCGTAGAAATAGAAGATAAAGACAATCTCCATTAAGATCACATTTCAGTATAAAGTTAAGTTGTCACTCAATGTCCCTATAGGTTCTTGGAAACTGCCACTTTCAGTGAAATAACATAAAGCAGGTGTTGGAATAACACCATTTTATTCAACTTTCTTTATAATGTTAATGAGAACAAAATTGGTTTCATTATATGTGATTTCACTCTGTATCTTTTTTGTTGGATCAAGGGACATTGTTTGACATTTTCTCAAAGAAACATAAAAATTGATCCAAATATATTTCCTGAAGAAACGAATGGATGAGGCTTAGAGGTTTCTGCTTTTGATCACAGATTCTGGCATCAGGCTTCCCAGAGTCCAAGTCCAGCTTCCTCCCTTAAGAGTTGTTTGGACTTAAGTCTTTTTATCAATCATTCTGGGCCTCAGTGTCTTCTTTCATAAAATTGGGATAATAATAGGGTTGTTGGGAGACTCCAATGATGTAAGACTCAAAGCATTTGATTCACTGCTCAGCACATAGAGATCACTCAGTGAGTGGTATCTGTACATGTGATCTTAACCTGGGTGGGTTCATGAGTGAATAAACTCCAGCGAGAAGGAGATAAGACATCACCACCATTAACATCGCTCTCAGGTTTTGAAACTCAGGCCACATGTTGTACTAGGTCAGATCACAGGCATTTCTGGATTTGTGAACCTGATGGATGATTCCCACGCAAGACCATGGCATATGGAACCACACCCTAAAGGAAATGTTTGGATAATCCAAATACTGAGTCCACTTGGAAACCAGGAGAGCCACATGGCTCGGCCTGGGATGCTCCTGGAAATGTTGGGATCATGGCCAATTTGGCCATCTAAACTGCTGACTCAGGGAGTGGATTCCTCAGAGAGGGTCCCCTAAATAACAGGAGCTTCAATTCAATCAAAACCATAGAGTCGGTACCCCAGGTAGACAAAGCCAGACTTCAGCAGTAGCCTCATTCACAACAACTGTTCATTCTAGGCCTTGCCAAGGAGCCAAAGGTAGAAACCTACAAACTAAGCCCCTGTTTCAATTGAGTGGGTATTACTCCTTTTTTTTTTTTTTTTTTTTTTTTAAAGGTTACTTAGCTGGGGGCACCATGTTTATGGCTTTTTTGTTGTTGTTGTTCAGTTCTATCATGCCTTTTCTGGAGGAAACAAATGTAAAAAGAAAATAGTTTTGTCACCGAAAAAATAAAAAGAGAGAGATACTAAAGGTAAAATAGCACCCTGGCACACAAGGGCAACTGGATCTTTTAATTAGAGCTGGGTGCAACCTGACATCATAAAATCTGCCATATAGGGAAAGAAGGAGGGTTCCGTCCACACCCAGACAATGACTGCAGTCTCTCCTGCAACTTAACTACCAATTTTGGCAACTTGGCTTGTTTTCCTCCAAGTATGTATTATTTACAGAGCTATCATACAAGTGTGATTTCTACCTTTATGCCCCCATACCCCTAGCCCTCTAATTTTAACAAGTTAGGAAACATCATGGCCCACTGCGGAGGAGGAAACTGGAATATTTGTAAATAACTGGTGAATGCAAAGATCCATTTCAACTGAGGGAAAGAAAATAAAAAAGAATGCAGAGTACCGCGTGGTCCCTGTAACGGGTGAACATTCAGGATCTGGTGCACGGAGGAAGGGACAAAAGCCGAGAGGGCTGGCCAGAACAATGGACCATCACAGATGCTGGGTTATGTAACTGGGTTATTTGAATTCACAATTGTGAAGGCAACAATTGTAGAAGGCCTGTCCTCCTGCTCCATGGTGGGAGGGAAGGAGGCTCCTGTGCCCCTACCCAGCTGCTCTGGGAGCAGGCTCTGTGCCTCCTGATGAGGCTGACAGCTGGCATTCGGGAGAGGAGTGGATTACTCCTGACACTGCAAAGGTGTGCAGCAACTCTACATTGAGCTGCACTTTTGAATGCTTTTAATAATAATTTTTTAAAAAGACAATGAGCCAATTAAATACCTTTCCCCCTACAGCAATTGGTCATTTAAAAAGGACTCAATTCTTTTCATTCAACGCAAGCTCCTTGAGCTCAAATGGTGTCTCTGGGTATACGATGGGAGTAACCTTCACATGTTCCATGCACACCTGGTTCAAGCAATGAGGACATGAATGTGTGGAAAAGGTACAGTAAGCAGGAGGCAGGGAAAAGTTCTCAGAAGAGGTGAGCTTTAAAGACAACACAACCAAGATCATGGAAAGACACCGCAGACAATGCTGAAGGTCACTTTCCATTCTCGGGTGGTGTCTTGCATGGAGCACCTGATTAACTCAGGCATGGGCAGAGAAAGGACAGCATTTCCCTTGCCTGCCTTCCCAGTATTGGGTTGCCCATGTGCAAGCCCTAAACTGCAGCCACACACAAGTAGCTCATCCCAGTTGGCACGCGCTGTTCCCTGAGTCAGGGACACCATCCCCACCTCACTCTTCCCGTGACTATCCAACCCCTCAATTCCAGCTAGAATCTCACTCCTGCTGTAAAGCCATCCTCAGGCACTTTCTTCACCCTCCCACCCTCATTGGTAACACACCCCTTTCCTTGGGTTTCAATAACTCCATGACTTTAACTCATACAAACACTTATGTAACCTGCCATCGTGAGCTATTTATGACGCTGCTTCCCTCACTAGAGTATGCCCTGCTGCAGGGCAGAGGGCAAGTGTTTTCACTTTTCTATCTTCAACGTTCAGTACAAAAGTTAGTCTTATAATATTTGGGTAATAAGGGTCGTTCTCCTAAACCCAACATAGTTGCAAAGAAAGTTTGAAAATTTGTAAGCTAATTTGCAGAAACAGGTTGAGTTCTTTTATTCTTTGCAGTTGAGGCTGTGTTATTGCTGTTATGTATTTAAGCTGGGCATGCAAACAGAAGCTGGGCTCTGATTCTTCAGCAATCCCACCTTTCTGGGCAACTTGTCAGTCTGTCGGAGGCAATTTCCACTTCCTATTGGCTGCCAGCTCCATGAGGATGAGCTTTCCAGGCAAGAAAGGTCACTAGAACAAATAGCTCAGAGGCTTCCTTGCTCACTGGTGTCCCTAGGTGGAAATACATGGATGATGATGATGATGATAGTAACTTGAATGCTTGAATGGGCATTCTGGAGTCCTAAGCACTTTCCATGTTTTTTCACGTGAAAACCTCAGAACAAATACCAAAGGTTGGCATGGTTGGTATTTTTTTTTTTGAGATGGAATTTTGCTCTGTTGCCTAGACTGGAGTGCAGTGGCGCAATCTCAACTCACTGCAAACTCCACCTCCCGGATTCAAACAATTCTCCTGATTCAACCTCCCAAGTAGCTGGGACTACAGGTGCGTGCTACCATGCAGGCTAATTTTTGTATTTTTAGTAGAGAAAAGGTTTCACCATAATGGCCAGGATGGTCTCAATCTCTTGACCTCATGATCTGCCCACCTCGGCCTCCCAAAGTGCTGGATTACAGCCATGAGCCACCAAGCCCAGGCAATATTCTTATCAAGTGAAGTGTGACATGACTTGCTCCCAGTCGCATAGCTTAGGAGAGGGAGGACTGGAGCCCAGCAGCTACAGTCAAAAGCCCATACACAATCCTCAGCACTGCTTCCTGCAGCTTCACATGCGTAAGCATGTCTACACTTATGTTTAGGTGCACACGTGTGGATGAACACATAGAGTTGGGTGTGTAATGTGTGCTTGTGTGCATATGGGCAGGTGTATGCTAGGGTGTATCTGATTTGGCCCGTCCACATCAGAGTATCTGTGTATGTATGCTCTTCTCTCAACTAGGAAAAACAAAACAAAACAAAACAAAAAACATCAGGGTTAGAATAGGGTCAATATTAACATGATGAAAGTTTCCCCCAGGTGGGAGGTGTTCCCCTCCTCTGGGTCTATGGCCTCTTTGTCCACTTCAAAACAAGAACACATGGAGTAGAGTCTGCATTTCTTTGGGTGGGTACCCTGGCCTTACCCCACGCAGTGCTGCAGAGAGAACTTGCAGATTATGGGAGGTAAACTTCCACTAGTGAAGACTTGCTCTTCAGTGACAAATTTACATTTAAATACACCCTGTCATTTAAAATCTCAGGCACTTGGCACAATCGCCTCCCAAGAAGCAGACTGTAGCATCTGTTTCAAGCTGGGTAGCACCCAGGCTGCCGCAAGACCAGTGCAGACTCCAGGGCCCAGAGGCATGCAAGGGCATGGAAGGAGCAGTCTGGGGATATATGCAAATTTCAGTGTCAGGGGTAACTCAAATGCACCTTGAGGATAGCGCCAAGGGGCATTTTTTGTTACCAGGCCATGGGTGGAGTCCCTTGAGACAGGAATTCTCCAGGTTGGAGGTGGGACTGCAGAGTGGCTTGTTCAATCCTATTAGAGGTGAGACTGCATTGAAGGCTGCTGACAAGGCAGAGCAGCTGCTGTTTGTCTTGTAAAAACAATCGGTTGACAGTTCAAAGAGAGAAGCTTCCTCACTTTCCTATCATGCTCCCAAGTCCCTGATTTAGGGCAGAGATACCTGGTTGGTTCCATTTTTTTTTTCTTTATTGTCAGAAAGTAAACTATTTTCTCCGAGGATTTATTTTGTTTTCTTTGTTTTATTCCATTAACACATAATTCTACTTTATTCAGATTTTCAGGTTAATGATTGCTAACAATGCCCCCAATGACACTAGTGAATAGATATTTGCTACACTTCTGTTTCTACCCCTCGTACCTACTTGAAACCTCTCATTTGCATCTGTTTAAGAGCTTCATATTTTTTTAAAGTCCTTATCTGGCTTAAAAGTCCACAACCTGTCATAGCACTGAGCAATCCAGAAGAAGTTTCAAATGTTTGCTGTGGGTTTAGAGCCATGAAAAGTCTGATTGTTTTACCTATGAACACTCTCAACTCGGTGCGGAAACATGCTAGAAACGATGTGATAGGCAAAAACATCCAATGAAAGTTTCCACTCGTAAACTTCAATGGACCACAGAATGATATGAAATGAACAGCCATAACGGAGGATCAATTAACAGAGCAGAGGGCCAGAAACAAGGTCTGAATCTTGGATATGGAAGACAGTAAGAGAAACGGAAAGAATCATTATTGAATTTTGAAATTCCGAAGCAATGCTTTTGCATTGTAGGAAACCTGGAGGTAAAACAACCAGAGTGTATAAAGAAGGGATTTTAAAAGTATCTGTATTTGCATCACAAATATAGAAAACTGTTACTCAGCTTTTCTTCCGGTCTTTATTCTACTCATCTGAGAATGTTAGGTCTAGGGTTGAAGGAGGGCTGTGGCCCTTGGCTGACCACATGGTGAGTAGCAGAGGGGCCCATGGCATTCATCATAAGCATGGGGAATGCATACAAATAATGCTGTTTCTCACCACTGCTATGGCTTGCATGAATTTAACTCATGCTCGATGGAGACTAAAATGCCTTAAAGCCTACGGATGCCAATCTTCAGAAAAGTGGGTGTTATGTGTTGAATTGTTACCCCTCAAAAAAGGATATGTTGAAATCCTAACCCCTGGTACCTCAAAATGTGATCTTATTTGGAAATAGGGTCTTTCATCAAGTTAAGATGAAGTCATTAGGGTGGGCTCTATTTTAATTTAACTGGTGACCTTATAAAAAGAGGAAATTTGGACAGACACATAAAACAATGGAAGGTGACGTGAAGACAGCTGTGTGATGATGGAAGCAGGAATTGAACTGATATAGCTGCAACCCAAGGAACCCCAAGGCTACCAGCTAGCACCAGAACTAGGAAGAATTGAGGAAGGACGCAGCCCAGAGCTTCAGTGAAGCTTGGCCCCGCTGACACCTTGATTTCCAACTTCTGGTCTTCAGAACTATTCAAAAATATATTTCTGTTGTTTAAAGCTACCCAGTTTGTGGTACTTTATTACAGCAGCTCTAGACAACTAGTACAATAGGATTTCCATTTCTGTCCATGTGTGAGCATTGGGCATTATTCTTCATTAGTTTTTCTTTCTTTTTTCTTTTTCTTTTTCTTTTTTTGAGAAGGAGTCTCACACTGTCGCCCAGACTGGAGTGCAATGGTGTGATCTCAGCTCACTGCAACCTCTGCCTCCCGGGTTCAAGTGAGTCTTCTGCCTCAGCCTCCTGAGTAGCTGGGACTACAGGTGCCCACCACCATGCCTGGCTAAGTTTTTGTATTTTTAGTAGAGATGGGGTTTCACTATGTTGGCCAGGCTGGTCTCAAACTCCTGACCTTGTGATCTGCCCAACCTCAGCTTCCCAATCATTAGTTTTTCTTGGTTTGGTTTTTTGATAGAGAGATCTGAGTGCATGGACATAAAAGTTTGAGATTCATGAGATGAAAGAATGCCTGGGGCGCAGCAGTCAAAGCCTGTGAGTGCAGCTGCCTGTGACAGAGACTGATTTGTGTTTGTTCTACCTTTCCTCTTTCTGGGCACACGAAGGACCTATTTCCTGGTCTACCTTAGCCTTAAGTTGGTAACAGTGACAGTTGCCTACTGCCAGGCCCAGACCTTTGAAATCTCCATGATAATTTCTCTTCTGCCACAGTGACCTTGGAGGGCAAGCATTCTATTTGGCACAGAAACAAGATTGAGGAAAAGCATCCAGTCCCCACAAAGCTTTGTGTGCATGAGAAACACACCTTGTGTTAAGCTGAGATGTTGGGCTTAATCTTTGACTTTGAGAATCCTATCCTATTCTAACTATTACCGGCCTAGTAATTGCTCCCAAATGATTTAAGAGGAGATCCAGGGATCTCAGAAAGCAACATTGTTGTCAACTGTAGGCAAACCTTTGAAAAGAAGTTCATATTCTGAGACCTGTCTCCTCTTTGCACCCATATTCTTGTAGCTTAATAGTATCATTGCTTACAGTCCCCAGAAAAGAAGGACATTATAGTCATGTGCTTAAAAGGAACACATCTTAATGAGAAAAAGTGGATGTGGGTGGGGTGTCTTAAGGAGGAAGACATCCTAAAACATGTGTTTAAACTGTTCTCCTTTAAAGCTGTGTTTTTTCACCATTACTCATGCTCTGTTCACTGTACTCAGAACTAATAAATCATAAATCACAATTTCTGGGGTGGAGCTTAGGCATATGTAATGTTTGATTACCCTAAAGTCATACCAATGGACAGAGAAGTTGAGAAAGCTTCCTCCGGAGATAAGTTGATCGAACACATTGACTGTCTTATTGAGATGTGTTTCTTTTAAGCACATCGCTATAATTTCTTCCTTTTCTGAATATTGTAAGCAGTGGTATTGTTAAGGTATGTTCCCAAGTCCCTAAGAGTATAGCAGTGTTTACCTGCACTATCTGGAGAACAAAACACGGAAACCCTGATCACAGGTAATGCTTTGATGGCCTAAGGACAATACCTACCATCTCAGGGATGCCATGGGTAGACAAGATTCCAGCATTTTCTAACGCTTATCACATCTTCACAAAATGACCATGAGGTCATGAACATTCTCTATGTTTTTTAGAGATGGAATCTGAGTCTCAGGGAGATGAAATACCTTGCCCAAGATCGCACAGTTAGTAAGAGCTAACGTTTGAAGTTGAACCTCAGTCTCAGTCTGTCTGAAGACAAAGCCTCTAGAGGAGAGGGTAGTCCCATTGTTCTATGGGCATGATTCTGGTGGTGAACATTGGCACTGTTTTACAAATTTTTAACTTAGGAGCCCATGATATTAGTCACAGGTTAAATTTCTCCACATAGAACTGTTCCGAGAATTTTGGTGCAAAGGGTAGCCTGTTAATTGCATGGGTCCAGAGTTTTCATAATCAATAAGAAAAGAGAAGGTAAGCTTCGGTTGCAGGCTTATTGAAAGGCCAGCCTCCTGAAGCACACTTTTAGCACACAAACCAACCTCCAACACCCTCCCAAATCGACTCTCTGACAATCCTAAATAGGCTTTGATGCCCTGCCTTACTTGCCTTTGAAAATGCCATTTCCTCAGCCCCAAGCCCCCTCACTGATCCTTTTCCCTTGAACAATTCTTATCTTCCTCGTAGGAGTATAAGTGTTAACTTCTGCAAGAAGATGGTGGTTCCTCTTTCTTTCTCTTCCCATAGCTCACAGTCTTCTCCAGAATGACCCTTTTCACTTTGTGACCCAAAGGTCAACTGACCCCGCATCACTCAAACAGGAGGGTCTGTTTCCATAGGGCTGAGACTATGCCACATTCCCCTTGATGTCCCAGGGTCTGGATTCAAGAAAAACATCGGGCATAGATGAGGCCTGTGATTTAGAAAAAAATAAATAAATGATGAATCAATGGGAAGTTTGCTCTTCTGAGCTAGGCCAAGGGATTTCATGAGCCAAAGAATCCTTCCTAGTCCTCTGACCGTATTAAAAATAAAAACAACAGTGAGGTGTGTTGGGCCATTTGCTGTTAGCCTGTGGTTCATTTTATCTTGGGGAAGTCATTTGAACTTGGAGCTGGAGCCCCTGCTGTTGGCAACATATCCTCTGCCCCATTAAGAGGATTCCCCCACCCCCCGTAATTACAGGGTAAATGACTTGTTAAATCCAGAGCCCTCACAATACATCTCCTGACATGCAGTTCATGTTCCTTGGGCGGTTTAATCGCACTTTCAAGTAGTACATATTTTATAGAGAAGGGAGAGTTCTCCAATTAATAGTAACTGTGATCGAAGCAGTAATGCTCATCTGCAGCCTGAACCCGCAAGAGGAGAGACTGGAAGGCCCACGTTAATTGCCACAAAGAGCTATGTCTATCTGTGGTGGTATATAAATAATAAATTAGAGGAAGGGGGGACGCTGCAGCTGTGATGGTCTTCCAGGAGGTTCGGATATTTATGTAGTGCTGATTGCTAAAAATCTTCTCCGAGTAATTATTAGTAAAAGTGGAATGTCTACATTTGTAAGG